>NC_041406.2:106823713-107156213 GCF_900747795.2 Erpetoichthys calabaricus
TGTTACACAGTCCAAAAAAAAAAAAAAAACACACAAAAAACAAATGAACTACTTACTATTAGTTAAAACAAAGTAATAAAGTTGTTGTTAGCAAGTTTCCTTAAATACCTTTGAGCATATAAAAAGCCTAGGGATAAGTGCAATTTTTACATTTTTAAATGTCCACAAACTTTAAGAATCAAACAATAAATGAGGGGTTTGCTTATTTGAAGATTTTATTTATAATTCTTAAAAGTTAAATTACTTCTATCTACACCCTAATTTTAGAATATAGTTCTTTTTTGGACAGATTAATGCAAAAACTTATTCCCAACACACAAAAAAAACAAAAACAAACTTTGCAATAAGAATTGCTTTATTTTGTACAAGTATTCAGTTATTAGGCATAAGTATTGCTTTACTTTGTACAAATATTGAGTTATTAGGCAAAAGTACTGCATTATTACGCAAAAGATATTGCCTGTTGTGGTCATGTGCACATACTCCAGACATCCTGAGACATCTAGTGAGTCATAGAATAAGGATGCGTATATATGCAATCAATTGACCACAACAAGAATTGAAAAAAAAAAGTTACAGGCATAAATTTAATTTTATTAGATTAAAGGTTAGTAAGCTTTGTATAAATGTTTTAACATACGCAGAGTGGTAGCTTGAGGTAGATTTCCTGACTAACGCTGCCAGGGTTTGAAAGAGTACAATGCAAAGCAAGGCAATGTTGTGGTGAACGATAAGCCTGTCCTTTGCAGGGAACAATCACACAGCCAAGAAGAAAAGACTGCAGTATATAATCCACTAACTGAAACCTACCCGGTTCCTCCCTGTGTGGATAGTGCTTTGAGTAGTGAGAAAAGCGCTATATAAATGTAATGAATTATTATTATTATTATAAAGCATCTCTTTAGTTTTAATCCTGTTATTTCAAAGAGTTATGTGCAATGTCTTTGAAACGATAATCAAAATAAGGTATAATGCAACCTTTGCAAGGTAAAGCTGGCATTTGATAGGTTATCTACAACCAAGCAAAATTATATGAAGGTGAAAAACAAAAAATGTTACTTCCACTACCAGAATAGTGACATTGTGTGACAATAGCGCTCAACACAAACATGATCGCAAAGGACATACTTCCTATCAACTTTGTTAAAGGAAAAGATATGAAATGTTTAAGTATCTGAGGGTTGTCCAGCTGGCAAGACCATACTTATGTTTACCTACTACTCACAGCATCAATAACGTAGTTTCCAAGGCAGGATTCTAAACCAGCTCTGCTCTAGTCTTTGCCTAGATTAAGTCGACATGTTCATTTTCCTAAATAAGAAAAATGTACTTATAGGCTAAAGGTGGTTTTGTTTTTAAGTTGTAATTTGGGCTACCTTGCAAATTGTTAAGATGTGATTAACAAAAATAGCAAAGGTTCTTTGTAGTAATTTGCAACAACTATAGTCTGCTAATCGGATATCTCATATATATTTCTCTTCTGGTTCGTCCTGCTTCCACTTCAAAACCAGTCCCGCCCACACGGCATTTCTCGATTCCTATTCGTCCTCTTCCATGTCATGCACTATACTGGCCTGATGAACGTAATACATCCAACAAGTACTCGAGGTGCTGCCACAACAGTAAAGTAGCTTTACCACCCTAGTGGGAGCAACCTGTGTCTTTACAACAGCTTCTTACACAGCAAACATCAGAAGCTAAAAATTATCGTGAACACATTCGAGAATATTACCCTTCTCTAGCATTTGATTCCATGGGTGCAAAGATAACTCAACCTCCTGGCCACGGACCATACTGTTTTAAAATACACGGGCAAATTTATCACCAAACCTCTCCACTATACGCTAACACTTCTACCTCTCCAGGATATGGACACTTGTATGTTTTTGACACAGCGCAAGCTACTAAAGTATGCTTACAAAATAAAGCAAATTCTGCATGCAGCAAAAATGTACTTCTCCAGCTAGATTCCATGCTCAGAACCATCAACCCCTTCGCTAAATCATACAAACACATGCATGAAATCACTCAGTCCAATCCAACAGCATCTGTACGAATGGTTTACAAGGAAACCCCGATGTTGCAGCAATTTTCGTCGGAGAAGATGGCGAAACAGCTGCCAAAAGGGACATTTGCATGTATCCCATAGGCAACTCTTGTAAACAGATTTCCACACTCAATATGAATTGCGATCCTATGGTTTACCCACTTTTATTCCCTTACGGAGACATTGGCTGGCACAAAGATTTACAACATGTTCCCGATAAAAGAACCGTCAAGCGAATAAGGCTTACTCAGTGCCAATTTTATGCGTACAGATTAGCAATGAGGAATACATTTAGTATTTTGCACTCCAGCGGCAAACTATTCCAACAGTCCGTTGTAGATGCGTATGTTAAAACAGAGGGTGCGCGTCTCAACTATCTCAGATTACATCAACAAGATCTGCGCATCGAACTATCAGACGCACTGCAAGCAAACGCTGAAAATAACATTCGTGTAGGCAAAATGATCATATTACCGTCCACATTTCCAGGAAGTCCAAGATACATGCAACAAAACTATCAGGATTCCATGGCCATAGCACGTAAATTCGGAAAGCCTGATTTATTTATCACTTTCACATGTAATCCTGCTTGGCCGGAAATTCTATATGCACACTGCGTCTTTTAAGAAGTATTTATTTCTTCTGAATTCCTTTCTCATCGTTTGCCATTCCTATTCTTACACCGCCGTATGCTATGGCGGGCGTCGGCTAGCGTTCAATAAACAAATAAGTTTCATAGCTGCGTGGCATGGGAGTTGGGCTAATGGACTATTCCTTTAATAAAGCATAGAAAATTCAAATACATATTCTGCCTGAGATGCCAATTACAGGTGACAGGATGTCACATGATATGAATAATCCAGAGGTGTCTCTTTTACCATATCCATCAATTCATTTTCTCCTAGAGTTTTGTCTATTTTGATATGCAAGCAGTCAAGGCATACCCTGGAAGCACTGGGAAAGGTGTAGATTTCAACTCTGGACAGACCATTTAACAATCTCCCTCACCAACGCACAAACACACACACACGCACATTTGGACAATTCAGACACATTGGTTACCCCAGTCATACTCAGTTCCACTCCTGGAGACCCCTGTGGCTATAGGTTTTCATCCCGCCCACTTTTAATTGTACTCCTACTTTAATAAAGCAAACTGTTTCTTCAATTTTTATAAATATATTTTTTTTGCATCAATCCACAAATTGCAAACTTCTTTTTAGCATTTTATTCTTTTTAATTTTCTGGTTACTTATGCCATTACTTATTAATTAGCACAAGTGAGTAACACAAAAATAACTACCTTTAAGAAATTACCATCACTTGCTCTGCTGTCTGCTATCCTTGTCATTAATTGTCAGAGTTAAGCATTTATCACAACTATATTTTACTAAATAAAAACGAACAGCTAGTTAAACAATGAATACGTAAAAATGACTCAGATTGTCAAACTGGTTTGAACAAAAACTTGCAATAACAGAGCACTCACCAGGACTGTGGACCTAAAATGGACATCTCTGGAGCATAACAGAAAATGAGAGAATCTGGAGAAAATCCATTTGGATAAACTAAACCAGGTTTTTGATTATGGGAGGTAGGATTGATCATCCCTGAGCTATACTATATCCCAGCTTCACAATGATGCAATTATTATGACAATTTTATTGCTGATTGGCATTTTCTGAGTGAACCACATTTACTGTTAGACTGGATTGGGCTGGCACTACTTTGTATTCAGAAAACTGAATCAATGTGGACATTGTGATCTGCAAAATGATTATCTGAGCATGTATTACTTTTATTTTACAGCATAGTTCTGGAAGTGTCTCCATCTAGCTTTGTTGTGACGAGGGGGCTGATCGCACCCCTACAGGTTAAAAAAAAAAAAAAAAAAAAGACACTGAAAGACTACCTTCACATTGCTCCCTTGTTTGCTGGGCTTACTTGCGGCCGATCTATCGTGCGATCCACGCGGTACTTCGCAGACTTAAAAGTCCGAACAGCACCTGTTGATTTTTGATTGATTGTTTGCCTCTCTCTCTCTCTCTCTCTCTCTCTCTCTCTGTCCTTCCCTGCTCCTGACGCGCACTCCTTTGAAGAGAAAGATATGTTTGCATTCTTTTAATTGTGAAACGGAACTGTCATCTCCATCTTGTCAAGGAGCACGTTTAAACTTTTGAAAAAGAGACATATTTGTTTGCAGTGTTTGAATAAAGTTTATGTCTCTACAACCTCCTATGTTTCTGTGCAAATCTGTGACCCAAGCGTGACAAGTGGTACCAGGAATGGTTGCGCAGATGAACACACAGATTAACGCACGGATGAACGCCGAGAGGTTGTTTCAGACAGCTCAAAATGTCCCACTTCCTCCGGTACCTGCTCCTGCTCTACCTACTAATTCCAAGGATGTTCTGTCGAAGATGGGTCCTTCCGATGACCCAGAGATGTTTCTTTTACCTTTTGAACATGTGGCGACTTTGCTGGAATGGGACAAACGAAACTAGGCTGTCATTGTCACCCATTGTCAGGGGATGCCTTAATTGCTTTACGGAATGTGCCTCACGGTAAACTCGGCGATTATGATTTCTTGAAGCGGCAAGTTGTTTTACGAAAAACTACGAGCTTTTTGTCTAAAGGTTTTGCGCTTCATGATTGGAAACTGAACATGGACGGTCCCATTCGTGCACAAATTCAAGATTTGATTCATAAAGTTCACTGCTGGTTTGAGGGAAGCGAGATGGAGCGCATTGTGGAAAAGGTTGTCATGAATATACTGCTGGCTGGGATCCCTGCCGTTCTCCAACATGAATTCCTTCGTCATGATGTTGAATTGCTGATGATCATAGCCAGATGTTTGGAGGGTTCTCAAACCGCTTGGAGAAAAAGCAGTGGATTTGCTGCTCCTTATGCTGTTCCGCAGCCTCCGAGAGATCGCCCAGGAAATGCTCATCGTTTGGAATGGAGATTAGAGATTCAACGTGCTGTTAACCCTGAAAATCGTGTTTGTTCGGGAAGACCTCTGGGGGATCTGGCTGTTAATGTGGCACTCATATCTGGGGAAGCAGGAGGCCGTGGACGTCGCCGTGGGTATTGCAGCAGTGGAGCTGAACGAAGATGCTTCCGGTGTGATCAACCACTTGGCCACTTGGCGAGGGAATGTCACCTTTCCCCTGCTCAATCAATAGAAATTAGTCTCGCCGAGGTTTGTTGCTCCTGTGTTCCTTATTCTTCAGATAAAAAGGATGGCTTAATGGTCTCGGTGAAGTTGGGGGGCCACAAGATCTCAGCATTATTGGACTCAGGAAGTGACCTTTGTATTGTCAGATGTGACTGTCTTGACAAAAGGTATCTGTGTAACACTGTAAACATACACTGTGTACATGAAGATGTTAAAGACTTCTTAGAAGTCTTTAGACTTAAGAAGATGTGACAGCCCCCCCAATTTCCCAGAGCAGCTGGCTGGCCCATCTACAACTTCTCAACTTGCAAATACCTCCGAACAAGAACCGAGCAATAGCGAGCAGACAGATTTTGTGTGCTTGCAGCATGCTGATAGCTAATTAGAATATGTATTTAAACAGGCTCGCACTGCTAGTGACTCTCATTACCAAGAGCGTGCATCCGGGGGCTTAAAAGCCCTGCACTTTCTTGAGAAAGACGGCTGCCTTTTTAGAGTGATATCAAATCATTTACTCTGGGAATTTACTGAACAGTTAGTTGTACCTGAAGTACATAGGGACATTCTTTTGCAATTAGCTCACTCTCACATCTTGGGTGGGCACCTGGGGACTAGAGAACGTTTATCAAAATGATTTTATTGGCTGAATATGGGGAAAGATGTGGAGCGATTCTGTACTTCTTGTCCTGATTGTCAAATCGTCTCTGCTTATAAACCCCCTCGGGCTCCCCTTTCTCCTATACCTATTTTGGAAGTCCCTTTTCCAACGGGTGGGAATAGATATAGTAGGCCTTCTACCCAAGACTAAAACTGGGTATCAATATATGCTTGCGTTGGTTGACTATGCAACGCGATATCCGGAAGTGGCTGCTTTGAAAAAAGCCAATTCCTCCACTGTAGCCAAAGCTTTGTGTGAGATTTTCACTCGTATTGGCATCCCTAGAGAAATTTTAACTGATCAGGGCACACCTTTTACTTCTCGCGTGATGACACAATTGTGTGACAGCTTTGCTATTAAGAAATTGAGTACCACTGTTTACCATCCCTGTGGTGGGCTGGCGCCCTGGCTGGGGATTGTTTCCTGCCTTGTGCCCTGTGTTGGCTGGGATTGGCTCCAGCAGACCCCCGTGACCCTGTAGATAGGATAGAACGGGTTGGATAATGGATGCATGGATGGATGTTTACCATCCACAGACGAATGGTTTGACTGAACGATTTAACAAAACTTTAAAACAGATGATCAGGCGAGTTGCTCATGATGGTCCGACGTCTTGGGACTCTGTCCTGTCTTTTATTATCCACTGGTTTGAGTCCATTCGAGTTGTTGTTTGGCAGGAGTCCGTGAGGCGTCTTGGATGTTGTACAAGAGGAATGGATTCAGGACAACAGCTCACGGGCCGAGCTTTGCAGATTGGGTAATTTCATTGCAAGAAATAATTTCTAAACTTTCTTCTATTGCTGTGGAGCATCAGCGACGTGAGCAGGAAACTCAGAAAAGTCTTTATGATAGACGCTGTAAGCTCCGTGAATTTAAACCTGGTGATCGTGTTCTGGTACTGATTCCAACTGATCCGCACAAATTCCTAGCGAAATGGCAGAGCCCTGCTATTATTGAGGAATGTATGAGGCTGGTAAATTACAAGGTTAGAATACTGGGCCGGCGCAAACCATTCCAGATTTTACATGTTAATCTCTTGAAGGAATGGCATGACCAGCAGGGGGTTTACACTTCCTTGGCTGCTGTCTCTCAGACTGATGTTGCCATTGGTGATGATTTGACTGACCCGCAAAAGAGAGTTGTTATCTTCTGATTAAATGGAACACTGATGTTTTTTCAGACTTGCCAGGCGTGACTGATCTTGCAGAACATAAAATCACTACTGAACCACATATTAGGGTGCAGATGCGCCCGTATCGGATTCCAGAAGCATGACGGAATATTGTGCGCGAGGAAGTCAAAAAGATGCTGGCATTGGGTGTAATTTGCGAAAGTAAAAGTGACTGGTGTAGTCCGGTTGTATAAGTCCCAAAGCAAGAGAGCTCGGTTCGCTTCTGAAATTTGATGCTTATCCAATCCCCCATGTTGACGAACTGTTGGAAAAACTGGGTCAGGCATCCTATATCTCCAAATTGGATCTCACTAAAGGTTACTGGCTGGTGTCTCTTGAGGCTGACAGTTGTGAAAAAACAGCATTTGCGACACCTGACGAACTTTATGAATTTACTAGACTCCTATTTGGTCTTCATGGCGCGCCTCGAACTTTCCAGCGTATTATGGACCACATCTTGCATCCTCATTCTGAGTGTTTCGGGGCGTATCTCGATGATGTCGTGATTTTCAGTAATGATTGGCAAACACATTTAGAATGTCTCCAGGCTGTCCTTGAAAGCTTAAGACAGGCTGGTTTGACAGCTAACCCCAAGGAGTGTAAACTGGGTATGTCCGAGACTCATTATCTGGGCTACTCCATGGGCAGGGGTTTACTCCGACCTCAATTTAGAAAAGTGGAAGAGATGCTTGCTTATCCACATCCAGAAACGCAGAAACAAGTACGTGCCTTTCTGGGGTTTGCAGGTTATTACAGAAGATTCATCCCTGATTTTGCAAATAGAGCTGCTCCTCTTTCTTATCTTACTAGAGGCAGGAAAAACCGCCCCATTGTATGGACAGACGTTTGTGAATGTGCCTTTTGTGATTTGAAAACTGCTTTGTCTTCTTATCCAGTTCTGCGGGATCCCAACTTCTCCAAGGATTTTGTTCTACAGACAGACGCAAGTGCATTTGGTGTAGGCGCCGTCCTGTCTCAGGTTTTTGATGGGGAAGAGCACCCTATCACATTTTTGAGTAGGAAATTGCTTCCTAGGGAGCGTAATTATTCGACTATTGAGAAAGAATGCTTGGCAATAAAATGGGCTGTGGAAGCGCTTCATTATTATTTATGGGGTCGAAATTTCACATTAGTGACAGATCATGCTCCACTTCAGTGGTTATACCGTCAGATGGAAACGAACTCTCGTCTTATGAGATGGTTTTTGCGTTTGCAACCTTACAGTTTTACAGTGAGGCATTGACCTGGCTCTGAACATGTTAATGCTGATGTCCTGTCACGCTTGTTTGAGCCTGGTTTGGAATGTCGCTTGATTCACGAAAATGTGAATAAAACTGAGGGGGGGTGGGGTGAGCTGGGGGGCTGATCACAGCCCTACAGGTTAAAAAAAAAAAGACGCTGAAAGACTACCTTCACATTGCTCCCTTGCTTGCTGGGCTTACTTGAGGTCGATCTATCGCGCGATCCATGCAGTACTTTGCAGACTTAAAAGTCCGAACAGCACCTGTTGATTTTTGATCGATTGTTTGCCTCACTCTCTCTGTCCTTCCCTGCTCCTGATGCGCACTCCTTTGAAGAGGAAGATATGTTTGCATTCTTTTAATTGTGAGACGAAACTGTCATCTCCATCTTGTCAAGGAGCACATTTAAACTTTTGAAAAAGAGACATGTTTGTTTGCAGTGTTTGAATAAAGTTCCTGTCTCTACAACCTCCAGTGTTTCTGTGCAAATCTGTGACCCAAGCGTGACATTGTTTTAACTTTTATGTTAAGGTACCCTGCAAGCAGGTCCTCCAACTTGCAGGGAAAACCTGGGGGTTGGCGGCAGGATTGGCACTCCAGCCACCATAAAAAACCTCACACTGTTCCAGTGTGGTGCAGAGGTGTCACCCGTTGTACTCGTGTCCCAATCCAGGTGGTTCTTTGTGCGGTGGAGGTGGCAATGCACATGCTCTCAACCTTAACCTTATATTTTACTGCTGGTTTAAAACTGTGATAAAAAAAACCCTGTTACACATTAAACCTTGGCTTTTTAGAAAACATTACGTGATATTCAGATTCATGAAAAATATATATAAAAATTAAAGTGCATAAAAGTTGCTATTAGGAATGTGAAGCACATGTGATGTGACTCATAACATCAAGCGACAAAAGTTATATCAGATATCTTTAAAGTAGCTTCCAACTTTATTGGAAAATGTAAAAGAAAGACAGACTTTAATTCTGAAGTGATCAATATTTCATTTTGAATTCTATTTACAATGTGGATATAATTTAGCAACTTCATTATTAGTCTTCAATCTGGTATACGATGAACAATCTCTTTCTTTAACCAATTTCAGCCCTGTCATTGACAGACAATTCTCATGTAAAACTGAGGATGGAGTATAAAAATAAAATTACCAGTATGGGCAGAAAGGGTAATATTTTATAGCTGCTGATAAATTTCAGATTAAGATGATCCATGTTTTACAAATGTAGCGTTACTAGTGGTTAAGACACCTCTTAGAATATTAGAATATTGTGAAAGAACATGTGAATCTATATCAAACATTAGGCATGTAGCCTATAGACAGTGTAAATCTTTTTGACACAAACTTGGTCACATTGTTTAACTATTTCTAAACTTGTTTGAGTAAGCCTTTATATAATCAGCTTTTGTTGATAAGTAATTTACTATCCTTCTTAACATGCCCAAGGAAAGCTTGTAAACAAACTCACCTTTTGCAGATACAGGATATGTTTTGTGCCTAAAGGGATCAAAGTATAATACTGCTGTTTCACCTGAGGGGAATATGGGTAGAATTTTTTGTGGACTGGTGTGGGTTGAATGACCTATAACATATTCAAAATTAGATTTTGTCCATATAAGGTGATTGGATCTTCTTACAAGTTAAAATTAAAAGAGACTCTGAACTTTTTCATTTCTAAACAAAAAGTATTTGCTTATTTCACAATACATTGATTATGAGGATGGACAGAATGCATTAGGGTGATTTTACTTTATATAAATTGGAATGGGCAAAACTGACAATTTACAGCAGACTGTCTGCTGCTGAAATTACATGAAAAGTGGTTTGTCACCGATGGTGGTAGAGATGTGGATGAATGGCAAGTCTGCCAGTTCATTTGACTACCATGTCTGCGTTATGCTGGGTAGAACTGATATGCAGTTTAAAGTGAGGTTACAAAGAACAATAAAGCACTTGATGAAAAACGATCCAATATATCAGTGTTAAATTAACTGCTATGAAAAGGCCCAAGACATAATAAGCTGGTTGGATAATGCTTGCAAAACATGTTTTCTTATCCTGCTGTCCAAACCTTGCAGTTAATTTTACCTATAAAATGCAGCATCTGAATGCTTCTGAGAAGCTGCGCAAGTAGAAAGCAGACCTTCTATAGGTACAGATAGACCTGTGAACACATGACAATGATACTGTACCAAAAAAAGTACAGCTAAATAAACTGTTCATTAATGCATCCCTGTAATGCATCAGATAAGTAACAGAATCACCCAGGAGGAAGATGCTGTTGTTCAAGCCTCCCCTCTCAGTTCTGTGCCATCAAAAACCAGTAGTCACCTAAACACATAAAACAGTATTCTCCATAGCATCTTTTAGCCAAGCACTCCGCCCCGGCTAATTTAGTTGAGTGCCCGGCTGTCATCTTGCATGACATTGTGAGATGACAGCCGCAGATCTACAGGGACAGGCAGATCTAATGATCTGCAGAGATGGCAAGGGATGAGCGGGTGGGTGGGCAAATACTTTAGAAGCAGGATCGCAAGTGGCAAGGGGAGAAGTGCGGAGTGGGATATTGCAGATCACTCGATGCTGAACAAGCTAATAGTGTGGATGAGGCGGAGTGGAGTTCACAAGCAAACAGTATGGACAGGTGGGCTTTCGAGAGGGGGCTGTACATGGTAATAGCGGGGGCGTAGCAGCTTAATACAGCAGCAAGGAGTATGGGGAGGTGGACGGGCGAGAGGGGGCTGTTCATGCTAATAGCGGGAACGGAGCAGAAGTTCACAAGCAAAGAGGATGTGGAGGTGGACGGGCGAGAGGAGGACTGAAGAAAGAAAAAAAAAAAAAAGACTTGTGTAACCAGGAAGCCAGATATCAGAAAAAGGGTGTCAGGAAGTGACGTCTCTGTTCTCAGTGTCAGTGCAGTCTGTGTAGCGTACAGCTGCTCTCTTCTTGTTCAGTACATAGCAAACCAACATTATATATACAGTAATCCCTCCTCCATTGCGGGGGTTGCGTTCCAGAGCCACCCGCGAAATAAGAAAATCCGCGAAGTAGAAACCATATGTTTATATGGTTATTTTTATATATTTTAAGTCCTTATAAACTCTCCCACATGGTTTATAAATATTCCCCGTACAGTTATACAGCATAAACCCTTTATATTCTCTTAGTTATTAGGTAAGATTCGTTGAAATTATGTATGTAAACACAGTTTATATACTACTCACAAACATACGTATCATATATCATTGAGGAGTTTTATTTAATACGTAATACAGTTTTAAACATATTGTAATTGAGTAGGTAATATAAAAATACGTGAAAAATCTATAACATGTAAATGCTGTACATAAAACCAACATGTTATTTTAAAGATACTGTAGAGCGTCTCCAATATCACATTTGTTACAGCCATTACGATAGACAGGCCACCGGCAATAAATACCAACAATGCAAGGAAAAAATTATATAAAATGTGTGCACAGTTACAATAAACGTACATACATGTACTAAGTACGTAGAAAAATAGTTTTGGGTACTCACCAACTTGTCAGATAACGATGACATTTACTGCACTGTCACAGCTGTTTTAAAGGAGCCTTTTCAGGCAACTGTGTAGCACCGCTGTCGTCTTCTTCCACAGAAGGCGTACTAGGCAGTGTTTTGCATGTAAGGAACATCGTGATGGGAAGTTGCTGGTGCTGCTTTTTCATTTGTGTAAAGAGGTTCCTATACACTTCCGTAGCGCCGTCAAGAGCATTTTTAAATTGCAAAGAACAAATCATTTGTGGGTCCCATTCTTCAACTGATGTCTGGAGATCTTTTGCCATTCGTAGAATGGTCGCGAGACGCTCGAGAGTTAGCACAGCACCCAGGAGCTTAACCGCGTGCTCTGATTGGGTAGCTTCTCAGCCATCCGCCAATAGCATCCCTTGTTTGAATTCAAATGCGTCCCTTGTTTGAATTCAAATGGGCAAATCAACTGAGGAAGCACACGTACTGTAGACCACAGACATCCGCGAAGCAGTGAAAAATCCACAATATATATTCACATATGCTTACATTTAAAATCCGCGATGGAGTGAAGCCGCGAAAGACGAAGCGCGATATAGCGAGGGATCACTGTATATATATTATATATATATATATATATATATACACACACAATATTGTTTAAGCATTAGGTGTGTTCTGTGTGCAAAAATCCTTGTACCACTCACTGTGGTTCCTGTTAAAGTGACTCCCTCTGCCGTTTTTATATTTGCTCATACTGAGGGTTTTGTTAAAGTGACCCCATCTGCCATTCTTATATTTGCTCATATTCGGACCTGCGTCTATATTGCAAGTGCGCAGAAATTCTTGCAGCACACACTGTTTTCTGAGGAAAAGTTTTTTTTCTGTATTACTGAGGGTTTTGTTAAAGTGACTCCATCTGCCGTTCTTATATTTGCTCATATTTGGACCTGCGTCCATATTGCAAAAAGTGTGCAGAAACCCTTGTAGCGCACACTGTGTGCCGAGTAAATGTTTTGTCACTGAGTTGCTGAGGGTTTTGTTAAAGTGACCCATCTGCCATTCCTTTTATTGTTCATATCTTGCCCTGTCGTAGTGCAAGTGTGCATTGAATATCCAACAGGCTCCCACTTTCCCACTCAAAAGTCTTATTCATAGGTACTTTTAATTTTTTCCAAACGTTTTACCAACATGAGTAATAAAAGTGTTCAGAAAACAACACTGCTCAGTTATTTCAGAAAAGAGACGCCACAAACTAATGACGGTGCAGTGTCAACTCCTGATGTGGCAATTTCAGACAAAGACATTGTAGATGCCAATTGATAAATCTAAACACCACTTATCTGGCATAAACAAACAATGGTTTAAAGATTTTGATTGGCTAATGGTCAAAGAAAAGGGTATGTGGTGTTCACTGTGCATGAAATATTCAAAACAAACACCCCCAAGGAGGGAGTTACCTTGGGTAAATGTGCCATGCACAAGAATTCGAAAAGAAAACTTGCTGGACCATGAAAAAAGTAAAATGCACATTGAGTCTTCTGCTGACCTTTTAAGAAAGGGTGTACTAGAGCAAACCGGAATTGGTCAAATTGAAAGATCTGTATCTGTGTTAAATAACTTACAGAGAGATGCCTTTGTGGGAGCTTTAAGATCCATGTATTGGTTGGCAATAAATGAGTTGCCACATACAACGTTGTTTGAAAAGCTATTGGAACACTGTAAAGAAACGGGTTGTTCCTTTTTACAACATCTCAATGTTGGTAAAAATGCACATTACACCTCTGAAAGAATAATGCAAGAGCTGCTGGATGTCTTAGCATCAGTAATAAAGTCTAACATACTGAAAAATATACATGCTTAAAATTTTTTCAGTATTCTGTGTGAGGAAACAACAGACTTCTCAGTTGTAAAACAATTAATTATTTACATTAAATATGTTTGCCAGGTCACTAAAGAGGTCAGAATTAGTTTTGTATCAACCCGCAATATGATTGATGGCAAAGCGGAGACTATAACTAACACACTGAGTGAGACTATGAACACTCTAGGATTGAAAACTGCTAATCTGGTTGGACTAGGGTCAGATGGAGCGGCCGTTATGAGTGGGATAACAGAAAGGTGTGGTAAAACTGCTTAAAGATAAAACATCTGGACTCTTGGTCAACTGCCACTGTGTAAACCACCGATTGGCCCTTGCAAGTGCCCAAGCAGCAGCTGCTGTACCTTATTTAACAAAACTGAACGACAGCTTAAGGCAGCTGTTCTATTTCTTCCAAAATTTTTCAGTTAGGATGGCTGGTTTAACAGAAATCCAAAATATTCTGAACATTCCCCAGATTGAGCTGAAAATGACCAATGACACTAGATGGCTGTCTCATGACTCTGCAGTACAGTCACTACGACAGTGTATGAGGAGTATCATAGCTGAGGCCACTGAACGAAATTACATCACAGCTGAAGGATTCAGCAGATGTATTGAAACATATAATTTTGTTTCCTCTCTGATGATGCTTTCAGACGTATTACCTTTGTTGTCCAGTTTATCTAGGGCTATGGCAAAGGCAAGATGTCAGTCTTACCAAAATTGAGCCAGTTTTGCTCACCACAAAATTGTCCATCATGGAGTTGAAAGACACTCCTGGGAGACATTTTCAAAGCCTTCATCATTGTCTGGCAGAAGAATGGTCATCTCCGCATTGTTTATACACAGAGTGATGTAATGTCATTCAAAACTGCAATATATGATAAATGCCTAGAGACAGCTGTCAAGCACCTAGATGCAAGATTCCCTGACATGCCAATTATTTCCAGCTTTTCAAAAGTTTTCAATGCAGAAACTCACGATTCAAGCGAGTCTGCTGAAATTCTTTTCGATCATTACTCCAAAAATGGTATCCCTCCAATTTTAAAATATGAAAGTAGCAGGCAAGAATAGACAGTTGTGTCAAAAATTATCAGAAGTCAATCATACAAAGACTTCAGTCCAAAACAGATTTTACTAAAAATGGTTACAACATCAGAGCTCTAAGAGTCATTTCCAAATTTAGCCAAACCAGCTCATATTGGGCTAGTGATCCCAGTGAGCACCGCTGAATGTGAAAGGGGGTTTTCTGCCCTTAAAAGGATCAAGACATGTTTGAGAAATCACATGAATCAAAGCACGCTAAATAATCTCATGCTGATCTCCTTGGAGGGCCCAGATCTTGGGGACTTTGATTGTGGGAAAGCTGCAGACAACTGGGCATCTTGGAAGAAAAGAAGAATATTTAACTGAAGACACCTTCTGCATATGCAAGTTGGCTTTGAAGAATATTTTTAAAATTTTTCTTCATTAGGTTTCCCATACTTTTTTTCCCATTGTTTTTACTTTTCTTTCCGACAGTGACAATACTTGTGCCTCTTGGTTTATGTCATAATAATTGTTATTTAAAAGTTTTGTCAGGGTTGCAGGACCCAGAATTGGATACTTCTTAAATTTAATAAAAATATTCTGGCACAAGTGTCAAACCTTAAAAAAGTAAGTCATATTGAGCATTGGAAAATAATTAATAATAATTAACTAATAAAAATAGTGCACATTTAATTTTCCCCGTTCCGCCCCACCCAGCTACTTTTTCATGCCACCCGGCTGGAAAAAATTTCTGGGGAGAACACTGTAAAATTAGCAAGAAATTGTTGAGACAGTAATCCTTTCATTCTTGATTTGTTGGTTTTTTTTCTGGTTAAAGAACTCCAATACCACAATCAATATAACTATTGTATAGTAATATACTATGAAAGTTCCTCACATTTTTCTCAGTAGACTTCAGTGTGTTGTGGATGACTTTTAGCACTTTGAACATTTTCTTATAATCTAAAGTCAATACTCTATTCTTGTATTGTCATACTTTTTCTAAATTATTTTGTTTTTGTTAGGAACTGCCCAAACTCAAAGAATATGTGGGAAACAATATTTTTTCCACGGCTATTTAGGGAATAATCACTATAATAATTAACTTCCTTTTTTCATTTTTTTCTATTTAAAATATTGTGTACAGTGATCCCTTGCTATATCGCACTTCGACTTTCGCGGCTTCACTCCATCGCAGATTTTAAATGTAAGCATATCTAAATATATATCACAGATTTTTTGCTGGTTCGCGGATTTCTGCGGAAAATGGGTTTTTTAATTTATGGTACATGCTTCCTCAGTTGGTTTGCCCAGTTGATTTCATACAAGGGACGCTATTGGCAAATGGCTGAGAAGCTACCCAACCAGAGCACGTATTATGTATTAAATAAAACTCCTCAATGATATACAATATGCTTTCCACGTGCTTCGCATACTTGAAAGCCCGAACAGCACGTATTGATTTTTGATTGTTTGCTTTTCTCTGTCTCTCTTACTCTCTCTGACATTCTCTGCTCCTGACGGAGGGGGTGTGAGCAGAGGGGCTGTTCGCACACTGGCCTAGAGGATACGGACGCTCCTCTAAAAAATGCTGAAAGACTACCTTCACATTGCTCCTTTCCTTGCAGCTGCTTTGTCCAGCGATGCTTCGCATACTTAAAAGTCCGAACAGCCCTATTGATTTTTGATTATTTGCTTTTCTCTCTCTCTGTCTCTCTCTCTCTCTGACATTCTCTGCTCCTGATGCACACTCCTTTGAAGAGGAAGATATGTTTGCATTCTTCTAATTGTGAGATGGAACTGTCATCTCTGTCTTGTCATGGAGCACAGTTTAAACTTTTGACTAAAGGGTGTTATTTCATGTCTAGAGGGCTCTAATAATGTTAAAAAACGTATTTATAAGGCCATAAACAGGTTTTCTATGCTCTAACTGCGAAAATATTCTACTTATAAATAAAGAATCCTACTTCGTGGAAATTCATTTATCGCGGTGGAGTCTGGAACAGATTAACCGTGATAAACGAGGGTTTACTGTATATTGTATTTTTTTTTCTTTCAATGAGTAAAAAGCAATATGAACACAATTGTAACATAGTGAAACATGAAAAAGACCACGACAGTTACTACTTTTTATAGCCCTGTCACATTTAGACATGATAAAGTTTACTCACTATGATGGGTACAATGGTACAAGATAAAGTAGTACACAGTATAATATACTGACACATTGCTTTACTCTGTCACACTACACTCATACACTATACACTTTGGTGAACCTTCAGTGGGTTAGTTGCAAAAACTTGACTTTTCCATTTTTTGTTAATTTTTAATTAAAAACTTTCTATGTCTACTTCGGTTATAAATCTTTTGCAATTATTGAAGTTATGATAAACAAAAAACAAACAAACAAAACAAAAACACTAACTTACCGACTTTGATCTTGGTGCAGAGTATTGGGATCAGGAATGAAATAACGTACCCGGAAATGCAATGAATATGGGAAGCTACCTAGACACAGAAGTAAGAAGAATATACTGAACACACCAGATGTGTATCAAGACATACAGGGATACTCAACCATCACAGCCACTAATCTCTTGTTTTTTTTTATCTATACTTATATTATTTATTATAAAATTTGATATCAACTTTTCTGTTCTTCGCTGTTCTTATCAAAAGAAAAAATTTTGTGCCTTGCAAAAAGCATTTCTACTTTCTCTCTTAATATTGCAATCACATAAACATAGTTTCTTCCTGCAAGTAGTGATGATGATTAAGTATTAGAGGCAACAATAAGCAGAGTTGAGCCTCAGACTACATAGGGTTGAATGCAGTGGTTAAAGTTGTTGACTCGCTGTTCCAGGAGCTCGAATCAAGACATGGTCAAGTAATTATCTATCAGAGGCCAGAGTTAATTTAGGACTCCAAATCAGCATAGAACAAATATGGTTGTTGTGTTTTCTATCCAGGGATTGCCCCTGCTATGTGCCAGAAGCTGCCCTTAAAGCCATTAGGTCACATAAAAACAAAAAAAAAAAAACTGTCAGAATGAACATTTGTACTAGTGATTAGTTTGAAGGTTGACAAAGAACCAGTCATATAATTATGTGTTTTTAATTAAGTTGCAAATTATTTCTGAAAAGGAGTTTAATCAGTCCAGCTGGAGCAAGTAGTATCTTTCTAGTGAAAGAATTAAGCTATCAATAAATGTGATTTTTTTTCCCCAGAAGTATTGTCTAGCTGTCTACAGAGCAACTTAAGGGTACCACTGAATACGACAAACTGAGAAGCTAGTCTCCTTTTAACATGGCTAAATAACACAAAAAAACTTTACTTTTTTCCTTCTTAAAACGGCATGGATATTCCTAAGCAGTATATGTACAGAAAGTAATCTGAAGATACAAAGCAATACTCAATAACAAGCTTGGCTTGAAAAATTGAGGTATTTGATAAGTTTTAATGCTTTTTCTATAACGTATGGGCATAAATGCAGCATGCATACAAAACAGCAGAAGCCCACTTCTTTTGCATATTGTGTAGATAAAGTTTTACCTTTCAACTGCTTCCTCACAGGTTTGTTCGGTTCCAGCCACCTCTAGAACATTAAATATCAGAGTTTAGAAAAAAGATCATTTAGCATGAATCAATGAAGCAGAAGTTGTGGCTACACAGCAAATAAGTCCAAGGCAGCAACAAAATTCTTATTAAGGGCATTCAAATAATGCTAAGACTCAAAGCTCCCAAGATGCCACTGTCAAAAACACTTTCTTGAAGATTATTTTCTAAAATTTGGGTAAATTTACACATAATAGGCTTCAATTTGTGTCCCCATCTTATTGATAAGGTATTTATTTATTTAAAAGCAGAAGGAGTAATTCAAGTTATTCTCCTCTAAATTTTAAACGTGTATCCAGTCTCCTCTAAACCTTTGTTCACTCAAGCTGAAAAGATGGGGCTACTTATATCTTGCCTTTTAGCTTTAACACAGCAAAAAGAGTCTAGTAGCTCTGTTCTAGACTTTCTAAGGGCAATTATTTTAATCTTGTAATAAAGGGTTTAAAATTATCACTTAAAAAGCCACGAGACAACTTTGCTCTGGATATAAATGTACACATGTAATAAATACAGTTTATGAAGCTTTAACAAAAATTATATGAAAGCAAAATGCTTTGATTGAAAAAAAAAATGTGGGTAGAGAAAAATCAGAAGACAAAACAAACTCAGGTCAAGGTTTTTTAAAGTACTAGGGGGCTTTGCCCCCTGCTCGCTTCATTCGCCAACTCGCGTGTTTGGTTTTCCGGATATACACTTTTAAGATTTTTTTTTCTTTGAATTGTTGCTATTTCATTAGTTTCACTTTTATTTCAGAACTTCTGTAAAAACAATATTTGTAATCTTGCGAGTCCCAATATGCTGAATCTTTTTAATGAGGTCAGGATAGGTTTCTTTGTTTGGAATTTCAGCACAGACAAAACGATCTACATCATCAGCAGTTAATAATTTTTTTTTTTTTACAAAGTAAAAAAGTAAGTAGAGTTCTGCATTGGACTCCTGTCTGTAAAGTCGTGCTATTTTCCTCTCACAGTTCCAAAAGTACATGGGGTTACCAAGGTAATATCCCAGCTTTTGTCTAGGTTTTTGTACAAGAGCTAGACAGAACGTTTTTGACTCCTGGGGTAAATGTAGCTTTTTAAATAAGCAGACAGATAAATATATATACATTAACAAAGTAACCAATAAATGCATATGCGGTAAACTCCGTTTTTGAAATTCTCAAGATTCTTTATTTGTCACATGCATAGTTATACAGGACAACACGCAGTGAAATGCATCTTGATCCATTTATCCAAAACTGTGCAAAGTTAGAAGAATATCAGTTAGATTAACAAAAAGTCATAGACTGAAAGATAACAGTATAGTAGAACATAATAAATAAGTAAAATTATGTGAATAAAGTTGAATTAAGTGTTAAGGTGCAATAGTGTAGTAATTATTGTGTAAAACCAAAGTTAGACTGGTGCATAGTTAAATGAGGCAGTTTTTTTGTTTGCGCTACTGTGATCTTTACTTTCTTTTTTTATATTTTCTAATTTTCCTACTTTCATATCCTTTAACTTTCTCCACATGTGTATAGCGCCGTTTTTTTGGGTTTTTTTTTGAGCCTTTCTACTTTCACTGGTTTCATAGTCTCTAACCTGCTCTGCATGTGTTTAGCGCCAACGTTTGTAAACGTCATTATGAAGTTCTACTTTGTCATTTTACTCATTGTTTTTTAATTCTGAGCCGTACAGTACAATACATAGAACAAAATAAATCCTCAATACAGTATAAAAATAAAAATTCTAGAAGTACGGAGTAGAATTTCACATTAGATGATATCACATAATATGATTTGGATTTGTTTTAAGTCCTGGAGACCTTATTCATCAAGCTGCCTCCCCCATTTTGCCATTCCACATCTGAAATAGCGCAAATCCGATGAAAGGACCCCTCATTCCCACGTCCCCATTCATCAGGGATGACTTTACCTTAGGCAGGCAATCTACAATTTAAAGAGATTGTTATTTTCTTGTGAATTGTTACATATGCACTATTTTCACTTTTACTTTAAAAACTTTTGTAAAAACAATACTTGTTTCTTTATTTCCTGCCTCGCGTGAGGATACATCTCTTTCTTCCCGGACGTATAATACTGCTCGTGTTGTGAAGGGTGTTGCGGCTGAACGTATGCTAAGGATATGCCTTTGGATCATTTGCTGTCTTTTTGCTGCTTGCTAGCTGCCTCTTCTGCCTGTCGCATGTTGTTGTTTTAAGAGCTGGGAACACACGATGCTTGCCTGCCAAAAGCAATGCAACAACTGCTAGCTTAGAGGTCTGTTGACTTATTTTAAATGATGGCTCACTGCCTGGTCTCGCATGACGTTGTAAAAGCAATACCTGTCTTTTATTTCTGGCCACAGTCGTGGTTGAATTCTTTCTTGCAGGATGTATAACGCTGCTCGCGTTCGGTTGGGGTAGCTGCTGTCACAGCTTTCTCCACGTTTTTTTTTTTCTTTTTTTTTGAGCCTTTCTAATTTCACTGGTTTCATAGTCTCTAACCTGCTCTGCATGTGTTTAGCGTCAACGTTTGTAAATGTCTTTATGAAGTTCTACTTTCTTTTACTCATTGTCTTTTAATTCTGAGCCAGATTGGACGTGCTTTTTTTTCAATTCCACTTGTTCCGGGCTGATAATTACTTTCCTTATTTTCTGAATTTGCACCTTGATTATTCTTTTTTACTCTTTTTTCTGTCCAACGCATTTGAGTCTCTTTTCTCCACGCCTGATTGGACGTGCTTTTTTTTCCATTCCACTTGTTCCGGGCTGATCATCACGTTCCTTATTTTCTAAATTTGCACCTAGATTATTGTTTTCCTTTTTAGCATTTTTTTCTCTCCATCGCTTTTGGGGTCTCTTTTCTCCGCGCTTTTCTTTCTTCTTCGTTTAATCGTCGACGTTTCATTTCTACCCTATTCATTTCATTTCTACCGTATTGACCTTATACACTTTATATGCACTGAGAGCCCTGGAGCTGTATGTGCTGCATGACTGCCTTTACACTACTGATTTGTTTTTTTTTTTATATTGCTTGTAGGTGGGTGTGTCTTGCAAGACTCTCGTTCAATGTTCCCGTGAGACGCACCGTGGCAGGTCTCTTTCGTCTCGCGGGTCTTTAAATTATCTTCTGAGAAGATCACGTATCGACAGGATTTCTTTTTATAATAGAGAGATACATTTTTTGGTTTCTTGCTATACATAACAACTAGTTAAATTATATAACAAAGTAACTTTTGCAAACCTGCTTAATCTGTTTCTGGGATGCAGGAGGCTTTCCCAGAAGCACTGAGCTTCAAGGCTGGAATCAATCAATTTGTGCACAGATTTTTTTTTTTTTTTGATTTTTTTTTTATTTACTTTTTTTCAATTCCTATTAGCAGTTCCACTACTTTTAAATCACCACATATGTTCCAGCTGTAGTTACTGTACTGTAAATTTATATTTATTATATGAGAGGAAATTACAAAAATGGATGATTTAAATTTTTCTGTTACATACATTTTATTGCAAAGTGACTTTTGTGATCAGCAGGCCAAAACTGGCAAAATAAACCCAAGTGTTTAGGAAGCATAATTAAATAAAAGTGGATTTTTAACATAACAGTAAAAAGCTGCTTTTAATTCTAATAAAACAAGTTTTTACAAAGGAGCTGTTATCACTTACTTAAAATAGATTAAAGAAGTTTAACATTCTTTTCCTGATTGCACACAGCAAGTTAATATCAAATTATTAAACACAAATGTTCCAGTACAACTGTTTAAAAGTTTATGGAGCACTACACATTCTATTTAAACTTTTTTTTCTCTTTGTTGTAAAGGACATGCAAAGTCCTCTATGTAGTCTATGTACAGTATTTCAGAATCTGAGATGGATTTCAGAGGGCAACTGTGTTTTGAGATGCTCTAACTTTGATAGGTAACTCTAAAATGTTTAGGATATAAATCATATTCTTAAGTTAAACCAGTAGAAAAATGTGTTTAAAATGTTCTCATTATATGGGTTAATAAATTATAAATAATAATTTATCCATGTTATTTACTTAGTGTGAGACAGTAAAACAATGTATTCGTTGGTTTAAAAAATTAAGTATATCCTATGAATTTGCTTTAAAGCATTTTTATAAAATTCATGGTTACAAAGTTGTCAGCTATATATTGTGATATTGATTAGCTGCTATAGATGCATGTAATTATATGACAACTTTTTTATTTTGAGAACATTTTAATGCATACAGACAAATAACATATCAAAAATCTGATACTTACAGCTGACTCAAGTGAATCCTCCTTGTGTTGCAAACTGAAATACTCCTTTTCTATCAAGCCCAAATGGTTATAGGCCAAATCCAGCAAAACTTGACCGGCATCTTGTTTCTACAATGGGGGGAGAGAAAAAAAAAATTCAGAAACAATAATGTGGACTTAATGTAAAGTATAAACCAGATAGGAAATCTCACATTCCTAGACAGCTTATTATACTCTCTGCACATAAATCTAACATATAAATACCTGGGAGTGCAGCTGGATGACAAATTGGACTGGACTGCCAATACTGATGCTCTGTGCAAGAGAGGACAGAGCCGACTATACTTCCTTAGAAGGCTGGTGTCCTTCAACATCTGCAATAAGATGCTGCAGATGTTCTATCAGACGGTTGTGGCGAGCACCCTCTTCTACGCAGTGGTGTGCTGGGGAGGCAGCATAAAGAAGAGGGACGACTGGACAAACTGGTGAGGAAGGCAGGCTCTATTGTAGGCACGGAGCTGGACAGTTTGACATCCTTGGCAGAGTGAAGGGTGCTGAGCAGGCTCCTGTCAATCATGGAGAATCCACTGCATCCACTGAACAGTATCATCTCCAGACAGAGGAGCAACTTCAGCGCCAGACTGCTGTCACTGTCCTTCTCCACTGACAGACTGAGGAGATCGTTCCTTCCCTACACTATGTGACTCTTCAATTCCACCCAGGGGAGTAAACGTTAACATTATATAAAGTTACTGTCTGTTATACCTGCATTTTTATCACTCTTTAATTTAATATTGTTTATCATCAGTATGCTGCTGCTGGAGTATGTGAATATTCCCTTGGGGATTAATAAAGTATCTATCTATCTATCTATCTATCTATCTATCTATCTATATGCACTAAAAGTATTTTCTGAATATAAATTATATTTGTAAGTATGCAGTAGTTAGAGCTCATCAATTTAAAGCGCAGGACATATAAAAATGAACAGATATCGAGAAAAATGTGCTAGTTAAAAACAGCACATCAGGAATGTTAAGTACTGTCCTGTGAGAAAAAAATGAGCAAGAGTGTAGGGTAATAAAATTCTGGAAATTCTACTAATCAAAACTATATTAGGTATCACAGAAAAAACAATCAAAAAATAAAGTAAATAAAAAACTTTTAAATATCACAGAAAAAACAATCAAAAAACCTCTTAATTATGTATTGTATGGTGACCAATATAAACTAAACAATTAGCTGTTTTTTGATTTACAAAGTGTTTAAACTGAATAATTATATTTATTACACATTTCATTTAAATGTGCATTTAAAAATTCATTTAAATAGACACGAGAGCAGCATTTAAGCTGAATATCATTTTATATCCAGTTACAAGAGAATTCTTCAGCAAAAATTAAGCATGCTCTACATTGCTTAGATTAGTAGCATTTTGAACAAAAGGTTGACAATGTTTGCTGCTAATTGTCTTTTACTGTGTTGATATACCAAAGCAATTCATCTACAATGCATCATCACATCTAAAACACCCCTGTTGTTTGTAAGATAGGACTGCAGAAACTTAGCATATCACCAGCACAAGCAAGAAACAACTGGAAGGACCTGTGTACTGTAAAATGGAAGAACTAGACATGCCCCCACTCAATATGCTTGATGGACATGGCTTTCAAAAGCTTACTGCCTGAATTTATAAAGATTAATATGATCATCATGAACTACTTTATTTATCTTACCATGTACATGTAGGAACATTTTTCACAGGCATTTTATGTTCAATAACTGAAAAATACTAGTAAAAATTAATACTAAAAAGTAAATTCAAAAGAGTATTACACCAGAAACAGATGAATTAATGAATACCAAGATTATTCATTTACACAAATTATTTAAAGTAAACCAGGTTAATCAAAAAATCACTTTGCCAGGTCTGTGACATTTGCTGTTGTGAGACTTATGTTTGCATCTGTCTACGCAGGAAATATTTGCTGGTAAATAACACTTTACTGGAAGGTAAGATTTCCTGAACTGGCCAAATTGTTTCAGAATCTAAACTTTACAATTTTTTCCTAAATCTCTTCCAACTCTAAGCCTACCATTTAATCCATTATTTCAGAATTCCTGTTGTTCTTAAGGTGCCTCAAATAAATAATTAGTCTTCTTTTTTTGTTTACATCTGTGTCCTAATTCAAAATTAGCCACTGAACTGGAAAAACCAGAACTACAGTAATTACTTAAAACTAGTGAATACATCTTATTTACTCTGATACCATTCAAATGTGTCGCATGTACTTTCACTACATTTATCACTTTTTAGTTGTTATACTAAATGTACATTACTTTGGTTTTATAAGTCTTAAAAAAAAAAAAAAAACAGAAATTCAATGTTTTCTGATCTGTTTTTTGCAATTAAGTATGCTGTTTTAGAAGCCTTACTAATTGCTATTCTCTGTGATTTTACGCGTCTGCTAACACATTACATGTCACTTTAGAGAAATTTGTCTTGTGCTTCAAAAGATTACAAGCCGAGTTACATAAATGTCCAGCCAATGTCGAAGTTCTGAAGTATTAATTAAATAAATGTTAAAGTGATATAAAAATATGGAGAAGTACATTTCTTGTTCTAGGCAAGTCACAGGTGCTGAGATAGTCAAATGTTTTGAAACTCAAATTTGCCCTGCAAGACTAAAATGTGTATGTTGACAACCATAGCCCCGGGTTCATGGCTGGCTCCGGTCTTACACCTAGTACAGCTAGGATAGGCAGCTTCTTCCCACGACCTAGAATTGGATAGATGGTTGAAAAGACAACTGTAGCCATCCTCATTACATCCAGAAGATGATTGCAAAGCCTTAGATGCCTTATTGTGTCTGAGTATACTGCTGTAATAAGTGAATAATCTTACTATTATTTCTAACTTCATCAAATACATGCATAATTCTTCAACTTAAAGCTACTGCAACTCACAAGTGATTGGTCAAATTATAGCTCTAAAAGTCTGCAAAAAAATCAACTTTTTTTTATTTCTGGACTAATTTCTCAATATAATATAAGTGACATAAGTGACAGCCTTTTCTTGCATTTAAAGTACAGTTGGGTTAGGCTAAAATATTTCCAAAGATTTTGATGCAGTTCCTGCAGCCTCACGTTGAAATTCAAGGTCCATCAGCCAGCCAGTTATACTAAGCTGGACTATCACATAACATTTACAGCCACCTTCACTAGCAGTACATCTAAACATTTTACTGAGAAGACACAAAAACTAAAAAAGGAAGTAAGAAAAAAACAGCAAGTTAACAATCACAATTGATTTTTGGACCACACTAACTACCGAGGTTAGTATCACAAAAATGTGTCCCTTTATAAATGAAAACTGACACATAAAATCTGAAGTACCACAGGCACAATACTTTTTAGTCAGGCACACAGCTAATAATCTTACAGGAGAAGCAGGACTACATAAACACAGTGTTTGTATTCAGTGTGTAAATTTTCTTTGCAGTTGTCCTTTTATATGTATGTATGTGTAGGTGTACAAGTACAATGTATGTAAATATTTTCCTGCTGTTAGAAAAGTCAAATGACAGCATTTGTCCTATTACAGGTTGAACTTTCCATTCTTTCTTTCACATTTGTTCCATATAAGTTGGATTTAAACACAGCTGTTATGTATGGATTGTTTTGTGCATTTTATGTTTTATTGTTTTTGGATAATTGTTTTTTATATATTTTTCCATTATGTGTGTATTTAAAAGTGATTATATTCTATGCACTTTGTGGAGCAACAGAAGGCAGGCCACATCCTTATGTCATGGCTGCTGGGTACTCCTTCTGCCTGTCAATGTCTGTAGTTCACAACAGCAGCCTATCAAATCATGGATCTCTTACCTCCCACCTACCAAACCCTAGCAATAGCTTCAACGTTTTTCTGACTAATATCCTCAAAGCTTCAGATAGCCTTTCACAGCCAAGAAATCATTAATTGCTCATCTCACCCAATTGCTACTGAATTAGCCATCAGCAGTAATTAAGGTGACCAACTAGATCATTCTTCAGACAACAATCCAACAGTCCTCTGTAGTTACAATGAAACACACAGGAATTATTTTGGGTTTTGTTCTTGCGGATTATGATATCTTCCAGTCAAATTCACCATCTTTTTATATACTGTATACTTCATTTACAGATTGGTGCTTATGCCACTACTGCAACTTTATCAGGGACTACTCAACTCATTAATCCATTAACAACTGAACTAAGAAACTACATATTGTTTGTGGACTTTGTTTTTATGCATCATTTGCTTTACATATTTATGCTTCTGGACTTTGGCTGGAAGTAAAAGTTGTTTTGTGAACTGTTTTTATAGTCTCTTACTGAATGTAAATATACTAGCAGGAGGTACCCGGTGCTATCTGAGGTAGAATAAAGTGCTGTAAATAAATACATTTTTACAGAGAAAAATATTATGGACCCAAACCAAAATTTCATTGAATTAACATGCTTTGGGGAACTTCTCAGGAGTAATTTCCTAATAAGGCTCTGTCATTAAATAAAGTTTCCCAAAGAGAAAAATTAGGTCTTCCCATGTACAAAGAGACTGTGCAAAATCTGGGGTTAGGTTAAACGGTGTAGATATGTATACCAGACAAACATACATTCAGCCTTCTATGTAAGAAATATTACATGTTTTATATGTTTACAAATAGTATTTGTGTAAATAGTATGTGTGTGAATATCTGCAATTTATTTTATTAGCTTTTCCTAAATTAATATAATGTCATTCTGTTAGTAGTGCTCTGTCATTTTTGGTTGGGACCATGGAGGTTAAGGTTTGGTAATTTGCCAAACAAGTATGCTCAGACTCCTTGTTTTGGCAGAATAATGTGATGCCTCATTTAGGAATTGATTGTTAGTTGTTACAATATGTACTTCTTATAATGCACAATACACTAAGCCCACTAAATCAACCACCTCCATGAAACAGGCCCTGGTATTATGTTTTGCTCATACACTGGAAGCTGTAGTCGATGATAGATCTAATATACAGTATCTCTTAACCATGGTGAGAGCATATCAGAATATTCATGAATAACAGTGCTAAATATCCAGGCTTCCAAGCTTATAGTTAACTGATGCCTAAGTATGACAACAGGCTCAATATACCTCAACAAAAATATATAAAATGATTTTCAGTAATGTAAAAAGGCAATCTGTGACACATTTTCACATAACAGTAAACAAATTAGGCATACGTAGAATATTTTCTCTGAAACCTGTCCTTTATTTTCTGAGTTCTTAGCCAGTGGGTCTCTTTTTAGTATTTAATAATTATTAATTATTTAATAGTTAAGCACCTTTGATTGATTATGAAATGTGCATTCCTAGTGACCAATAAGGCATTTAACAGAAATTTACAAGTTTTATCAGTTCAATACCCAAAACTGATTCTGTGTTTAGCCACTAGGAAAACAACTAGTATGTCATTACTCATACTATAGAATTTTATTTTAATGATGTTATGTATTCACAAACAACCCTGGAGTTCCTCATGTTTTAAACCAGTCAGCTAAATTATAAAAATAGTCAGCGAAGGGTCAGAGTTGTAAAGAGATAGTGCCCATGGTATAGTTTTACATTATGTGCCAAGTAAATTCTTCTTGGTTTTTTTTTTAGTTTTTTTTTTAAATATTTGTTTTGACTTTCTACTAGTCTAATTATACATGGCTAACATTGACATTATCACATTACCATTGTAACTTAGTCATCAATAGACACTACTGTTTTAGCACAGCTTAGGTTTAGTAAAGCAAAGTAAATCTTTAATATTTAGCACATTAAATTAAAAATTGAATAGGTAAAACAATCATCTGTACAGTAGATGATGCCTGTAAGGATAACTGAGCATCAGTGTTATCTTTTTTTTTTTTTTTTTACAAAATCAGTTATCTACTGTTCAGCACTTGGATCAATACCACTTTTAGGAGCCATGATGAACCTGAAAAAAATGCAAAGTGTGCACATCTGAATCCTAAACACTTTTTATACTGCTAAACTATTAGTAATATAAATGTATAGCTTACTAAAGCATTGCTGCTGATATGATAGCTAACTAATGGGCTTGGTAGTGCTCATTAGTCTCTTCAGATTATATTCATTAGGCTAATCATTCGAAGAACAGTGAGTTAACTAAAAGAATTATCTAACAAAGAGGTACTAAGCTCAATTACCTAAAGGACATGGGCTTATTTTTGCAAGAAACCTAAAAATCTAATTAAGCTTACCTCCAAAAGCCATCTTCAGCTAATGTGTTTCATGCTGCTCTGTGTATGCTGTAGATTGTGTGCATTTTCATTGGAGGAAAAATGTCCAGGATTTTAAATCACCTGTAGCTTACAAACCGTTTGACCTACTGACCTGAAATTCGGTACACATATACTATGTGATGTCTACTATCCGCTTTCGGGGTAATGATTGACCTCCAAGGTTATTCCTCTTTTTATTTTAGTTTTATTTTATTGTAGAATCAACTCTCAGCAGAGGCCAGCAGAGCGGCCGTGCGACACATGCATATGATATAGAATTTTGGTCATACCGCCCAGCACTAGGCACATCCCATTTTTCTGATAATCATTGACATGTATCAACTCCTTGTTTGGAATCCACCTGTGATCAATTCAACTGATTGAACATGATTAAAAAAGGAACACACTTGTCTATATAACAGTCAACAGCTGACATCGTTCATAAGAGCAAAAACCAAGTCATAAATATCAAAGGAATTTTCTGCAGAGCTTAGAAACAGGATTGTGTTGAGGCACATGTCTGGGGAAAGCTACAAAGGCTAAAAAATTAAGGTTCCCAAGAGCATGGTGGCCTGCATAATGTTTAAATGGAAGACGTTTGTACCAACCACAATTCTTTCTAGAGCTGGTCGTCCCACCAAACCGAGCAATTGAGGTAGAAGGGCCTTGGTAGGAGTGGTGACCAAGAACCTAATGGTCACTCAGGTTGAGCTCCAGAAAACCTGTGTGGAGATGGAAGAAACTTCCACAAAAAAACAGCATAACAACACTTCAATGATCTGGATTTTTTGGCAGAGCGGCCAAGTAGGAGCTTCTCCTTATTAAAAGACACATGTAAACCCACTTGGAATTTGCATAAAGGCATAAGGACTCTCAGGTAATAAAAAACAAGGTTCTCTCTTCTGATGAAACCAAGATTATACTGTCTGGCCTCAATTCTAAGCATCATGTCTGAATGAAACCAGGCACTGCTCATCACTTGTTTAATACCATTCAAACTGTGAACCATGGTGGTGGTAACATCAGGCTGTGAGGTTGTTTTTCAGTGACAAGGACTGGGGTTGGTGGGTGGCTAGTCAGGTTTGAGGAAAAACTGAACAGAGTAAAAATACAGAGATATCCATAATGAAAACCCACTCCAGGACATTCTGAACCTGAGACTGAGCCAAAGCAAAGACAACACAAGTGTGACTTAGAGACAACTCTAGGAATGTCCTTGAGTTGTGCAGTCAGAGCCCAGACTTGAACCCAATTGAACATCTTAGGTGCAACTTGAAAAGAGCTATCCACTCACTCTCTCCTTCCAACCCGGCAGAGCTTGAGAAGATCTGCAGAGAAGAAATAAAGGCAATCGATGAATACAGGTGTCTGAAGCTTGTTGTGTCACACCCAAGAAGCCCGATGCTAAAGATGTTTTAACTAAGTACAGGGTCTTAGTACTTGATGTGATTTGTTGTTTTTTTTTGTTTATTTTTTTTATAAATTTGAAAAAAAATTCTAAAACTTTGTTCTTTGCTCATTAAACGGACACTGCATGTTGCTTGATGAGGAAAAATATGAATTTAAATTACTTTAGCATATGGCTGAAACATAATATGCAATATAAACAAAATTAAGGGGTCTGAATATTTTCTGAAAGCTTTGTAGTTCCCGGAACTTTGAAATTTCACTCCTAGCAGATAAGTGACCATATTTATTCAAAAAAACTGCCCAGGTCAAGAACTGGCTCACTATTCAAATTATAACCCTGACAGCTGTACTTCCTGACAGCAGAAAGACAAACAAGATCCACAGGCAGGAGTTTCACATAATCATAAAATATATATATAATCTCTCTCTCTCTACCATTCACAACAGTTTTAAGTCCATGGGGAAAATGTTTTTAGCAATGCACGTTTCGAAGGAAAATGAATGTATGTCACCACCGTTAAAAAAGTCTGGTCATATTCTGTTCACTTCAAAATGTTTGAAAGCTTTAAAATAACTTAGGGAAAGCTTGATTGTTTCAGAGAATATTTCCAAAGTGCATTTAATGTAAGACACACTATTAAAAAACATCATTACACAAAGCCTATCATTCTTTAATCACAAACTTATCATTACACAAAGCCGATCATTCTTTAATCACATGCTTTTTGCAATGACGCAGATAAAATAAGCATAAAAAAGCCTGGCACAAATAACAGAAGCACATCTCTTGTAACACTGGTCATGGGTTTTTGATGCAAAAAACAATTTACAAGGGAAAAAAAAAGTTGAGCACAAACTATAATAAACAGATATGATACAAAATTAGCAATGGGGGAGTTTGTTGTAAAGGTATGCAGTAACAGTTATGAAGTCACCTCAAGCCACAACTGCCACAAGCTTTACAATGTGGTATGCCATTTCCAGAGGCACTTTTGTATACAGCTTTTAAAAAAGGTACCCTTGTACTTTAAGCTGAATGAACTTTAAGACAATTCACTTTAAGGTGTATAGGAAATGTTAAAAATTAACATTCATTCTGGAAGTGTGACCTAGAGGCTACAGAGCTGTACTTAAACCCACAGCATCATAGGTACAATGTTCAGCACTGTCACTCTTAGAGATGCTAGGCAAGTCACTTCCCCTAATCTGGTATCATATTATAAAAATATATATCTCTGTCCTCCAAAAGCTTATTAGGGTAAGAAAAATGCTACAAATTATTTGTGAGTATTAGTACTTATGACAGAAAGCATAAACTGATCGCAACCATCCACTAGGCAATAGCATTTATACAACTTCAATTTCATATTCAGATTCTCTCTCCAGCGTATGCAGATTTTAAAGGTAATCAGGCACATCACCACACACCTGCTAACATCCACATACTGTATACTTGCTACAGGCTTTGCTTTTAGGGTATTTTACTGGTTTTAGGAGCTCTAGGTAACAAATGTCAAAAAAGGTGACTTTCTCAAGAACAGTCCTAAATAAACTAGTCTATTCATTAGAGTACAGTAATGCACTGTAAGTAGTGATGAAATAAGATTAACAGATGTGTAGTCACATGGAAAATAAGTTCACTATGTGTAATGTTAGTGTTCATTGATTCACCCATTACAAAAACACAAGATCCATGGGAAACATCAAGGAGGAAATGATTGTTTAGCTAAAAAAAAAAAAAAAAACACACACACACAATCTAATATTTTCTCAGCTTTAGCAAGTTTGATTTACTGTAAAACTTCATACTATAGACAAGTTTCAGCCACATAAGAAGGCATAAATTATTCACGGCTCTGAAGTGCCAAGTTTAAATCTTAGTCTGCTCACTGTATTTATGGAGCTTTAATGTTCTCCCCAAGTCCATTCAGGGACTTCCTTTGAGCACTTCAGTCTTTCTTCCACATCCCAATGACATACTACTTGGGTTAACTGGCAACTCTAAATTGGACCAGACCAGAAATGTGTGTGATTGAACTCTGCTAAGGACTGTTACTCCGTTCAGAAATGGGTTCCTGTATTGTGCCAAATTATGTCAGGATGGGCATAAAGAACAAGATTAAACAGGTTGGACAGGTAAATGTTATAATTACTGATGAAATCATGTCAGTGTAGTTCTCACTTGTGGAAATCACAATTGACCTGTCTTTGAAGCAATACTTCTACAGACAATGCCAAATTACTGTTATATTTGCTATTTTATAGTACCTGATCTATTGATGGTGGTAGATGTATAGTAAAACAGACCTAAAATAAAATATTCAGTTCATTCCTAATCACAGAAATAAATACCAGGATTAAAAACAAATTTAAATTGTTTTTAAGAACAGCACACAGTATAAATTGTTGACCAAGAGTTTGCAATAATCACACAAATGCCAGTTTCTTGAGCAATTGCCTAAAAGGCACAATGACACCAGTCACTGTAGAAACACTTGAAACACAAACTTCTTTAAGCATTATTTCAGGGCTATTGCATTAACATCGTAGAACAAAAAAAAAATCCAAACCTAAAGGTGTAGTAAATCACTCACTGATAGAGTAATCTTGCCTCATCTTTGTGCATTTGGGCTCTTTCAGTTGAATTCTTACTTGAAAGAAATAAATATAAATAAATAACTTATTCCTAAATGCTGTCATAAATCTAGGATAGGAGAATGTGGAGCTTAAATTGCATATGCTTCAATATTTACTCATTTTACAAATACAACTTCATACTTTAAACATATTAACAAGACATTCTCCCTGTTGGTACAGAGTTTTTGAATATATGAAGTTTATTTCAACATGATGAGACAAGATACTAAATGCTTTCTGAACATGTTTATGTACAGTATAAAGCACACTTCTCTGTGTATGCTAAATCCCTAACAAAAACAAACATTTTGTAATACCTAAATTGTTCTTAAATTTCAATCAAGCACCTTTATATTGCTTTTTTGATTTCTATAGATTTTATTTGTTGATTTTTACCAATCAGAAAAAGCATTGTTATGAACTACTGTATGTGTATTAATACAATGGCTGATTTAGTACCTATGCATTTGGCTAGAGGAGTGTTAGGATTTAATATGCATGTGACCGGAGATTGGGATGAATAAAAACTACCATGTAAATAAAGGAGAGTACTTAAACAGGAGTAATAGTCAGGAAATTGGTTTAGTTAGTCTAAAACACGCACATTCATAGATCCTCTGCAGACATTAGCAACCTTCTTGATTTTCAATTATTTAAAAACTGTCTATTCACTTTCTATAAAGAATACAGTAATTAAAAGCAAATGCTGTCCTAAGAAAATTTTTGAACTTTATCTTGCACAGAAGAATAAAGACCTAGCAAATCACAACAGAACAATTTGTATCTAGAGTAATAGTTGGGGTGAAGTCTCTCTTACTGAGGCACAGCAGACATGAGTGTGCTGGTGACATTTTGAAGGTGGTCAAGTGAACTAAACTTCCAACCCTATGGTAAGGGCAAAAATCAATTACGCTAAGGTCAGGGCAGCTAGGGTTTGTTTTGCTGTTAACTTCATTTGCGTACCATTCAACTCTTTTTACATTACCTTATAATGAGCCAAAGGATGGGCTCATTATCAGGTAATGAAATAGGATGGAAAAAAAGAATTTATTAATGTATGAAAAATATCTGTTTCGTTACAAAACTAAACAAAGGTAATACACCCATATTCAGTACCAGAAGGATGGACCATATTCAATTTTCTAGCTCAACTCTGCCTCATAGTTTTCACAAACTTCTGAAGGTGTGTGGACTTGCGTTATTTAAAAAAAGTAGGATTGTGGTCCCAATTGTTGCTGCATCCCCAATCACAAAAGCACTTTTTTATGTCATTTATTTGAGGAAATCAACAATGCATACATTCAAGTCAAACTTAATAAATTAGAAATGAACCTCTGCCCAACAGAAAGAGAGGAGAGCAAACACTTTTTAAAAAAAAAAAAAAAAATAAGGCAGGTGCCCAGGGAGACTTTGGGGCTACATGGTGTGCCCTGTTACATGAAGTACATCACTGTTCTCAGACTGGTTTTCTGAAAAGGAAATAAGAATTGAATGTGCGACCACATTGCTATCTGTCTGCTTCTAGTACCATAAAGCAGCCAAGATTTCATTCCTCCAAAAAAGATCACTTGAAAAACTGAACCACCTAATGGACATTAGAATCATGTATGTTCTCTCAATATCAAGCTCAAGTCCCCTTTATGAGGTGGAAAATATAGGAAATTTGGCAAGGTTCCACCCCTATTCATTCTAATGATATATTCTTGCACATCTCTGGACATGGAGCACACTAATCATTTCACCCTTCTTTACTGGCTAAAAAGAAACAACCCCAAAGTTCTAAAACCTTTAAAATGCTTCTCTTGGCACATTCTTTATTTTGACATTCTGAATGCATTAGTAAATCAAATTCTTCTAACTCTAGCAGATAGTATAAATAAAAAAAGAGGAAATCCCATAATTACAATTTGCACCCCAGCCTCACTTCAGACAAAGCCGTCTTCAGAGCCAAATGCAGATAAATAATTCTATGTAGGACTCACAGCACCCACATCTGATGGTGAGATAAGTTATCGCAGTGATGTTACTTTTTCAAACAAGTATGTTAAAACACATTAACTGACCTAAATATATCAAACCAACGAAAACCTTACAGTATCTTTTTATGGTCTTTACTTAAGACTCAAGTTTAAAAACAATTTTTTGATAATCTCTCTTGCATCTAGACTAGGTATAAGATTGACAGTTGATAAATCCCGTACTGACATGAGATTTTTTTTTTTTTAATGTTTCTCATTTGCTACTCTATCATATGGCTAACACACTGACATATTCCCTGAGGAGTATGTTCAGTATGAGAAAGGATGACTTGATCCCAGTCACTATGAACCACATATTCAACAGGACATCAAAAGTGAATTTGAATCATGGTACTGCAAGATGTATTCTGCTTAGCTGCTGGAAAGGTGGGATACATGGAGAACAGAGATATAACAGTTCAACTATTTTTTTATTTACATATATTGATCCATTTATTAATCCACTCCCTAATCCATTTAACCTAATCAAGACTACAGAGGGCAGGGTCCTTCAAAGGTCACACAACCACACTAGCACTCACACTCACTCATACCTAGCTATATAAGAAATACCAATCTCCTTGACCTGTAGCTTTTTGGGATTTGTGAAGAAAATTGGAGTACAAGGTCAAAGTCAAAACACATACATGACAAGAGTATGCAAATTACCTACAAAAAGTGCTTGGATCAAGACTGAATTTCCTTGTGCTTATAAGCAGCTTGCAGTAACCACTGCAATACCATGTAGCTAATGACTTGAAGCTCTCTCTCTTTCTCTGTCTATACATACATATATATATGCACAAACATAACCTACGGAGTATTTTACTTACATACATACACAGTATTATTTAGGGAATCTTAGTTTTAAACTGTTAAATGACTTAATTGAACATCTACTAGAATTGTGAACTTGGTGTGATGGGGTGAGACAGTCAATCCACTTGCAAAATAGGCAGTATAGGGCTCACCTAAGGGGAGCTGTTTTGGTAACTCAAGAGGAATGTGCTCTGGATACCAAGTTTGATCACCCTCTGCACCCCAGACCTCAAAGTCTAATAATACTGAATGTGTGTTATGGACACAGAGGGGCATTCTACAGACCTTTCAGTCCCCAATCCACAGTATGGACACCAAGGGGCACCATTTTGGTAACTCAAGAGTCACACACTTTGACTGGAGAAGGGGTTAGGGTGGTTTTGGTATGCCCATTAGAGCTCTGTTGTTAGGCATCCATAACTGTTCTGAGTTATTCTCAAATCTAATGTAACTTTGCCAGGAATGGTGTACAAATATCATACCTGGGAGTGTTGCTTGTCTGTGAGCACCAAATGCCTGTGTGGCATAAGTAGCTCCATTTGGCCCAGACTGAAGAAGTCATGTGTACCTAGCATGTGCATTCACATCAACAAGGTAAAGGTCAAAAATTGAATGTTATGTCAGTAAGGTGGATCAGCACATACTGGATTTTTCTAGGATATACTAAGGTTACATCTTTGTCACGAGGGGAACAGAGGTCATGCAGGAGGTTCAAAAGCACTAGACAGATATAGTTAACCTCCCCTTTCTGAAAGGCATATGCTCTGAAACCACATAGCTCAAGTGAGGATGGTCTGTCTCTACTTATGTTTACTTATGGGAAAGGCCTCTACTAGGCACCATATAAATGGATTTATACACTTACTGTAAAAACATGCAAAGGCCTTTTTTTTTTTTTTGAGGGGAAGGTTATTCCTTGTTGTACCCTTGAGCTGTTGTTCAGGTGCAAAAAGCTAAGTAATTGTATGCATGCATGAACAGGAAGTTAAAAATATAAACAGTGCAGTTGATCAAATATTACAAAACTAGGATCATCTCTGCATTTAATTAATATAATCAAAGCAACTATTCTGTACATATGCTTGTATATCCACATAGCTTAAGGAAATGTTAGAAATATAGGTTTGCACATATTGTGCTTGGAATTATTTTGCTAAAAAGCATTCATAAAATGCCACAGAGAGCCCCTCATTTCTATTATAAAAAGGACAAGGAGAGCGATTCCCTTTTCATAATACTGATCTTATTACAAAAAGAAGTGGTTTCACAATGATTACTAAGCTTTCAGCTGCAGTACTCTGTTATAGTGCACCTTTAATTATGCACCCATTTAAAAAAGGCTATTCTGCTACTCAGTCACTCATTCTGGTCAATAACATTGTACATGTACAAGCTTGGGCCAGGCAAGGGTTTTAGATCATTGGGTCATTTCACTTTATTCAACTACTATAATATTTGTGGATTATGGTTAAGGATTACTGATGCAGGTAGGTAATGGATGTGGTTCTTGAATGCTGGACCTATGCATGACTAATTGGTATCAGATGTGAAGTTTTGAAAGAGTATGGGAAACTGGAGCTGCTTCTGTGCTTGAATCAATTTAATGCCATGGGTGTGCCTTGCCTTCAACTTGTTTACAAGTTTCATGGACATACATTAAGGTGCAACTGAGTCTCAAGACAGTATTCAGATTGGAACCCAGAATTGAACTATTTGCAAATGAATTTATCCTTTTGGCTTTATCTGACAGTGATCTCTGGTGTGCACTAAGGTGGACTCATTTGACATACACAGGATGAGAAAAAGCACATTTAAATGTGAGTTCAGAGTTTCATGTCAGATAAGAGTGGCATATTCTCAGTAGGAAAGTAGGGTGTAATTGCTCACAAGTGGAGGAGTGTGGTATATTTTCTATAGGTAAGGAGCAACTGGAGTTTAAGTACTTCAGGGGTCTTGTTAAGGAGGGATACCTACAAAGAGATTGGTAAAGCACCTGCAGTTGTAGAATGTGATGTAGAAATGACAGCCAATTCTTTAGCCCATACTTTCACTTCAATGACAAAATCATATCCTCATCCTAATAATGAGTTAATAGTTGTGACCTTAAAAAATAGGGAGTGAACTCACATACAGTACCTCATTAAAGATAGTTACCAATGTGGCCTATGATTAGTTGCTGCTCCATCTGAATCACTTTTAACTCCAATTGTGCTCCTTGTCTCCCCCTGTTTGGAATTTCCATTAATAGAACTTAAGGTACAGCTGAGGCTCAAATAGTATCTAGTTTGGAGGCTAGTCTTCTGCTGTTTAAAGACTTATGTAGAGCCATGGATGGCTTCTTATTTAACACAACTCTGTAAATTTTACTTTTTTTTGTGGCTGTGTTCCTATGTTCATTCTGCATTCTGAGCAAATCCTTCGCCAAGAGCAGGGTATTTCAATATGATAATAGCTTTGTGGGGAAACCAAGCTAAAGGCCAAATCTGAAATCAAGTGCAGTTTCTGCAATACATCATTGGGAAATACTTTTGAAAGGGTAAAGCAGCGGCCAAATGTACATATCTGACAACTGCCAAGTAATTTATGTATTACTAGCTGAAATACCCAGCGTTGCCCAGGAGGAAAATAATGTGTTTTTTTTATTTTTAATTGCTTTTTAATTGTTTGAAGTTCGGAACCGGCCAACTCTATTTAATTTCAAAAGCAACAGGGGCGCTGTGATGCTCATACATAAAGAATGCTGGCAGTCACCTCCAGTTTGCCCTCTGGTGGTTGTTCAGAGTGTCAACTGGATGATAACATGCATACAAGATGGCAAAATCACCCCCCACACTACCCAGAAGGGGCTGGGTTAGGGCTGATTTCACCCTACAGTATTTTTAGTCGACCACTGAGAAACATGTGTACCAAGTTTAATGAAAATCGCTTCTGCCATTCAGAAGTGATGCTGGAACATACAGTACATACACATATTGAGTTTTTTATATATATGATGGATGGATGGATATATATATATATATATATATATATATATATATATATATATATATATATATATATATATATATATATATATATACACACATACACACAGTGCATCCGAAAAGGCATCCAAGATGTTTGGAACAACCTACCAGCCAAGTTCCTTCAAAAACTGTGTGCAAGTGTACCTAGAAGAACTGATGCTGTTTTGAAGGCAAAGGGTGGTCACACCAAATATTGATTTGATTTAGATTTCTCTTTTGTTCATTTACTGCATTTTGTTGATTGATGAAAATAAATGATTAACACTTCCATTTTTGAAAGCATTCTTTGTTTACAGCATTTTTTCACACCTGCCTAAAACGTTTGCACAGTACTGTGAATATATATATATATTGCAACCGGAAAGTATTCACAGCGCATCACTTTTTCCACCTTTTGTTATGTTACAGCCTTATTCCAAAATGGATTAAATTCATTGTTTTTCCTCAGAATTCTGCACACAACACCCCATAATGACAACGTGAAAAAAGTTTACTTGACGTTTTTGTAAATTTATTAAAAATAAAAAAACTGAGAAATCACATGTACATAAGTATTCACAGCCTTTGCTCAATACTTTGTTGATGCACCTTTGGCAGCAATTACAGCCTCAAGTCTTTTTGAATATGATGCCACAAGCTTGCCACACCTATCCTTGGCCAGTTTCGCCCATTCCTCTTTGCAGCACCTCTCAAGCTCCATCAGGTTGGATGGGAAGCGTCGGTGCACAGCCATTTTAAGATATCTCCAGAGATGTTCAATCGGATTCAAGTCTGGGTTCTGCCGCTGAAAAACATCCCCACAGCATGATGCTGCCACCACCATGCTTCACTGTAGGGATGGTGCCAGGTTTCCTCCAAACGTGACGCCTGGCAATCACACCAAAGAGTTCAATCTTTGTCTCATCAGACCAGAGAATTTTCTTTCTCATGGTCTAAGAGTCCTTCAGGTGCCTTTTGGCAAACTCCAGGCGGGCTGCCATGTGCCTTTTACTAAGGAGTGGCTTCCGTCTGGCCACTCTACCATACAGGCCTGATTGGTGGATTGCTGCAGAGATGGTTGTCCTTCTGGAAGGTTCTCCTCTTCTCCACAGAGGACCTCTGGAGCTCTGACAGAGTGACTATCTGGTTCTTGGTCACCTCCCTGACTAAGGCCCTTCTCCCCCGATCACTCAGTTTAGATGGCCGGTCAGCTCTAGGAAGAGTCCTGGTGGTTTCAAACTTCTTCCACTTACGGAAGATGGAGCCCATTGTGCTCATTGGGACCTTCAAAGCAGCAGAAATTTTTCTGTAACCTTCCCCAGATATGTGCCTTGAGACAATCCTGTCTCGGAGGTCTACAGACATTTCCTTTGACTTCATGCTTGGTTTGTGCTCTGACATGAACTGTCAACTGTGGGACCTTATATAGACAGATGTGTGCCTTACCAAATCATGTCCAGTCAACTGAATTTACCACAGGTGGACTCCAATTAAGTTGCAGAAACATCTCAAGGATGATCAGGGGAAACAGGATGCACCTGAGCTCAATTTCGAGCTTCACGGCAAAGGCTGTGAATACTTATGTACATGTGCTTTCTCAATTTTTTTATTTTTAATAAATTTGCAAAAACCTCAAGTAAACTTTTTCATGTTGTCATTATGGGGTGTTGTGTGTAGAATTCTGAGGAAAAAAATGAATTTAATCCATTTTGGAATAAGGCTGTAACATAACAAAATGAGGAAAAAGTGATGCGCTGTGAATACTTTCCGGATGCACTGTATATCTGAATTAACTGAATGCTTTTCATTTTTTATTGTAGATTTTCTTTTTCCATCCATCCATAAATTTTCTGAACCCACTCATTTTAAATTATATTCACAGGAAACTGAAGGCTACTCTGGCAGCCACAGGAGCAATGCACAAACCATAAAGGGCCAATCTACCACATATGCATTGACATTCACGTACACAGGGCCAATATTAAGTCACCAATTATGCTAATTTGTAAATCCTTAGACTGTGGAAAGAAAAATGGAGTATACAGAAAAAACACAAAAACATGGGGAGAACAAGCAAACTGGTCCAGGGTTCAAACTCAGTCTTCTGAGATAAAAGCTGCTCTATATTAACACCTTACTGATAACTGGGAGCGAGAGGAACTCATGTCTGGCTTACACACTTACATTGACTTTGAAGCTCTGTACTGTGCCATCCAGGAAGTGCACATTACAGATGACCTCTGACCTGTTCTTGTCCTTTGGTAGTTCTGATACTCGTATGGTGCTTATTCTTTCACCCAACACACGCAACTTGGAGTTCATAACTATTGATGGATGACCTAGAGAAAAAAGGAAAAAACAACATTTAAAGAAAACCTTCAAAATAGTATCCACAACTTGTTGATATTTAAATTTCTAAACACTAAATAAAAAGTACAACTTTGCATCAGAGGAAAAATCCACCCTGGCAATGATAACGTTCTGTAAGGTGAAGCATTACAAAAAGATTAACAGACATACGGAGAAGCTTAATTTACTATTGCTGCTCAGCAATGAATATGCAAATCTAACCCTAGTCGCAGGCGGACAAACAGAATCCCATTCTGATTTTTGTTGAACACAAATCCTGTATTTACATATGTCAAGGCTGAGCACTATCTAGTGACAAGAAAGCTTGATTTATTACAAAAGCATATAGTCTGAATAAGAAATGATTGCCCAAATTGGATGATATCCAATGTACATAAACTTTGGCTCAGAAAAAATCAAAACAGGAAAGAACTTTGCACTTCTGCGTGACTTCACATGTTCAAAATGTTTGTGCCTTGCAAATGTGGTGCTGTGTCATAGCAGTTAAGGAGATGGACTTTTTAGCAAAAGATTATAAATTGATACATCTCAGCTGGGTAGCTGCCTAATATTTAAAGTGCAGTAGTGTACATATCAGATAGCTACAGCTTCAGGGCTGTCAGAACAAACATCACTATTTGAATAAAGTTCAATCTATATGAGAAAATTCATATTCAAAACCAAACTATGACATTTGATTTTAAAACAAGTCTTTTATTTATTTTTTAAAATTTTCATTAATTTCAGCATCATGTTACTCTAGACACACTATCCTATAATGCTTCAGTAATTTGCAAGTGTATTATTATAATTTTTAATTGTTAGTTTGTATTGTTATTTATAAAAACTGACATTTTTCTAATGCATTGTTCTGCTTTTTGCCTCATAGCAGTACTAATAACAGATTTTAAATACTTGTCCTGTGGTATAAAATGCTGTTTTGCTCTTGATCCTTTTTCGTTTCACTCATAGAACCTAAGATCTCTGATCTATACGCTGTAAAAAGCTGTTTTTTCCTTTCTCATTAAACATAATTACAAATAGCTTTCATATTTTGGATTTTCTACTTCTTATTATAATGGCTTTAAAATCAACATTTTAAGGAGCATTTTCTGCGTAAGGAAAGCATACTTAGCCATGTCAATTAACATACAACTTTTAGAGGCATCTGGCTTAACATATAATCTCTAAAACAAAGGTGAAATAAAAAAAAAAAAAAAGACACGTATGAGGGTAACATAGGTTATATTTTTCTCCATTTGGAAGTTTGAGGGGGGGGGGGGGGGGATAGAGAGGGGAGTATCCCCTTGAGTTTAATCCTGCATGTTATTCTTTGACCACTAGTGCCTAACTCTACAAATGTATCAAATTGGACAATATGCTTGATCTACCTTCCACCTTCTATAACCTACACTTCTTCTGTTTTAAAATTAAGTTGGATATTATTTTTTTATTTAGAATAATTTTCAAGATTCTGTTAATTGAAGTGTTTGCCAAATGAAAAAAATATGAGTAGGGAATACTTAAAGATCATTACAATACAAAATTTAGTACATTCAGTAACTCTATTTGCTAAATGTTTATAGACTCACGGTGTCTCAACTTATATAAAATATAGACTGGCACTGAATTCACATCTTTTGCATCTCTGAACTGGAAAGGCACAGAGCAGAGCGGAGGGCCTTTCGGAGGACTAAAGTAAGGTGTGCATTTAAAGTGTTTAAGTAATCATGAGCGATTTTGCATGGGTTTCGTATACATATTACAGGCATGTGAACTCTCTTTTTTGTATATTTTGACAGCCCTATAGCATACTTTTCAAGTAAAGTATTTTTGAAATCATACAAACAATAAAGGACAGTACAAAAATACTGTTTCAAAGTTTAGCCACCAAATGTTTCTTAGACAAGAAACCCAAGTTCAGTTTATGTTTAGTCAAGAAGTGAAGAAATGTACTTACTGGGTATGATTTTTGTTTAGGCAAAAGAAAGGCAAAAAACTGTTTCAGTCAACAGCCATGTCTTGATTTTGGCTTCAAACAATGCTTGCCCAAGTATTGTGTGGCAAGCAAACTACAAATTGGGTGTATGAATCAAGCAGACAGACACCTGAGGAGGGGCATAAACCAAACTGACTATACAGCAAGCAGAAGTGAAAGCTAAGGTGAGCCAAGTTAAGCTAAAAACCAGCAAGGATTGAAAGGTTTGCGAGCAGACAGCCAGCTCAGACTGTAAACTGAGCCACCCATTGACTGTCAGACCACAGTATTATAGCTGTACTCCATTGAAGCTTATTGAAAATATTTGGTAAACTAAACTTTACAGTTATCTGCAAAATGGACAATCTGTATACATTGGATTCAAGTTCAAGTAATATGCCTCCAATGTGCAAAGGCATCTTATATGGAGACAAAATTGGACTCTCTTACTAATGATATAAGATTCCACCCTGCTGTTACATTTTTGCAATAATGAAATTTGTTTTCATCATTTTTAAAAATGGAAAAAATATACAGGCTGGTTTGAAAGTTCAATGAAAATGTATAAACTTTATTTTCTCTGATTCCTTACCAAGATTATAAAAATCAGGCTGCACAGTGGTTAGTAAGTAACTTAGAACACAGACATTTGTATAAAAAAACAAAATTATGACACATTTCTTTAAAAAAAAAAATTCATTTCCAAAAAAAAAAAAAAAAAAAAAAATTATATCCACCCTAGCTACCTTGCATAATATCCTAAAATGTGCCAGGAATACTTGTAATAGCTGACTGACAGAGCACCATGCAGACCATAGTCTTGCAATATTAAAATTGCAGGCTGTTCTTTACTAGATGCTACCCACAATCCAAATATTACGACAAATTCATTAACTGATATATGTAACAGAATCCAAACCAACTAAAAGCCAACAAGCAGCAAGCATAATTAGACCTACATTTAAAAACAGATGTTCTAAAAGGGGTGCCTATCTCGCTATCCTGGGTGACAATAAAACAATGAAAAATGTAAAAAATTTATAAAAGAGCTAAAAATTTTCTTTACTAAACATTCACTCACTTGGTAATAGTTTGGCTTTGGTCCAAGCAATGGAGCCAGAAGCAATTTTATTATAATTTGTTACAATTTCCAATTTCACATATACTGATTCGATTAAACTATTTTTTCTTCTAGACTTTTGATAAAAGTACAGATTTTTATTTTGTAAGTTTAAGTTTAGTTTAACAGGTTAGAGTGCTAAAAGTAGCCTGATGATTCATGCAGGCAGTGCCTTGTATTTTATATGTTGTGGGCTTTCAATCAACACAGTAAGTATGTTTTAGTCTAATTACAAAAAAAGCTGGAGTTGATGGTACCAAAAATTGAGGAGTTAGATTCTGAAATATCGACTCCACAGCCTCCTGAATACTTTGGTTTTTTTTTTTTACCAACCACTTCTAAAAGATACATGCATTAGGTTAAGTCAAATCTAAATGTGTGCTGTGCTGGTGTTATCGTATACATGAGTGGGCCTAAGATGGATTGACAGCCTGTCCAACATTAGTTCTTGCTTCACACAGAGTTCTGGCAGGAAATGCTTAAGCTTCTATAGCCCTGATGTGGATGAATGCTTAAATCATTTCCACAATTCAGTTAATTGACCATTATATGAATCAAAACATTGTAAATATTGTAAAATACAATATTTACTGTAATCACATTAGGTAGCAAGTTGACAAAGTAATTAGCACTGCCTCATGGAACTAGAAGAGTAACCTGAATTGAATAGACATTAAATGAACAGACACACAGGGATTTTAATCTACCTTCAAAACTGACACTAAACATATACATTTAAATACACAATGCAGTTGTGCAAAATGAACAAAGTCCTGATGCCCCAAGTCTGAGTTTTACAAGAACCTCAACAGCACTGAAAGTAAAAACTTATATAAGCTGTTTGAAGAGCTGCATGGTGTATGGAAGTAAGGTATGGTTCTAATGACAAAAAAAGGTAACTGAGACAGACAGGATGGTCTCCTCCACTTCTCTCAAACAGGCCTTCACAAACTATAATACATTTATTGTAATATCTGGTGCTATTGTATTTCGCATATTTTAAAAGTTCATTATTAATTTTAGTCAAATCAACTCCTGGCATAAGCTATAATGTGGTATAACTAAAAGTGAAAAAAAATTTTTTTTCAAGGTCACAAAAGCTCAATGGTGCCTAGTGAATCAGGCACAAGCAGAATTAAAGGACTTATATATCAAGCGCTAGGCAGAAATTCCTAGCAGCTACTGTGCTAAAATGAAAAATTCAAGGTTATTTGCCTATCAGCAACTCTACGTGTGATCTTAAATTAGTAATTTAACCTGTCAGTACTCTGGCTGTAAAAATAAAGAAAAATGTATCTATAAGATATCTTGACCTAGATAACTCTAAAGATACTATGTAAAATACAGCTTGATGTTGGAAAGCTCTGTTCCCTAAAGTGCAAGATGACAGAATTTACAGGACAAGATTATGAGTTAAATCCCAACCTCTGAGCTAATGTATCACTATGTGCAGATTACTTCTTTTGCCAGCAGTAGCATTTCTGCATTAAGGGCTAGTGGGGCACAGTCTCACCAGGTATCATGCAAAATAATATGTTTCCTTTAGTAGTTTAACATATTATTACAATGTTTACAGAAATCCTTAGGTCAGTCTCCTTAAGCAATGTTTTCCAATTTGCTATTGCATGCTTAATTGGGACTGGGTTATATAGCTTAAAAACTATATCTATATAACTGTGGTAATACTTCAGCATTTATTCAGGTGTTAGTTAAAATTTTGGTAGAATCTGCTACGTTTATTTATTGATGTGTAGGATCTGAATAATAACTTAGTGCATTCATAACAAGGTAAGGATGATTTCAAAATTAAGACTTTGAAGTAGCTGGGTAATATGGCCAAAAATATTATCATGATGAATACTACAGACTGAATAAACAAGAAGAGTGAACAAACCAAAAAAAAAAAAGTGATACATCCTCTGAAAAGTTTGAACATAAAAAATGTTTTGAATATAACTTTGGTGACTTTACAGTCATACCATCCATGAACAGCACTGCAGCATACAGTGGAATGAAATATACTTCAGGACCACAGTGCAAAATATACATAAATACAGAACAAATGCAAGACAAATGACAAACTTGGTACAGCAAAAGTGGGAGAGATAACCAAAAAAGTACAGCAAAGTAGATTGAAGTGGTATGGACATGTGATGAGGAGAGACAAAGCAATATGTGGGTTAAAAAAGTGAGGGGAAAGGAATTAAAGGGAAAGAGAAAGCAAGGGAGGCCAAAGCGGAGGTGGATGAATAAAGTAAAAGAAGATCTGAAGGAAAAGGGTCTAGCAGGGGAGTAGGTGCAGAACCAAGCTATTTGGAAAAGGTTGATCAAACACATCAACCCCACACGGAAGTGGGGAAAGAGGAAGAAGAACTAGCAGCAGATCTGAAATGAGGGGGCAGTATGCCAGCTTCATCTTCACTTGCCAATGACATTAGTTTTCTCTGTTGTCCAGAAAATGCCCTATCCTATCCTTTTTTCAAATTTTCATCTGGTCTCAGTCTGGAAAGCACATCCCTTTGAGGTAGGTTATTAGTCTGGGAGGGTAGGCAGTAGGTAGGTTATAGATTAGAATGACAAAGACCAAAAAAAGGACCTCAATTTTTTTTTGCAAGACCTTCTAAAAATTAAAGATATAGACTTTTACACAATCTGGCATCTCCTCTATGTGTATGAGGATGTTAACGGGAAGTGATATTTTTCAACAAACTAGTTTAGACATTGGTACTTCCTAGCATGAAAATCTAATTCTCATTCAGAAAAAAAGTTACTTTTTCTTTCTGCTCATATTGCTCCACATTCTAGCTCCAAGAGCTGCATTCCATTTGAATGTTTACTCTTGCTCACATTCCAGAAATAACATGTCAAAACAGATTCAGGTACGTTTATTGAAGCAAAAACACTGCAATCTAGGAGAAGAAAAAAAGGTATGTGTGAATCTGTGGAAGATGAAAACAAGGATAAATGAAAAATGGTTTCCCAGGGCATTAGGATTTAAAGGTCACATGAAGCAATTCTTGGGACTATGCAGTCTGAAGCACCTCTTTACTTGCGTAAAAAAATACTAATAAAATTCTACATTTTTACATCACAATTACAGTGCTGTTTAGAAAAACTATTGAGATGGAAGGTGTGAATACTTTGTATATAAAACAAGGGTTGAAAGATCAAATGCTGCTACTCATATTTATTAAAAAATGTTTAATTCAAAGGCACAAGCTGACACTCAATTATAAAAGAATGGTTGTTTGCTTTACCTACACTAATTTTGGTATCACACTTCCATGATCTGCCTTTTTGTAATCTTAAATTGTTACCTTGTTATCTTCATTAGTAAAATTAACAACCAGACAATTACACAATGTAGTCTGGGACATTGCTCTTTGATCTACAAGTGTACTTAAAACAGTTTTTCAAAATGCTTCTCCAGAGCTCTAAAAGTATTCTGCATCTGATCCTATTTGAATTCACTCATAAACGTGAGATCACTGTTATTTCATGTTAAGATCTTCTCATTAAAACAAATGAAAAATAACTCAGAATTCTGCTTTTCTGTTTATTACAACAGGAATAAGAAAAAATGGAATCTTAATAGGAATTAAGTTTCCTGTTTTTAAAGAGACTTGTCAGTGTCAGCCAAAAATCCATGTCACACAGTCTTTGTCTTACACAGCTGATGGTTTGATACATAATGCCTAAAACAATGAGGTGTAATTAGAAATAGTCTGGCCAACTTTATTAAAATATCGCTGTCTCTCTAAAGGAGGAAAAAAAATTATACAGATTGTTCAGACCTTGACTCGATACTGTGGCAGTCCCAGTTTCCCTGGTCCCAACTGGCTTTATATTCACAATGTAGCAATATAAAAAGTAAACTGCCACTGTCTGCTGGACAGCTCCAAAATAATAAACCTAGTCCGCCTTCAACCTGCCTACCTCATGCCTCCACTTTTACTTCTATAGCTATTTTCACCATATCAATATCTTTTTAACTAACCCCTATTCCAAATTATTTCAAATCACCACCCCTGTCCCTCAACTCTCCCTAGGGAAAGTGCCCTGAGCCCTCACTGAAAGTGCTTTCCCCTGGGCTCCACTCCTAATCCTGCTTTCCATTCCCCACAGCTGTCCATGCAACAGCAAGACACATCACAATGCATTTGTAGTCCAGGACACCAGCTCAAACGGGAACCAGACAGCATTGTCATAAGCACTTCATGGTTTTGAAGATGCTTTATCTGGGGGGGGGGTTGGGGCGAGGGGGCAGGGAGATACCGAGGCACATTGCAGGCACACATAGCTTATGAGGATTTAAGCTCCTTTTCACATCTTATTTTACAGCTCGCTGTACAGATTAAGATTAGAGGACCCCGTTTTACCACTAGACTGGACAGAAGGTGGTATTCATACTGCCCATTCATAGGATACACTTGCTCAGAATTCTGATCACTCCTAATATTAAAATAATAGATGCCAGATTACCACTAAGATTTTTATTTTAAAGTACAAACTTATCTGTAATGCTCAGAAGCAGTCTGTTTGAATATACTGGAATATATAATTATTTTTAATTTTGATATTCAAATCTTATTTTTAGGCTAATCTGTCAGATCTAGCGGAGTGGTGGCTCTGAGGCTAAGGATCTGCACTGGCAATCGGAAGGTTACCCGTTCAAATCCTGTAAATGCCAATAGGGACTCTGCTCTGTTGGGCTATTGAGCAATGCCCTTAACCTACAATTGCTGAGCGCTTTGGGAAGTGAGAAAAGTGCTATATAAATGCAAAGAATTATTATTATTAGATCTAATATAAACCTGGCCTAAATATATGGTATTGCTAGTGACTCAGTTATTTTGCTTTTCCTCTACATTATAAATGTTTAAGACACTATGCCATCAGAGGATACGTCTTCAGTTTAAAACTCAATTTTTATAATTCAGTAACCACTCACTGACTCCCTAAGGAACCCTGAGCCAATCCTTTAACCAGTCTATATTTCAATTGCAGAAGCAAACAAAAAATGGTGGGATAACGTACATTATGAAATGAACTAAATAAATATAATAATCCTGTCCTGGCCAAGTACTTTAGCCTAACAGATATGTTGTTAAAATGATGGCCTGTAAACCTCCAATGTTTCAAGTTCAACCCCCCCCCCCCCCCTTCCATCAACTTACATCCTCCAATTGTAGAAATATAAAATTGATTTTACTATACTAGAAAACGGAACTGACATGGTTCTCAGTAAGGAAAGGCATTTCATAAAATTCAGCTTTAAATGTCCAAGGTTGCAGGTTCAATCACCACACTTGTCTTACAGAGAGACCAGGATTGTGTCATTTCCCCTACCAACACTCAAATATGTTAAATAACTGAATAAAATAAACCCTTACACAGACCTATCCCCTCACTCTGTTCATTTTTTTAGTTTTAGAGGTAATGTTGACCCTACCTTTATAGCACTGGATGTAAAGGGAGCTCCAATCCTGGATAGGGAACCCATCTTTCACAACACATACATATGCACACAATCATTCTTATGCTGTTCAAAGGCATACCCTGTGAGCATCAGACAAGATGCCAGAACATATAATAATGCTCCAGTAAAGCTTAGGGACATTTACATGCACACTCACTTATTTGGGCCCATTTGTAGGTGCCAATAAACCCACCCAGCACATCTTTCACAAAAGAAAAAAATAATTCTCCAAAAAGACCACAAGAACTACCAGCAAGAATGCATCCATACAGGCAGTGTCCAGGTCCTGATTAAAACCAAGTATTTAGAAACTGTGAGAGAGAAGGTCTAATCAATGAGCAATCTCATTGCCCTATTTAAATAACTGCAATATGCATTTCTGCAGTGACATTCAATATATCTTAGGTTCTTTTTAACTTTGCATAGTTATGATTCTTAACAAATGTGCCTCGAAGATGCAGTCACTAAAACAAGTCAAGTGGTTTGTAATACAAGAGAAGGAAGTGTTACAAGTGTTTATAGCTGTGGTAAAATAAAAGACTGCTGTAAAGCTGAATGAAACAAAGGTTTTGAGAATATAAGGAGTAGGTTCATTATTCCTTACAGATCTGCAAGAGCAAGTTGAGGCAGGTACTTGCAAAGCAAGCTGAGGCAGGTACCTGTGTTCAAAACTCTGAAAACGCTCTGTACTGTAAACTAACAGAATGCATAAAATCGATGTATCAATTAAATATAAAGCTTAAAAGATAGATTGTATCAACCAAGAGGCACCAATATATAGATATATTAGATATTATGGAGAACATAATGCAGATAAAAAAAGCTTTTTGATCATATATCTGTAATTTCAGGATGCGATGAACACTATCATAGAATTGTCAGCCTAAACAGGGTGGTGGAGGATAACAATGAGCACAAACAAACCCATAAAAGTAGGAGAAGGAAAGAAAGTGCAACACAGAACCTTCAGAAGGTACTCACCCCTGGAACTTTTTCACATCTTATTTATTATGCCTTAAAATTTTATTACATTAAAATACGTTTTTTCTCCCTTTATTAACATGATAAATTCAACAAATTTATAAATCAAAAAACATGTGCTTCCCCAAATTGAAAAAATTACAATTGTATCCTTTGTGTACCTATAAGCTTTACACATTTAGATTTTAAAATACTGCATGAACCAGCTTTACCAGAGCTTTTAAAGTGGACTCCAGTCTGGCACCTGGTTGGGCCATTCAATGGTAACCTTCTCTTATACTCAAGCTAGGTCATTGTTGGAAAATTAATTCTTACCTTTAGAATATAACCGTATTTGGCTTCATTAAGGTTGCACATTGATAGCAATACTTTTTCCATTTCCTCCAGTATCAAGGATAGTGCTGCTGCCACCACCATGCATGAAAGTAGAGATGCTGCTTTGGTGTTGGGCCAAAATAAATCAGTCTAAATGTGTGCTCTTTGGCCTGAAGTCAAACTACAAATTTTTCCTGCAAAAGGTTTCAGGTTTGTCACATAGCTTCTAGCAAACTCCAATTATGACTAAATGATGACCTTTCTCAGAAACACTTTCTTTTAGCTAGTTTCCCCAAAGAGGTCAAATCTTTGAAGTGTTAAAGAGAGTTTCTTTAATTTAGCCAAAAAGTCCTGTAAATCTTTTAGGGTTGTAGCTTGCTTCTTGATCACTTGCCCAACAATGGACTTTCAGTTACTCAATTGTATTTGATCCAAGTTCTGTTATTTCTTTTTAATTCAGTTACACCTGACTTCAATGTCTTCCGTGGAAGGTCATATCTTTGTCAATCTCTTTAGAATATTCTCTGGCATTTTATGAATTTAACAATTTCATCTCAAAGTTCAAAAGTTCTGCTGTTATGCACCTAAAATCTGGAATAGCTTGCCAATAGGTATTCGCCAGGCTAATACAGTGGAGCACTTTAAAGAAACTGCTGAAAACACATTACTTTAACACGGCTTTCTCATAGCTTCATCTTAGTTTAATCCTGATGCTCTGTATATTCAATTAATTATCATTATTATTCATGGTATTCATATTCAAAATCCGTACTAACCCCTACTTTCTCTTCTGTTCTTCTTCCGGTTTTCTGGGAGGCGACCTGCACCACCACCACCTGATCAAAGCACCGTGATGTCCCTACATTGATGGATTAAAGGCCAGAAGTCCACATGACCGTCATCATCAAGTTCTTCCATGAGAACCCTGAAGACAATGAGGACTGATAATTTATGTTAGGTAGAATGCCTACAGGAGGCTGGGCGGTCTCATGGCCTGGAACCCCTGCAGATTTTATTTTTTTTTCTGCAGCCATCTGCTATTTTTTTTGTTTTTTCTGTCCTCCCTGGCCATCGGACCCTACTTTTATTCTATGTTAATTAGTGTTCCCTTATTTTAATTCCTATTTATTTTGTCTTTTTTCTCTTTCTTCATCATGTAAAGCACTTTGAGCTGCAATATTTGTATGAAAATGTGCTATATAAATAAATGTTGTTGTTGTAGATGGCTCACTGGTCTTCAATAGAGCAGGAGTGATCTCAGCTGCTTTTTAAATTGTAAAAATTGTAACACTTTACAAAATCAGTGATATTTATTGTGCAACCATACAAACTTATTTGAAAAAAAAAAACAGAGGTGTACCTTGTTAACATATTAATTGTGATACATCAATAGAAAATTGAAAACCCCACTCAATTTAGGCTGTTAAAATGTGAATTTTCAGATTTTCTTTTACTTTCAATTCACAGTAAATTGATATTCTAATTCGAAAAGCATAACATTAAAACAATATACTATTCAAGCAAACAAATAACTCTGTCTATACACACACACACACACATTATATATATATATATATATATATATATATATATATATATATATATATATATATATATACACACATATACATATACACACATATATATACCGTGTTTCCCCGAAAATAGGACCTACTCCGAAAATAACCCCTAGTATGATTTTTTGGCTGCTCTGTGAAATAAGCCCTACCCCAAAAATAAGCCCTAGTCAAGATCATCAGCTGAAAAAATAAGGCGTCTAAGGCCAAGTTTATACTTCATGCAATGAGACGCGTGTGCCCGAAACATCCAATAAATTCCGAGGACACCTTGCCATAATATCTCTGAAAAGGATGTTTAATGATTACATCCATCAATTCGGGGATGCGCCCATTCCAGCAGAATCGGCGCAAGACACAAACAAAATTTCTGGACGGGACATCAACACATCGCAAGGTGAACACAAGCGCACACACACATACTGTATACTAGCGTCATTGTAGCTTCACCAAATCCCCAAACCTTCATGTCTTTGGATGGAAAACTGAGCACACTGTGAAAACCCACCAAGAAAACATGCAAACTCCAGACAGGGATCACAAGGGACGTGACTAATCCATCAATCTGTATGTCTGCCTGCTTTTATCGAGAGAACTATCCATCCATCCACCCACACACCAAGCACACACTAGGGCCAATTTAGAATCGCCAATCCACCTAACCTGCATGTCTTTGGGCAGTGGGAGGAAACCGGAGCGCCCGGAGGAAACCCACGCAGACACGGGGAGAACATGCAAACTCCACGCAGGGAGGACCCAGGAAGCGAACCCAGGTCTCCTAACTGCGAGGCAGCAGCGCTACCACTGCGCCACCGTGCCACCCCTTCGAGAGAACTACTTTAACAGATTTAGATCGTTTTTTTTTTTTATATAATTTGCTTGAACATTCCGGTTGATTTTGTGACTTCTCTCATTGTGCTAAGTATCATAGTTTGCTTGCAGGAGTGATTTATTCATGCTATTCCGAGTCAGAGGCTGCGGGCCAAGGGGAGGGGAAGTGTGACATCAGGAGTGGAGAGCCATGCGGGGCCCTCCTCACTCACGCACCAGCCTCTGTTCGAATCGCTGTACCTCTGGCCACGTTTTGGAGCAGACCCTGACTCCGCTTAGCTAGCAATACCAGTTTGTTTATTGATTTTTAAAGTTTGTCCTGTTTCACAACTACGTGGTCAGAGCCGCGGGGGACCCTAGTAATAGATAAAATTATTCAAATTCAAACAAAAACATGAAAACTGACATATAAAGAAAAATAAAACAGATTTAACTGCCTTCATTCTATTTTTAATTATAATTCTGAAGACATCCAAAATGTATATTTCGTTTTAACCTCATAGAGAATTTCTCCTATTGAATTAGGAAAACATCCCTTTTAAATGTGCTTGAAATTCCTCAAATCACTGCATTTATTTCATAACCAGCTGTGTAAGAAATAAAAAAATAAATAATTAGAATCCTTGATTGCAAAAATACAGCTTTGTCATAATAAACCATTTCCATAAATCTACTTCATTGAAAATATAAGTTAAATAAAGTCCATCCACTTTAGGACTGACATTTCACCAGTGTTGCCATATCATTGCTAATTTCAGTACTACTAGATGAAGAATTGTCCTGTTATGTTACACAAAGTGAACTAAAAGCAAGATTCCAAATATAATGACCAATGGGTTAATTTATAGAGACATAGCAGGAAGCTAGAAGGGCACTTCAATGTCTTTGAACATTCCTTGAGGTTCTGTCAGTTTCTTCTTTGCCAAGTGGAAACAATTTAGCACAAAAACACCACTACTAGGCTGTCCTTTCAAAGTCATCAGCACAAAAAAACAACAATGGTTACCAAAAGGCTTAAGATAAGTTTAAACAAACTTCAGAAGCCTTTCAGTAAAACCAGAGGAAAAATGTACTATTAAAGCTTTCCCAAACAGGTGGAGCTTAAAGAAAGAAACACGAACAGAAAAGTACCTGTACATTATGATATTTAATAACAACATCAGTAATACAATGCAATTAAATGTTTTCTTAGACTACATTAAATACAGTACACATGTTTTAACAGCACTTTACAATAAAATGTACCGTAATTAAGAACCTAGCCCAAATAGGCTTGTGGTGCCTCAGTAACTTTTATAGACAGCAGATTCCAATGCAAGTGATGTAAAAATGGCATCAGTGCTATTGTGTTTTGTCATGAAAAAGAGTCCAATGGTGCCCCTGTCCTCATCTTAGGACTTTCTATGTAGCTATATCTCCAAACCGTGACTACTACTCTATTAAGTCACACTACCCATCCTGTCATGAAGATTCAGCTACAATCTGCAGCTTTACTTGTAGTCACTGTCAGGAAGAGCTAGGGTTGACTGAGTCAATGGTTAAAATACTCCCTCCCTTTTCCTATTTCTAGACACCAGGTAGTTTATTAGAAAGAGTTCCTAGTGAAGCAGTATAGCAGGTTTAAATGTTTATTCACCCAATACAAAAATAACATTTTTTAAATTATGGTTCTTAAAGTACGAAGAGCAGAAGCAAAGCAAATGGATGTGACCATTCATAGCTGTACAACAAGGACGCACAGGGAGCTCTTCTTGCTAAATGTCTAGGCACCTAATGTGCCTAGAAATAAGGTAGTTCTTTCAATTTTGTATTGTGCTTCTCAGCTGACAGGTCTTTGATCAAGCATGGTTTGTAAATGAACTCAATGGAGAGGGAAAGAGAAAGCAAAAGTAACTGCTGGTGTGCACTGTATTTATGCTGGCCTTGCTCTTCCTTATCATACCCTTTGGACAAAGAGGACATTAAAGTACAGGGTCCTTCCTGTGTTTTGGTCTTATGCCTCTGGCCCAATCCTTGCTAGGCGCTGCCCATGTTCTCAAACTTTTTAAGCATGATATAATTTTTTTTGACAATTAATGGGTATTAATCCAGCAAAAGAGGACAACTAAAGATTATGCCTTGATAGGTCAAAATTTTCATTTTAAGAAATCTTTGTCTACGTGATTTGGAATGCTTCAGTTTGCAAGAGAATCAAAATCAACTCTAAATAAAAACTATATACAGCCTATAGAAAACATATTGGCCATAAAAGTAAAGCTGGATCTTATACCAGGTATGTCTAAACTAGTAACATGGTATATGTAAGGTAAGTATACTGGCACATACACCTTTCAAGTGTAAAGCTTTTGCTTATAATTAATGACCAATCTTCCACTCAGGTCTTGCAAGAACGACTTCATAAATCTATTTTTTTTTTTACTATTTTAGAATTGGAATATCTAACATTCTCCTGATTTTAACAGTAAACTGTAAGTTGTTTAATATCCTGTATAAATTACGAAATTATTCAGAATTTAAGCTATTCACGGCTTTCTAATGTTTGCCAAAAAATGGCACCTTAAACAAAGAATGAACACAATTGAAGCCTTTTATTTAACAACAGAGTTTCTAGATGGAATCACATACTGCAGCAGCTTAGCCATAACAAAAGGGCTTGTAGTCTTAATGCCATTCATGCTATGTCTTGGGTACCATAACATTTAAAAACAGAATGACACTATTGAAGTGTCGACATTCTATAACATAGCCAACAGCATGAGATACAAAAGAGGTCTTCCTCCTTTTTTGTTGAAGTACCTCACAGCACACGCTACTAATTTAACCAGCACACATTCATTTGTATGATAGATAGATAGATAGATAGATAGATAGATAGATAGATAGATAGATAGATAGATAGATAGATAGATAGATAGATAGATAGATAGATAGATAGATAGATAGATAGATAGATAGATAGATAGATAGATAGGTAAGGCACTATATAATAGATAGATAGATAGATAGATGAGTAAGGCACTATATAATAGATAGATAGATAGATAGATAGATAGATAGATAGATAGATAGATAGATAGATAGATAGATAGATAGATAGATAGATAGATAGATACTTTATTAATCCCAAGGGGAAATTCACATACTCCAGCAGCAGCATACTGATACAAAAAACAATATTAAATTAAAGATTGATAATAATGCAGGTAAAAACAGACAATAACTTTGTATGATGTTGACGTTTACTCCCCCCCCTCCCCCATTCGCCCCCCCAGGGTGGAATTGAACAGTTGCATAGTTTGGGGGAGGAACGGTCTCCTCAGTCTGTCAGTGGAGCAGGACATTGACAGCAGTCTGTCACTGAAGCTGCTCTTCTGTCTGGAGATGACACTGTTTAGTGGATGCAGTGGATTCTCCATAATTGATAGGAGCCTGCTTAGCACCTGTCGCTCTGCCACAGATGTCAAACTGTCCAGCTCCATGCCAACAATAGAGCCTGCCTTCCTCGCCAGTTTGTCCAGGCGTGACGCGTCTTTCTTCTTAATGCTGCCTCCCCAGCACACCACCGCGTAGAAGAGGGCGCTTGCCACAACCATCTGATAGAACATCTGCAGCATCTTATTGCAGATGTTGAAGGACGCCAGCCTTCTAAGGAAGTATAACCGGCTCTGTCCTTTCTTACACAGAGCATCAGTATTGGCAGTCCAGTCTAATTTATCATCCAGCTGCACTCCCAGGTTTTTATAGGTCTGCACCATCTGCACACAGTCACCTCTGATGATCACGGGGTCCATGAGAAGTCTGGACCTCCTAAAATCCACCACCAGCTCCTTGGTTTTGCTGGTGTTCAGGTGTAGGTGGTTTGAGTCGCACCATTTAACAAAGTCATTGATTAGGTCCCTATACTCCTCCTCCTGCCCACTCCTGATGCAGCCCACGATAGCAGTGTCGTCAGCGAACTTTTGCATGTGGTAGGACTCTGAGTTGTATTGGAAGTCCGATGTATGTACGTAGGCTGAACAGGACCAGAGAAAGTACAGTCCCCTGCGGCGCTCCTGTGTTGCTGACCACAGTGTCAGACGTGCAGTTCCCAAGACGCACATACTGAGGTCTGTCTTTAACATAATCCATGATCCATGCCACCAGATATGAATCTACTCCCATCTCTGTCAGCTTGTCCCTAAGGAGCAGAGGTTGGATTGTGTTGAAGGCGCTAGAGAAGTCTAGAAACATAATTCTTACAGCACCACTGCCTCTGTCCAAGTGGAAGAGGGATCGGTGTAGCATATAGATGATGGCATCCTCCGCTCCCACCTTCTCCTGATATGCAAATTGCAGAGGGTCGAGGGCGTGTTGAACCTGTGGCCTCAGGAGGTGAAGCAGCAGCCTCTCCATGGTCTTCATCACATGTGATGTCAGAGCAACAGGCCGGAAGTCATTCAGCTCACTAGGACGTGATACCAGATGTTTTCCAAAGCCTCGTGACTCTCCCCTGTTCCAGGCTCAGGTTGAAGATGCGCTGTAGAGGACCCCCCAGTTCCGATGCACAGACCTTCAGCAGTCGTGGCGATACTCCATCTGGATCCACTGCTTTGCTGGCATGAAGACTCCTTAGCTCTCTGCTCACCTGTGCTGTTGTAATTGTGGGTGGGGATGTCTCTCCTATGATGGTATCAGCAGAAGGATGGGTGGAGGGTGCAATACTCTGAGGTGAGAGTGAGAGTGGGTTAGGGTGGTCAAACCTGTTAAAGAAGTTGTTCATTTGGTTTGCTCTCTTCACGTCTCTCTCGATGGTGGCACCCTGCTTCGAGCTGCAGCCAGTGATGATCTTCATCCCATCCCACACTTCCTTCATGCTGTTATTCTGCAAATTCTGCTCCAGCTTTCATCTGTACTGCTCCTTCACCGCCCTGAGTTGGACTCAGAGTTCCTTCTGCACGCGCTTGAGCTCATGCTGATCACCGCCTTTAGAAGCCCTTTTCTTCTGGTTCAAAAGGCCCTTGATGTCACTTGTAATCCATGGCTTGTTGTTAGCATAGCAGCTCATTCCACTTCCTGAATGAGCGTGTGGTTGTAGGTAGGACCCTCACTCTTGAGTTTGTAGTGAGGCTGAAGCAGAACCAGGTTATGATCTGCTTTCCCAAGTGCAGGCAGCGGGGTGGCACTGTATGCGTCTTTAACGTTTGCATACAGTAAATCAATAGTCTTATTTCCCCGGGTGTTACAGTCCACATACTGGGAGAAGGCAGGTAATGTTTTGTCCAGCGTCACATGGTTAAAGTCTCCAGCGATTAGCACAAGCGCCTCAGGGTGCTGCATTTGTAACTTAGCAACAGCAGAATGGATGATGTCACTCGCTGCCTCCACATCTGCCCAAGGAGGGATGTATACAATAACAACAATTACGTGTTGTCATGCATGCATGCGCGCTTAGGGAGCCACGGAAGGACCCAAACTGTTACGTGAAACCGCAGGCCAGAAGGGAATGGCGGAGTACTAACTTCTCTCTCTTGTTTTCGGCAGAAAGAAGGAAACACCACCACCATGAAGCCACCTCCAGTAACTAACCATGCAATATCACTTCCGCCTTCCCTCTGTCGACCCCTGATGACGTCATCCTCCCAGCATCCATCTTGGTACCTTCCCAGTAGCCTTCACTTTCATTTCCGGTCCCTCTCCATAAAGACTCCCCCATTCCGCCATATTGCTGTCTGATGCATATTGTTTTGTACAATAACTCTGACAAAATATTGTTTACAGTATACGGGGCCGGAAAACCCCAACCCTTTATGCTTTGTCTTGTCTTCTTTTTACAGTGTCCAAACTCTCTGGGCAAGTAATAGGGACGCAAACTTACAGCCAACAGTTCGATGTCCCTGCAGCAAGTGGAGACTTTGACGTTAACATGTCCAGAGTTACACCACCGTGTATTAACATAGAGAGCGAGTCCTCCTCCTTTGTGCTTCCCGCAGGTACTTGCATCTCTGTCTGCTCTAACTGTGCTAAACCCGGGTAGCTCCACGTTAGCATCTGGGATGGTGGTAGTTAGCCACGTTTCGCAAAAGCACAACAACTGCATTCTCTGTAGGTTCTGACATTTTTCACCAGCGCAGCCAGTTTGTCGATCTAATTTGAGATTGAGTTCAAAGTTCCCAGGATCACAGAAGGCACAGAAGGCTTAAAACGCCACTTTCTCGCAAGCCGCTTCATTTTTAGCTTAGTGCCGGCTCTGCTGCCACGATACCGCCTTTTTACCTCGTCGGGTAAATAGGGAACCAAACTGGCACTGGCATTTGTTCTCAGCGCTCGAAGTGGAGTACTTGAATAGACCAGTCTTGGCGTGTAAAAATCCATGCCCACGTTGTAAAAGTAAGTGTGTCCGAGGAACGAATCCACATAAAATAAAGTGATAGGAGTGATCATTAAAAAAAAGAAAAATAAAAGTAGAAAAATAAAGTCGTACACGGAGCTGCTGAAAAGGCTGCCACTCTCGGCGGCGCCTAAGTCATACACATTATGACACATACCTGCAGCATCTAGTAATAGTTTCTTCATATAATACCTTACACAATTCAATGACAATTATGTTTACTATGATGTGTACTACGGATTCAAAATTAAAAATTAATGCAACTTTTTACCATGCATTCCTGTGGTTTGTGTCTTGTATTTATCTTATGGAATGCTCAGGCCAGCATTTGACACTAAAATTATGAACTGTTTTGCATGCCAATTATTTGGAAATTGTGAAAAAACTGAGCTAACTATAGGACCATGGTGGGTCAGATTTATATCCAAATGGAAAATAACCAAGTTATTTCTAACTTAATATTGATAACTAAAGACCAATAGTGCAAATATGACTACATAGCTGCGGTGGGTTGGCACCCTGCCCAGGATTGGTTCCCTGCCTTGTGCCCTGTGTTGGCTGGGATTGGCTCCAGCAGGCCCCCGTGACCCTGTGTTCGGATTCAGCGGGTTGGAAAATGGATGGATGGATGGATGACTACATAGTGAGTGGATGCAGTAAAATGATGATAGTGAATCTAATCTCACTCAGAATTGCTGACAATGAAGTTATCACTCTGATATTGGATGTTAGTCTAATCAGCAATTTCTTTTCAAGAAAAAGTAACGAGTTCTTTAAATTGTACTCACTTTAATTGCATTTCACCCCTTACCAAGTTTAAAGAGACATTGTCGAAAGTGGATAAATTCCCTAAACTGCTGGTAAGACTACATACTGTACAAAGCAAAGCCTGTGAATAACTTTTTTAGTGTGAAATCTGGACTTTAAGAAGGACAGTCTCCTCTAACTGTAAGCATTTTTTAAAAATTTTATTCCAAAGTACAGTATAGCAAACAAAGCCGCCACATTTAACTATTTAGAATATAATCCTGGTTCCATCTCTGTGACACAAAACTTTAGCCTCCCCATACACCATATATAGCTCTGCTTCCACTTATACAATTTGAGTATCCCTAATCTGAAATTCCAAAACCTGAAATACTCCAAAATACAAAATTTTTGGAGCGCCAACATGATGCCACCTATGGTCACTTTATTTTTTATTTTTTTAAAGTGCTAAGTGGATATGAACAACATATGTGCAGATTCCTAACAGATTTTCTAAATCTGAGCCAGGAGGTATAGTTGTCCTCCATTAAATGCTAGAAAGACAGGAATCATGATTCATAACTAGAGATGGGGTACCCTGTGAATTAGAGATCACCACAAAGCACCAAAGTTGAAGGACCCCCCAGGAAGCACTGGCAGGCTAAACAGATGCTGTGTGGCAGCTCCAATGTACTGCACTGCGGTTTTGGGAGAGAATCGATAACAACTACACTATGTGTTAATAGGAATGTCACTTCTTACGGTTAACAAAAGGAACCTAATTTTCACCAGGTGCCCTTATTCCACTACGAGTGCAGTAAATTGCCCTGATTATGTTAAGAAAACCAGAGACTGCTGCAAATTGCCTCTTTTATATTGGAAAAATATGTTTGTACACCTCCCACCATACGGAAACTGAATGTAGCATCTCGTAAATCAGCTAATGGCTTATAGCACAGATGGCATGATGGAATGAAGCATGGCTGAGATATTCCTAATCTCTCAGTCAATTCCCCAAGAAGTGACAACAGGCAGCCAATATAAAGTGATGAAAAAACAAAAAAGTTCTTTAGTGCAAATATATAAAATTTGTTCTCTTAAAAGGGGCTTAAAATACAGTTCACACATCATATTTACCAATTTTGAGGTTTAATATGTTTGTCATGTCGACAACTTAGTCAACTGAGGCTTTTAAAATAAAATAAAATAAAAAAAACAGCCCTCGCAGCCTTGACACCAATGTTCCCTCTAAGGAGTAGCATATAGTGAGCAAAAAACATTGTTTATGAGCGACATTTTGTTTAAGCCAAAAATTTATGAACACCAACTCCGACGGTCAGAGTGAGCGATCGTGCGATAAGTACGAGTGACGCTGTCGGAATAAGCGATCGTGCGGGAAGTATGAGCGACGCTCTGAATTCGTGTGAGCGATTGCTCACACGCTCAGCTTAGAGGGAACATTGCTTGACACCCTAAGAAGAAAAGGGGAAAAATCTTTTACAGAAAAAAAAAAAAAACTGACTTGCCTTTCCCAAGATTTATGCAGAGAGATTCCCTTTTCCAGGTAGGTTGGTAGTAATCTCAAATGGAGGCTGGCATGAGTAAGGTGGGCCCTGCCCGGCTCCCTACTCCTGACGTCACGCTTCCCCCTCCCCACGGCCCGCAGCCTCTGTCTCGAAATAGTGTGAATATTTTGCTCCTGTAAGCGAAGTACAATCCATACCGTGATGTGAGAAGTCGCAAAATCAACCAGAATGTTCAAGCAAATTATAGAAAGAAAAAAAAAATCTAAATCCGTTAATATATATATATTTTTTTTAAACAGAGTGAACATTTTAACTGCTTGGTAAAATGAATTATTATACTAGTGAGTCTTCATTTTTCTGGTTTGGATGCATTTCCTTACTTAATCAAGGGTGCCCCTAAGATCATTATGTATGTGCAAATATTCCAAAATCCAAAAAAATATATGAAATACTTCTGCTCCCAGGTATTTCAAAACTACCAACATTCAACTTGTGCCAATAATCTTTCTAATATCAATTTAATTTCAATTAAAAACAAAATGTAAGAAAGACCTAAGCCATTTTAAAAGACAGAAGGAAGGTGGGGTAATGTGCAACAAGTCAGAAAAAATCTCAATGGTATCACTTAAAGCAAAATGTCTGATTTCACTTTTCCAGACCAAAAATAAAAAAAATTACCCAAGAAGTCAATGGGTTCTAAACAATCAAGGTCTGAACCAGTGTCACCAGCCATAAAGTTGTGTGGTAGTATAGCTAGGCCTGTACTTTCTTTACATACTGTAGCTCTGGGCCAAATAATTCAAGTGAAAGACTCCCTAGTTCTGATTCTCACTAAATCTTTAAAGGCTGTTACTGTATACTCAATGGATTTTACACTCCAGATTGAATTTGATCTACAGTAGAAAACCAACATTCAAACTGTGTAAATGCTGGTAATACTAGCATAATTTTAACTACATTTTGAATCATTTCTGAAGTCTGGGCGTTAAGGCTTTTTTTTTTAGCATGGCCTCCCATAAACCACTATAGGACTTTTCAGTGAGCTAACCCTTAATTAACACTCTGATCACTCTATTCTGGTCGCAGTCATTTTCAATTCAATTTGTTTTCCATAGGGCACTCCTCACCGAGTACATGCTAAGAGTGCTGTAGCAAGTTTACTTCCAATTTTAACTTAGAGACCCTTGAAGCAGTTCACCATTATGTCAAATTAATATTCACCAAAAAGTTACCACCTCTGTCTAGGCATCAAGATTGAAAACAATGATGGCTTGAGGTAGAATTAATTAATTCTTCTAGAAAGCAAAATTAAACCTAGATCTGTATCAAGAGACAACAAATAACTCAGAAACCAACAAAAGAAAGAAATATAATTTTCTGCACAGTTAACTTGGCCCTTTTCACATCTTTATTTTAATATGTGAATGTAAGGTGGCTCTTTGTACTGCACTTTACACCCCTCTGTACTGTTGAATAAATCAAGTTACAGAATACAAAATGCACCCAATAAATGTTGGGCCACAACCCACTAGTATTAGTACCCGAATGTACAGTAGTATTCCACAGTTGTGCCCACGATGCATTTTCTTTATTACCTGTATAAGGTCATTCTAGTGCTCAATCATGGGAATAGATCTCTGACTGTACAAAATTGCCAGTTTAATTTGCTGGGTTAAATCACAAACTGCAAGTATATGCTCCCTAGTTCCTCTTAAACATGCATCTTCACCTCTGATTGCACCCATGTTGGCACTAGACATACCAGCTGAAAACCACCTATTCTGCCTTTCCACCAATTTAGATTAAAATGGTCAGCACTGCTGAGTAAAACTCTATTTGTCCATACTCACTATGAACTGCTCAACAAGCCCACAAGGTAGTTAATTGTGATGCTTGCCATACACACAGTCACATTCTCTCTTCCTGACTACTATATGCTACAATCAGTTATTCTAGCTATATCATTGCTCTTGTGTGCCTCCTGAAGTGCAATTCTTTTTATTTCACCTGCAATGAATCCAACAGACTTGACACATAGGTCTTCAATACATTCAACCCATTGCTTTTATTAGCACAATTTCAGAGCTAAAATTTAGTGGATGACAATTTTTCACAAGCAACCATACAATCCACAATAAACAATTTTCATATCTCTGAAATCTTTTTTGGAATATTGTCTTCTGGCATACAACGAGACAATGAGTTGTGCTGAGGCACGCTTTAAACAATTGGTCTCTTGCAGTTTTGTTTCTGTAACCGGATTCACATTTTGTGCAGTCTCTTTATTAAAACGATGTGAACCACTTATAAATTCACTTTTCCCTGCAATACTTTTACAAAAGTCACAATGCATTATTTGCTTTCCTGTATCACTCTTTGGCCAGGGAAATTTCCGATCCATGACATTTTACACATTTAAGTAGTTTACTGTGACAATGTATGTTTATCCTTGTCTCATACTTCATTTGTCTTGTTGGTTAGCAAATTTGACACCAGTATTATCAAAATGGTACTTTTACAATAAATTGACAAAGTCTGAACAAAACATTTTTTATTTTGTGCTTTGCTATTACAGGAACAATTGGATACACCCAACTTATTAAAGCAAATTCTTTCAGTTAAAAATTAAGCTGCTAAAAAAAGTCAGCGCAGTGTGGCGTGTCTAGAGTGCATTTGCCATTAGGGGTAAAAAAGATGCCAAGAAAAAAAATATAAAAAACTTTCCAATTACATTTTGGGGAATCCCATTTGTAACTGTTTTATTTAGTGCCTGGAGCTCTGTATTTGTTTTCTTATCAAAATTTGGTTTAAATAAACCAACTGATGCTGACTTTTATATAAATTCTAACAGGGTAAGGAGAAAGAACTGCAGAAATTTTAATGATGAATTTCAAATAGCTCCAAGACTGTAGGCAATTTAACATTCTTTGTTACATATTAATACTAATTCCAGAAAAGCTATATTACTTATTTACAGATGTCCTAGTTCCTTTTTAAACATTTTAATGAAGTTTGTCAAATGTCATTATTAACATAAGTTATTAAAGTTGATGCCCACAGCAAATGCTTTTTAACCATTGTCAAGTCTGAGATTTCTCCAAAATCTCACATATACCTTGTGTTTATTATCTAAGATGTTAAAAACAGAAAATGCAATTCTCTTTCTAATTAACAGAAAAAAAAATTGATCCAATCTGGTCAATAAATGCTTAGTAATCACCAGAACCGTTGAGTCATCAAAATAAGAGCACTACTTCTAAATTCAAAGATCTTCTGAAAACCATGCAAAATCTTTAACATCCGAGAAAACTGCATTTCTGTCAATTTAAATTTACTTAACCACTGTAAAATAACAGTTACTTCACAGATTTTGATAGATTAGGTCACTTAACCTTTCTCATAACATTAACATCAGATTTTGATTTGCATGTTTTGTGAGATTCAACACACTGCAGTGTGTGTACTTACTTTCTCACAGTACAGCATACAAACCAAGATAATGTTCATATCTTCATGTTAATACCATTTAGTTGTAGAAGAACTGTGCTCAGCAATCCTCCTCAAAGTATGCACTCAGAACTCCCTGTCTCGCTCTTTTCAGTTGTCAATAAAACATGACGTTTTCAAGAATGCTGGTATCAGGGAAGCACAATGTTCATAGCCTATGATAGACTGACACACTGTCTAGGGCTGTCTTAATACCTTGTGCTGTCGATATCATGAACAACTGTTATTCTATTGTGTTTGTGTACTAAATTGATGCAGCTGTAACTATTACAAATGATTTGAAGAAGATTTTAACATTTCTTTCATTCACACATTCCATGAGTGGGTATATTTAGCTCACCACAATAACATTCAAATTCACATACATAGCAATGCTTTCATTAAAACTACAATAAAGATTCAGAATTATATATATTTTTTTATTATTCACTATAGCAATGTGTGGAGGAGTAGAAGCCAATATCCCTTTAATTTAGTATATACATAATCAAAACACACAGTTAAGATTCAGGATAATGGGGGACTGAAGTCTAACTTGGCAGCATCAGGCGCAATGCAGGAAACCGCTTTATACAACTGTTGGTCCCATTCACACTCGAACAGGAACAAATTAAAATCCCCAGTCACTTTGAAAATGTGGGAGCAAAAAACCCACGATGATACAGGGAGGTCATACAGATTTCAGAAGGATAAGAACTGGTGTGTTTTTCAAATTTTCAAAACGTGTCAAAAGTAACTAATCTGTATATATTTTCACAAAACATTTATGTTAAGTAGTAGCATCCCTATCAGACCTTTGCTACATGTTCTATGCATTTGTCAAAGTCTGGATACCAAAATGAGTTTAAATTTTGACCAATCCAGCAGGTGGTTCTTTTACCTTTTTCACTGTAGCTCTGATGAATGATTATTGTTCTACCCCATATGAGGCCCAATTTGAGAGCCATAATTTCTCATCACCTCTGAAAAAATGGTTTTTGCTCATTTTCATATATACTGTATCTCCTCAACCAGACATACTATAATGATACAATTTTGCCAATATATCATTATTACCACTGCAAAAAATGAAATCTAAGCAAGTGGAAAAGTATTTATATCATGGCATTAAATCTCATTTTTCTTATTGTAAGAATTATTGACTTATCAAATAATTATTAGAGATAATAATAATTATCTCTATTTACAATTATTTACCTTACTTTAAGAAATCTTGTCAAGTAAATTTTGCTTACCCCATTGGCAGATTTTGTTTTTTGCTAAATAAAAGCAAAACAACTCCCATTTAAAGCTTTTTTGTCCAGTTTTTGCATAAGCATTTTTTGCAGAGCAGTTTAATGTTGAATCAATAAACTTTTAAAAAGCAGTGTTTCATGTTTCACAGCATGTAAAATCTCAACTGTATGTAACACAGCATCTACCAGGGCTTCCATATAACCTTAATAATTGTCATTTGTGTGAAGAGGTATTCATTTTCCGTGTCACATACATGTCACACCAGAAATAATGCTCCAAGCACATAGCCAAATTTCTTTTCATTTCATAAAACATTGTTTTTTCAATGCCTATCATTACTTACAGACTTTTAATCACACTATTTAATAATAATAATAACTGCTTTATACAACTGTTCCTCTTTAACTGCTTTCATTTTCCTTCACAGGCTCATATGTTGTAATCTGTCATATAACTGTGTTATGTTATGAATTGTAAAGTCGTGGCCAAACGTTTTAAGAATGACACAAGTATTGGTTTCCACAAAGTTTGCTGCTTCAGTGTTTTTAGATCTTTTTGTCAGATGTTTCTATGGTATACTGAAGTATACGGTAATTACAAGCATTTCATAAGTTTCTAAGTCTTTTATTGATAATTACATCAAGTTTATGCAAAGAGTCAATATTCACAGTGTTGGCCCTTCTTTTTCAAGACCTCTGTAATTTGCTCCGACATGCTGTCAATCAACTTCTGGGCCAAATCCTGACTGATTGCAGCCCATTCTTGCATTATCAGTGCTTGGAGTTTGTCAGAATTTGTGGGTTTTTGTTTGTCCACCTGTCTCTTGAGGATTGACCACATAATGGACACTAGTGCCACAGAAACAGTTGCTCAAAAAACAAAATAGCTATGGGGGGTTAACAAAATAATAATAAAGTGAATGAATAACTCCAAGGACAAGATGGAAAATAAAAATGTAAGTAAAACTAAAATGGCCATGATTATTTTCAGGTGAAAAGGAAAAAAAAACGCACTGTACTGAAAAAATGTATTCTTTACAAATAAAAAATGCAACTGTCAACAAGTGTTGCATTGCAAACCAGTAGTAGAAAAAGTTCCAGACCACCCAATTTTTAAAACAGTACTATACCAGAATCATGCTAAATTTGGCACCACCATTTAATGGTTGAGTACCAGCACCTCACACACTGACCCCCAAGGGTGACTAACCACTCCACCCCACCTCACACTTCAAAGCAAATTTTGTATATAAGCATGACTGAAACTTATCTATTTTTTGCTTTGGTATGGTTTTGTTACCAATACTGAGGTGCAAAAGCAGGTATCAAAGTAGAATTTTAATAAGATCCAACATTACTAACAATGAAGAATCATGACAAGTTTAAAAAAAAAACAACAAAAAATGTGCACAGCAATAGAGGCTGTAAAATTAGGTAGCATTCTTATGAAAATATAGCATCTCTGTGCCGCTACATTAGAATGGAAACGGAGACTGGATACCACATTCTGTCACCAAAGCATCCCCACATATCTACTGTGACTGGAGAATCACTGTGATCAGCAAACTTTGCCTTCACAATAACATGTAAGTTACTTAAACAACAATTTTGGAGGTGAAAAACAGGGGGGTATTTTTCGTACGTGGATTACTCGTTTAGCCGGATGTAATTGTTGACGATTTGGCCTGATCCTGGATCTGTCGGTTTTTCGAAACTCTTGCTGGATGTGTTGTCATAGCAACACATCCAAAACCTCAAACCTGCTCGGAGCAGGTTTTTTCTATGTAAACAAGGATTAGCTCACACACTTAATCAGTGTCCATGCATGGAATTCATTAAGACATGGCTTCACCGTTCATGAATGAGCAACCAATTGATATCGGTGCGCAAATTATAAGAATAGAATTTCATATAGAGAGGGTTTTGCAAGATCGGCAAGATCCTTTATTGCTCTCAGAGTACTAGGGTGTTGTACCGTGTTAGCCATTATGAATGTAGAGAAAAGCCAAGCAAAATGACACCTTTTATTGGCTAACTAGAAAGTCTTTCTAGTTAGCCAATAAAAGGTGTCATTTTGCTTGGCTTTTCTCTTGCTCCCAGAGGAAATTCTTTTCGAAAGATATCACTTTAGCCGAGGGGGAATATTGTACCTCAAAGATTTATTAGCACTTTATATTCGAAGTCAAACTAGGCAAAGTCGGGCTCTCACCACCACACAGACAGTATGCATTGCTTTGAGGTTTTTTGCAATCAGAACTTTTTGTATATACTGTAGGCGATGGAGAAAATCTAACTAAAAGTGCAGTTTGCCAGGCAATTCGTAAAGTCTGTTTGGCTCTGAAATATTTCCTTCGAGTTTCATAGTGTTTCCTGGACACCTGCGTGTGCAGACAATAAAAGAGGTGTTTCATGCCATTGCAGTTTGGCAACACACAGGCAAAAACACCCACAGTTCCATGAAGAATCTCACAATCAGCCTAACATTCTCATTACCCAGGATTTCCAAATGTGATTGGGGAACTGGATTGTACGCAGATCCGAATAATCAAACACAGTGTCTTCATCAAATATTTGACCTTCGTCAATATCTTGTTGGTCAGACACAGGCTCTAGGGATATGACATTATCTGCAACTAACCCAACAAAAAAGAGGGCTATATGGAACATACCTATGGCACACATCGATGACAAATATATGCAATGACCATCCTTTACCTGAAATGAAGTGACCACTGCATCCTGCCACTGGTTCTGAGGAGGAGCTTTGCCCTGGAATGCCCTCAGAAACAGGGCGATGGGCATTTTGCTGGATAGCCAACTCTTCTGCAGGGGTTAGGTCTGGAACGCAAGGACCTCCACCTGTTTTTTTGCTTGTCTGCCTTCTTATTAGCTTTAGAACTAATATTTTTTATATTATATATGATTCTTTATGTCAGCAATTCTTTAAATAGTTATATACCAATATTTACCAGTTGGAAGCATATTCTTGTACAGTAATCCCTCGCTATATCGCGCTTCGACTTTCGCGGCTTCACTCTATCACGGATTTTATATGTAAGCATATCTAAATATATAACACGGATTTTTCGCTGCTTTGCGGGTTTCTGCGGACAATGGGTCTTTTTACTTCTGGTGCATGCTTCCTCAGTTGGTCTGCCCAGTTGATTTCATACAAGGGACGCTATTGGCGGATGACTGAGAAGCTACCTAATCAGAGCACACAGTTAAAGTTCCTGTGTGCTGATTGGCTCAGCGACGGAGTGCTGCATTAACCAGGAAGTCTCATCTCACTCATTCAGCATTAACGTGCTCCTGCTACTGCTTCAGGGGCCGTGTCCAAGCACCAACAGAAGATGCAAATGATTGCAGAAAAGGTAAAAGTTTTGGATATGTTGAAGGAAGGGAACAGCTACACTGCTGCAGGACACCATTACGGCATCAATGAGTCCACGATTCTTTTTATTTAAAAAGGAGGAAAAGCATATAAGATCTACAGCCGCAGTGTACTTTAACCAGGGCGCATAACGAGTTGCAAGTGGACGTGATAAGGCAGTAGTCTGGATGGAATCTGCTTTAGGGATTTGGATTGAAGACTGATGGAAGAAGAATGACGGCGGTGCCACACAGTCGCCTGAAGAGGCTCCTTTAGAAGAGCTGTAACACTCTCCTTTGTTGTGCAGTAAAGTTAAACTCATCGTTATCAGACAAGTCGTCGTGTCATTGTTGGTGAGAAACCATAATTAATTATCTACGTACAGTACTTATTACATGTACATAGTTTAGTTTCACTGTACACACATTTTACTGTATACAATTTTTCTTGCATTGTACGTATTTATTGCTGGTGGCCTGTCTGTCGTAATGGCTGTAACATATGTGATATCGGAGACGCTCGATATCTTTAAAATAATATTTAGGTTTTACTGTATATAAACTGTGTTTACATACATAATTTCAACAAATCTTACCTAATATCTAAGAGAATACAAAGGGTTTATGCTGTATAATTGTGCAGGAGATGTTTAGAATAGTGTGGGAGAGTTTATAAGGGCTTAAAATATATAAAAACAACCATATGAACATATGGTTTCTACTTCGTGGATTTTCACCTTTCACGGGGTGTTCTGGAACGCAACCCCCGCAATGGAGGAGGGATTACTGTACTTCACTTTAACCTGCTCCCATGTTCTCCTTGTGCTCACGTTTGATCTGGAATTATGACATATTAAATATGAATTTACATGCATATTTAATATATTAAATGTTAACTGTATCTATCTATCTAATTAATCTGATACACAGGAAATGAAACGCTGCTTTCAGTAAGTGCAATGCACACGCATTTAATTTGTTGGCCACTTTTTGCCAGCCGTCTTTTCTGGTTTGGGCTGCTTTTGCAGTGTTACCCTTTGTGCATATTAAATCTTGAAATTCTTCATGTCCTTCGAATAAAAGGTCTTGCTCTGCTTGTGTGAAAAAAAAAATGCGCCCGTTCTTTCGTCATTTTGTTGTAGTCTATCAAAGACTTGCTGATCATGTTTTCTAGATTCAATATATATGGGCTTTTCAATCAGCGTGGGTGCGCGCATTCATATCGGATGATTAGATCCAGCTAGACTAATCTACTACACGGCTTCGTTTGAAAAACCAACTTATCCCTTTCACCCGCATTAACTCATCCAAGATGAGGCAACTGATCTCGGATGATTTAAGCAACGAACGGAAAATGCCCCCCAGGTGTTTGGCTTTCCCTGCGGTGGGTTGGCACCCTGCCTGGGATTGGTTCCTGCCTTGTGCCCTGTGTTGGCTGGGATTGGCTCCTGCAGACCCCCGTGACCCTGTGTTCGGATTCAGCGGGTTGGAAAATGGATGGATGGATGTTTGGCTTTCCTTTGGAGGACAAAGCAATCTGTTCTCCGCCACATTAAACGCTACAAGTTATGCACAGTTTCCAGCACTGAACAAAACTTGCTGCTGTGGCATCACTGATGAGAGAAAAACAACATGTCATTAAAAAAATCAATCATTTTTTGTTGTTTAATTACATTGTTTTATCCTTAATCCCAATCCATATTTTAAATGTTTTTGGACCAAAACCAAACCCACAAACATAAGTCAAACATACACCTGTTAACCACATTTACTACTGGTAGCCAATGGGTAATCAGTTACCCAATGAAATACAGAATTCTAAATCCGACAGCAGAATGTGGTATACAAACAGTACGGTCACTGAATTCTTTTTTTAAAAAACTGGCCAAATGTCATCAAATTCAATTTTTTCTTTTTTTTGAGATTGTGAATATGCCTTATATCATGGGAAAAATACTTTAATTATAATTATACATACTTTATCACTTATAATCAGAGAAGTTTACTTTTGATGTATTAAAGCCTAGCGTTCACACATGCGCGCCAGCACCTGCAGCATTCATGTAACTTTTCCAAAAATAAAAAATATTAAAAAAACATTTTTAAGTGACATGATTTTATTCAAAAATGCATTAAAAAATTTTTTTTTTTTCTTGTACTAAATTTTGTTGTTCATACATAAGTAAAAAAGAATTAATTTAATTCAAATAAAATGCATAGATTCATTAGAGTGACGCTTCTAACCAGCTTCACTATGGAAAAAAAATGACATCATATAAAAGTGATTACAGTATGTAGGATAATGGTTATAATTGGACAAACGGGCCTCAAGGAAGAGAAGACAAGACTGTTTCTTCTTTCATAGCAGACAGTGTGGGTCTGAGGGGGAGCAAGAATAAAATACAGCCAAGAAGTAGTTGATGGTAACTAGCCAGTTAGGTAACACAAAAGGCAATGGGGTGCACTGGAAACATAGGTCACAAGGAAACACTATGGTATGGTATCCTGGTGCTGTCCTAGATAGTTACTTTTGTCACAAACATGCGAGTAGGAGGCAGCTAAAGGGTCTGAGTAACTGTAATAAAATATCTGACCGGGGTCGGCAGAATGCGCTGACTGTCTTTCTCAGTTCCCTACAGACCTTTCCCAGGAAATCCTGCAAGGTTCTGGCGCCTCAGAAGACATCACTTCCGGTGCCAGTCCCTTTGCTGACATCACTTCCAGCACAGGGGCCTTTGCTGACGTCACTTCCGGTCCAGACAACATCACTTCTGAGTCCGGCCCTTTTGATGAGGTCACATCCCATACGGGCCTTTAAAGCCTCCATCTTTGTCTCTTGTGATCAGTTCTGTTTTGGACTCTGTTCTATGCACATTGTACTACTTATTTTGACTTTTGCAGCCAGGAAAAGCAATATACCGGTGGCTGCCCCAAATCTTTATGATGTCTAGGACTCTTTCTTGTTACACTTTATAATGTACATCCATGTGTAGTAACTTTATAAAATCTATTTTAAAAAAATAAACAGAAACACACACACCTTACCAAGCAGATTACAGTTGTAAATTCTGTACTACTGAACATAAGTTTTCAAACTTCTCAAAAATGTCCTTTTCAAAGCTGCAACATACCTATTATTATGTTGATGCCTTATTTATTTTGATAATGTATGTTTATGAGATCAAGTTGGAAGTAGTTAAGTATATTGGACAAAATATGGCCAGTTGAAAGTACTCCGTGACAAGAAATGACATTTAATTGATAAACATGTTTTACAATTATTCTGCTCAAAATAACACAGCAGTACAGCACAGCAAGAGATAGTGGCCTCATGACTTAACATATCTGTTTTCCAATGGCAGTATTACCAAGGTCAACTCCTTGCAATACAAACATGTTTTCTAGTGGGGATAATTTGATATTTAACATGTACACTAACAGTTGTCCTGAGCCTTAAATGGGCTTGAAGCCATAAACTTACATCTACAGATGACAGCACATCCGCACTAAAATAATAAAAAGCAAATAAATACATTTGAATGTTTTTGAAGTTAAAGGAATTATTTAATATGTATCTGGTAAGGATGTACTACGTTGACAGGAAGAAAGAAACAAAGTATAAGCTGTGCTGTACTGCCTTTTATTGCTCGTAATAGAGATTTATTTTTATGTTTATAATTTCATGTCATTTTTGTGCTTGGTGAGATTGTTAGCATGGAAAGGTTGCGCCCCCCCTGGTGAATCAAGCAAGATCATTGGAACAGCTACCCACTGTGATCCATCAAGTTGAGGGGCTGAACATGGCTACAGAGTTCAATTTGATGTCTACAGACATTTCTACCAAGTTATGCTGGGACTGCCCAGTGTGGCATGCAGGATTGTCAAAACTCAATGTGTAACACTCAGTTAATTTCTCAATTTTTTCTTGTTCAGGTTTTCAACAGACCAGACAACTAGTAATGATAAATTTCTGAAAATGAGTTGATGCTTTACATAATTGGATCACATCAGCCATAATCATAAACTACACACAATTAACAAAATTAATTTCAGGTCACCAAACGTTTGTGGGCTTGTGACAATAAAAACCAGCCTGTTAATTTACTCCATCTCTAGAAGAGACCATGAGGAATAACAATATTTTCCAGTAAATACAAATTAAAAACTTGTTTTGATGGTGGGTTTCTACTGGAGAAGGAGGTGATCTCTTTATAATTACATTCCTATTTCAGACAGGACTTCACTTCAGCTTTTTTTTTTTTTTTTATTATCTGTGATGGCAATTCTAGGATTAGCTTTCTGTCACAATGAACAAATACCAGAGCACTATGCCAGCAATAATATCTTATGTAATAGAACATCATCTAAGACACGTCTAGTATCACCAATAGTTGACAATACCGATATCTTCTCAAACACTATTTAGCATGTAAATTTGTATAAGCACTTTTAGCCTGTCTTTGGAGGACAGCACTACACAGGAACAAATTAAGGAAATTTCATTATTTTAAAAGGACTTAAAGGACTGCTTGCCTTTTGCCACACTAGTTGGAAAAAGCACTTGCGACTGTGCAGAATTGCCATGTTTATAGGCTCTCCTGCTACAAATGATGTAATGCATTTTTTTTTTGTATCAGTAAGGTGCTGCTGGAGTATGTGAATTTCCCCTTGGGATTAATAAAGTATCTATCTATCTATCTATCGCCAGCTCATTCTTTTGGTGACTCATTCCTGGCTAATGTAACCTGTACAGTGCCGTTGCAATAGCAATGTATGTGCAGCTGACTGCTCTAATTACATTTGGAAAACCGGACATTGCTGTGAATTGCGCTTTGATGTTTGTCACTTCAACCACAGCGTAAGTAAATCTTATATATTTGGATGACAATCGGATAACACCATCCATACAACTGGCATGGTGCAATTCAGTGATGATTGTGAAATATCTGATCGATCAACAAGCTCACATTAAAGAGCTCCTGTGGCTAAAAACCCGAGGGTGGACAGAATTTACAAAGGAGCAGGTACAGCATAATTCCACAAAGTCTACCATTGTAAAGCCGGCGCCAGTTCAGCACATGGCTCCAAGAGGAAAGCTCTTGGAAATCAAAATCGACTTAGAAGCCAGTTATCTATAAATAAGCGGTCTCTTCCAACTCTTCCATTTGCGATGTCTTCTAACGCTAAAGCAGCTATGGCAGTTGGAACAGTCTGGCCATTCCATGCACCATTTATATTGTTATAAAATGATTACAATTAAGTGAATTTAATTTGTAAATGATATGCTATTAATTTCTGTGTATTTGATAAATCTGGCATCATGGATGCAAATCTAAAACAGAAAGGGGCACCACATAGAAACAGTAGCATTGCTTTGATGCTGGCTGCCACCCATTTGCAAAACCGAGCAGAAATGTACGTATGCAAGGTGTGAGGCTGCAGTGAAAATGTACAAGGCTTTACATAAAGTTTAGTTTTTATACATCTCGAAGTGAGTGTGGAAATGGGCATACACAACTATTTTGTGCATATGGCCGTTTATACATGAGGCCCCATTAGTCTTAGAAACTATCTGTCCTTAAAACAGAGCAGAGAAACATTCTGTATCAAATCAATTACAGAGTTGTTTATTTAATTTCAGAGGGGTCATTTGAACTTATCTATTTTGTAGTCCGTATTTCCCTCTTTTACACTTCAGATAGCTGCATCTAATCGGCAAGACAATTTTAGCAATTAAAAATGGCAGTAGTGTCTCTGCATGTACTGTGCCTGTGCCACCTATACAGCAGCAAAGCTATCTGAGCAAATCTCTATCACTCATCACATACACTGTTGCTACAAAATATTTAATAACCAAAAATGTGATATGCATCTTTGATGAATAGTAAAAATATTCCAACTTTCAGAACACTCTAAATGTTATACCACATGTAAGCTTTCCAACTTTTTATAAAAAGAAAAAAAAAAAAGAGTACTTATTTTTCCATAGTTACAATTAATAGACAAACATAAAAAGCAATGCTTTATGTTACTTAAATATATTAATGGTATTCATGTTCTTTTTTGTAATTTCAAAAATGCAATTGTGATAATATTACTAAGATTTACTGTATACTGCTATACTATACCTATACTAAACCCATTTTGCTATATACACATGACTTGGACCAAATATGTAGAAGTATGGTTGTTACACTAAAATCCTATTATATATTATGGTTTGCCTGCCCCCAACCTAAAAGTCAAACTCTGTTCATATCTAAATGGTACATGTAGATTCTGCTATGTTAAAAATCTACTTGCATGCTGAATTTAAGGAGTTTAAAAAAATTCTTATAAAATTCTTTGTGACTAAATCTTTTTCACAATGCTATCAGAATATGCAAATTGGAATGGTTTTCAAAACATTAAAATACAAAATAATACAGTCTGCATGGAATTATAGCGGTCACCTACCATTAATATCAACATTGATTTAAGTCAATGAAGTTACACAAGCCTCTGAAAGTGTTAGTTTTAAAAGATAAACAACTGAACCACAACAAGTATAACAATTAAGGTGAAATGTCTTAAACTAAGTTATCTGAAACATCCATGGATGCACAGTATGTTGTTCACAGAATTTGGCATCAGCACAGTGACCTTCCTTTGAAGCTGGCATGGACAACACATGTCGCACAAAAACATTTTTGGTGCTATCAGATTTAGAGAACATAATAATACATTTTATTTATACAAGGTGCCTTTCTGAGAACTCAAGGACACCGAACAAACAATAAATAAATAAATAAAAGACACATTATATATAACTTAAAACATAAAAATATAAAAAATAAAACCAAACAATGCCACTGTAATCATGAAGAAAAAGCCATTTTAACAAGATGTGTTTTAAGTTTACATTTGAGGGATGAAAATGATTTGGTATTTCTAAGCTCGGTAGGTGATGAATTCCAGAGCTTGGGAGCAGAACGGCTGAATGCTCTGCTCCCCATGGTGGTTAGACGGGCGAGAGGGAAGGAGGAAGAGGATCTAAGGTTATGGGAGGGAATGGCAACATGGAAAAGGTTAGACAGATATGGACGGGCAAGGTTATGAATGGCCTTAAATGTTAATAGCAAAATTTTAAAATCAATTTGAGACTTAGGAAATACAATACAATACAATACAGTTTATTTTTGTATAGCCCAAAAATCACACAGGAAGTGCCGCAATGGGCTTTAACAGGTCCTGCCTCTTGACAGCCCCCCAGCCTTGACTCTCTAAGAAGACAAGGAAAAACTCCCAAAAAAAAACTAGTAGGGAAAAAATGGAAGAAACCTTGGGAAAGGCAGTTCAAAGAGAGACCCCTTTCCAGGTAGGTTGGGCGTGCAGTGGGTGTAAAAAGAAGGGGGTCAATACAATACAATACAATACAATACAATACAATACAATACAATACAATACACAGAACAGAACAAATCCTCATTAAAAAAATAAAAAATTTTTTAGAAGTATGGAGCAGAATTTAACAGTAGATGATATCACATAATAAGATTTAGATAATTTTGGTGGTGTTATCATCATAACTGTGAAAATTAATGCTATATTTACAAAAAATATTGCCAAAGGGAAGAAGGTAAATAATAACAGAGCCCTGGGGCACACCTGAAGTAACAGCGGTGGGTTGGGATGTGAAGGTTTTAAGCTGAATAAACTGAGTGCGGCCTGAAAGGTAGGATCTAAACCAATCAAGTGGAATATGGGTAATCCCAGTCAAAGATAATCTATTAAGGAGAGTGGTATGACAAATAGTATCAAAGGCCGCACTCAGATCAAGGAAGATGAGAATAGTAATTAGACTAGAGTCAGCAGCCATAAGAAGGTCATTGGTAATTTTAACTAGTGCTGTTTCTGTACTGTGAAGGGGGCAAACTTTTCATATAGATTATTGTGAGATAAGTGGGAGTGAAGTTGGATAGCTACTATTTTTTCAAGAATTTTAGAGGTAAAGGGCAAATTAGAAATAGGGAGAAAATTATTGAAGTTAGTAGGATCAGCACCAGGGGCCTCATGTATAAATGGTGCGTACGCACAGAAATGTTGCGTACAAACATTTCCACGCTCAAATCGCGATGTATAAAACCTAAACTTGGCGTAAAGCCACGCACATTTCCACGGTACCTCATACCCTGGCGTACGCAATTTCTCCGCTCAGTTTTGCAGACTGGCGGCACCCAGCGTCAAAGCAGTGCTACTGTTCCTGTGTGGTTACCCTTTCTTTCTTAGACCCACATTCCTGACGCGGCTTTATAAATACACTGAAATTAACTGCATATTGTTTATTAATGTAATGCATCTGATTGTAATTAACCTGCAGCAATATAATGGTCCAGGGAATAGCCATAGTATTCCAAATACCATAACTGCTTTAGCGTTGTTACTCTCACTGCATCTTGTTCTTCTTTCAGCTGCTCCCGTTAAGGGTTACCACAGCGGATCATCTTTTTCCATATTACTCTCACTGCACCACTTGGAGTATTTATATCACTGTATCTGAGTGGGGAATCACAGCAGCAGCTGATCGGAAACAGAATTATCGGTATACAGTTTCAAGCACACACTACCTCAGCCACGGCAAAACGTGTCAAAGTCTTTCCTGTACGGACCTCGCGTTTCAGAAACAGTTTCATCCCAAGAACTATTTGGAGAAAGAAAAGGAAGGACAGGAATTGGAGGTTAGTACGTTTGAAAGAGACAGTACTTCTGTAATAAATTATTTCATCGAAGGTCGCACATGGCGCTGCAAGCCTTTTGCGTGAGATGTGAACAATCACTGCGCCACCGTGTTCCCATGTTTAATAACATGCTTTCATTCCTATCATCATGAAAAAGATATCACGTATACATCTCAGTATTTTAATTATTCAGAGAACTGTAATATCACGGATGTAATGGATTCTGTGTCCTGTCGGACAAAGAGAAAGAATGGAAGCACGTAGTGATTCACACACATAGAGCACATAGAAGATCAAACACAGAACAAAGCATTTAACTTCCTACTTTAGTTACGATGGAATTTCAGAAACTAGTAAAATAAACGATTTTAAGATGACGTTTATGATGTTCTACTTTAATGACAAAGTAAACTACGTGATTAAAGTGGAAATTTCGAGATTAAAGTTGACATTTCATGCTTTTTTCCCCACTGTGTGCCTATTTTTTTTTCTCTGTACCCTAATAAGCTTTCATATGACACTCAGACGGTCCGCTACGAGTCGCTTTTTCACACCGACTTTGATATGTGACAACTTCTTTTTTATTTCGGGCACTGTGCGATTTTGTGAATTTGAGCTTTCAAGTTTCTCCTACACTATGTCACTCCATCAACTTTCTTTTGTTGATTATGCCACTGTTTAAACCAACAAATAGTACGTTTTTCCTTTGCCTCCACTTGGTATTCGCTGAAATTCTTATATTTTCCCCCGTGCTTTTCCCATTGTCTTTTCACAGAAGGCTATTTATATCAATTTGCATATTCAAAGCGGCATAATTCTGGGAGGAGTTGGGGCGGGACAGAAGGCGTGTGCACATGCATTACTTTTCACGCTGATCGGGATTTATGTAGTGGAAGAACGTGAAAGTTTGCATACGCACAGATTCTTGCATCTGGATTTTTCTGTGTGTATGCACATTCCCGCTTTTGTGCTTACGCCATGTTATAGTGCGAGTTCTACGCACTGCGTTATACATGAGGCCCCAGGTTTTTTCAGTATTGGGGTTATTGCAGCAGTTTTAAAAGATGAGGGAATAATACCAGTAGTAAGAGAAGAGTGAATTATGGCAGAAATGAGAGGGACCAAAGAAGGGAGACAGGCTTTAACCAGAACTGTAGGGAGGGGGTCCAGCTGACAAGTGGATGACTTAGATTTGCAGATGAGATTTGATATTTCTGAGGAAGTGGGAAGCTGGAAAGAAGAAAAAGAGTGAAGAGGCAAGTGTAGTTCAAAGGAAGTACAGAGAGAATCTGGACAGAGGTGCTGATGTATCCTCTGGATTTTCTCATTTAAAAAGGACATAAGAGAATTACAGTAAGCAGTTGAGTAAAGGTGAGATGGTAGAGTCTGGAGGTTGTGTAACATTATTAAGTAGTGAAAACAAAGACTTGGTGTTACCTGTATTACAAGTAATTAACTGAGTGTAATAGTTAGATTTGGTTTGGGCTATACAATCCTTGTAATAGAGTACATGATTTTTATGCATCTCTTTGTGGACAAAGTGTCCAGATTTTTTATATAACCTTTCAAGTTGCCTGCCTTTAGGTTTCAGAAGCCAAAGTTCAGGCGTAAACCAGGGGGCAGAAAAAGAAAAAGAAACAGATCTGTTTTTTAACGGAGCAAAAGAACTAAGAATACCATTGAGACAAGTGTTATAATATGAGACCAATTCTACGGGAGTGTATAAATTATAAAAGTCCATTTGGGAATCAATTCTAGAAGACAGAGAATTCAAGTTAATATTCTTAATATTATGAAAAGATGAGACGGAGGAGCTTAGTAATAGAAAAAGTAAGTTTAGCATTGAATGAAAGGAGAAAATGATCGGTTATAGTGAGTTCATCTGCTGTAAGATCAAAAGGAACAACACCAGAGCAGCAGATCAGGTCCAGGATATGTCCTTTACAATGGGTAGGAACATCAGTGTGCTGCTAGTATCCAAAACTCTCCAGGCAAGATAAAAAGTCCCTAGTGAGAGGGATATTGATATTGTCCAGGTGTATATTAAAATCCCCCAGCAGAATTATATTTGAAGTAATTGCAGATAAATGGGTAGGAAAGGTAGCAAGATCATTCAAAAAATCATTATTTGATTTAGTAGGGCGGTAGACAGTTGCAATGATGGTAGGAATAGGCTCAGACAATTGACACCCAGTTGATTCAAAAGAGCTAACAGCAGGAGCAGGCAACGGCAGGACTTTCCACTTCACGCGATAAATTATTACGACACCTCCACAACGGCCAGAGGCACGGGGTTGACAAGTGTAAACAAACCCCGGGGGGGGGGGGGGGGGTGGATTCATTAAGTTGTGAGAAGTCTTGAGGTTGCTGCCAAGTCTCGGTTAAACAGAGAAAGTCAAATTTACGGTCAATAAGGAGATCCTGAATGAGATGTCCCTTGCTCGTGAGTGAGCGGATGTTCAGTAGACAGAAGCTGACATTGTTGCTGTTGCATTTGACAGTGGTGTTAGTCGACTAAGCAAAGCTGGCTAACATGCTGTGGTCAGCATTCCTATCTGTGTTACGTGGAGGGTGCAGAGAGTTGGACCAGAAAGAATGAATTCCTTTTGAGGCGTCTATTCGGAATCTCCGGCAGCACCCACGATGGATGCATCTCCGACGAGGGAGAAATATGACGTCTGGGTCGAAATGCAGCACAGACAGCAGAGGCACAGACAGGAAGAAACACAGTCGAGGAAGCTCAGCAGCTGAATAATGGAGGTGGCCCGTCGCAGGCTGGATAGCGAGCGACAGAAGACACCAAACAAACATTAACCAGGTGAATATCCTACCAGTCCACATTGTAGGCGAGGTCACAGACAGCTCAGGCATCCAGAGAACAAACCAGGCAAGTTTCAAAACGAAACGGGGGTTAGGCTGAAGATAATGTATACACAGCATACACAACCACGCAGAGATATCAGCAAAAACGGCAAAAATACCAACAAAATCACCAGTCATACCAAAATCAATAGCCTAGTTACCGGCGAGTAGCGGCAAAATTAGTTTCATAGTCATGTATTCATGTAGCCTGGCATCCACTGACTTTGCTCTATGCATGTCCTTAGCCTCCCAACCTGCAAACCGGCTCTGGCATGCAGTGGATTGCTCAAAAGGTGGAGGGTAATCATCTTCATCTGTATTAAATTCCAGGTCTGTGATCAGCGTCATGACACCTTGGATCACTCCTTGTTGTTTTCACACATTGATCATTTTCAAACCTCTTATTTTTGGTGTTAGTAAGGTTGTCATGCTGTGAAGCTTGTGAAGTTGGTGTGGCAAAGTGTTGTTAACTGACATTAATTCCTTCAGACATGACACACGCACACAGATAGGACATCATGCAGACGCACAGTGCTCCATTAACCTCACAAACCAAAGGAAGTACTAATGTTGCACTGGGAGAAGTGATGTCGCTTTCAAAGTCATCCGTTGCCTCCTTAAATGATCATACGAGGGATTTTAAGGTGGCTTATTGGTTGGTCACGGGGGTCTGCTGGAGCCAATCCTAGCCAACACAGGGCACAAGGCAGTGTTCGGATTCAGCAGGTTGGAAAATGGATGGATGGATGGATATTGGTTGGTCCCTGACAAGACAGATGTAATGTCTTCATTACATGTTGTTCCAAAGCCAAATTTAGCAACTCCTGATCTGAAATAATAATAATAATAATAATAATAATTCATTACATGTACTCAAAGCGCTATCCACACAGGGAGGAACCGGGAAGCGAACCCACAATCTTCCACAGTCTCCTTACTGCAAAGCAGCAGCACTACCACTGCGCCACCTGTGAGGACAATCCATCTGGTCTCAACAGATTGCATTTGTGGCTTCTCTGACTTGCCCAGCCTCCCTGAATGTTTGTAATATGTGACAATATGTTTCTTCACATCAGCTAGTATCTTAGCTGTTTCCGGCGCTTCTTCCATTACAGCAGGAGCAAACACACTTGAGATCATGTTTAGTATGTGTATACTGCAGTTCACCTTGTGAATCCTCATAGGACAGAAACAATGTTAGCTCCACAATCTCTAAAAACAATAACCATCTTCTTAGCCATTGCCAGTGTATCAGTTCCAAACACTCAGAAGTTCTGAAGCAGGTGACTGCAAATGTCACCAGTTATTGAGGTGCTGCTTTCGTCAAATGGATCTGTGAAAAACACCCTTGACTGCAGCTTAAACTGGTCATTAATGTAATGAATAGTTGCAACAATTTTTCTGTCAAGATATCCACAGCAATAGTACATCTATACTTCAAAATTATCGGAGTGATTTCATCAACCAACTTAAACCTGTAGATCCTTTTCCCTCCTTTTACCTCAATATTGTAGTTGGATATGGTAGTATAATTGCTGACACTGAACTTTCCTATCTTGGCTACTGTGTCAACTAAACATTGAGCTAGCTGAATAAAACCCTTTCCATTCATGATGTCACATGGTCGAATGCCTTAGGAAATGAAATCAATTCACTTTCGTCATGTACTTTTTTGAACTGCACGGGTACTTTCGATTTTTTCCCTTGTACAATTTGGCACAAATACTGCCTCACACCAGAGGGTCTTGTCTTGTCGCCGTTGAAAACAAAACCTATGAGGCACTCATCACAACAAATGGGAATTTCTTTCCATCTTTGTCAACAATGTGTGAAAACAATTCCCATGAATCTGACTTGGTTGATAATTGATTCTTTATGTTAAAAACACCATTTTTAGGCCCAATTTCCATTTCCGCGCACACACACAGGCAGCGCCAGAGAGAGAGAGCCGCGCACACACATAGGCAGCGCCAGAGAGAGAGAGCCGCGCACACACACAGGCAGCGCCAGAGAGAGAGAGAGCCGCACACACACACAGGCAGCGCGAGAGAGAGAGGGCTGGACTCATAAGGTAGGAAGGCAGTTAAAGAATGCACTGGGCTTGATTTTGTTTTCACTTCTGTTTACAGCAATCGGTTCGTAGTGTGCATTTTTGAAATGTTACTTTTCTTGGTGGTTTATTAAATTATGGATTTTTTTCAAATGTTCATTTTTTGTTGCTATAGCGCAAACTATTGCAGTGTTAGTTTTCTCTGTTTTTCAAGGTTTTCTCAGTGTTATTCAATGTTTTTACATCCATCCATTTTCCAACCCGCTGAATCCGAACACAAGGTCACGGGGGTGTGCTAGAGCCAATCCCAGCCAACACAGGAACCAATCCCGGGCAGGGTGCCAACCCACAGCAGGACCCACACACCAAGTACACACTAGGGCCAATTTAGAATCACCAATCCACCTAACCTGCATGTCTTTGGACTGTGGGAGGAAACCGGAGTACCCGGAGGAAACCCACGCAGACACAGGGAGAACATGCAAACTCCACGCTGGGAGGACCCAGGAAGCGAACCCAAGTCCCCAGGTCTCCCAACTGCGAGGCAGCAGCGCTACCCACTGTGCCACCGTGCCTCCCATGTTTTTACATTTAGTTTACTATTACGCAGTGCATTCTATGGTTTAATTAACTATATTTGTGCTTAAAAACTTACAAAAATATATATTTACATACAGTTCGTATGGTCTGGAACGGATTAATTGTATTTCCATACAATCCTATGGGAGAAATTGCTTTGGTTCACGACGAAATCGGTTTACGACCAGAGTTTTGGAACGAATTATGGTCGTGAACCGAGGTTCCACTGCATTCTTTTCGGTTATGACGCACGGCCATGTCCACCATCGCAAACTGTTTTACACGCCATGGTCTTAGAGTTGGTGGGCGGGTCTCCATGAGTTGCTCTTGCGAGCGGGCACATTGACCAGGCGGTGTGTATGCTTCGAGAACGAGGGTGGACGCGGCAGGACCATCTAAGAAGAGGCATGTTTGTTGCGGATGTGAATCGCTGTATGCGGCGTGTAAAACAGTTTGCGAGGGGCATCCCATGGTCTTAGAGTTGGTGGGCAGGTCTCTGTTAGTTGCTCTTGCGAGCGGGCACATCACCAGGCAGTGTGTTTGCTTCGAGAGCAAGGGTGGATGCGACAGCACCATCTAAGAAGAATCATATTTGTCGCGGATGTGAATCGCTGTATGCAGAGTGTAAAACAGTTTGCGAGGGGTATCCCATGGTCTTAGCAGTGTCTATGCTTCGATGTGAATCGCTGTATGCAGCGTGTAAAACGCTGTATTGTATGTTGCCCTCTCCAGAGTAACATCTTTTCATTCACCTACAGTCGCATCCTCAAAACCAACCCCATTTGGACAACTGTGTCTTTCAAGAAGTGTTCACCAATCAATACATAATTATGCGGCGTATGCTACGCCGCAGGTTGGCTAGTATTAATTAAAAAAGCTAGAAGTAAAATTATTTCTTTTTAGCTTTCTCAGTGGTTCATCTGCATTCTGACTGCCCCCTTGTGATTACAATATGGCATACTCGCACGTCTGCTCACACACTGTTAAATTTAGTCCTGTGCAGTAAAATCAAGAGTCGGGTCCCATGAGTCCTGCAAAGTATTCTGCAGGAATGCGGACCTCTAATCCAATGCCTTACTTTAAGACTTTATATTGCTTTCCTCAGCTACATGCAAGAGGGGTTTATACAGTGAATTATATAATGTGTGTAGCAAAAATGACTCAAATATTAAGAAATAAGAAGAGTACCCATAAGTTAGTTTCTCTTTGGTGTTCAATTACAATGAATGTATTCAAAATGTCACACTGACCAGAGTAATTAGTAGATGCCATGGTACCCTAAATAAGGCAGAACTAAGTTTAAGTGTTACTAATTCATATTGCTACAGACATGCACATAGAACACTGTTTTAACTGTTTTTTTTTCTTTCTTGTATTTAAGTTGCTTGCATTAATCCGTGTTTTCCATCTATGAGATCACATGGAGTACTTGTGTACATTTTTGTGCAGATCTTAAGGATGTTTGATTAAATCATGTTCGGCTCAATTTCTGACAAAATGACATGCCTTTCAAACTGATTAACTTATCTGTCTCTGGGCACAAAGCACACATAGGTCAGCTTTAACTGAGGAGCAAAAGAAAGTTACCAGCTATAAATGCTGCCGATAATAGAAAAGCATAGATGTGTTCTTATTTCTTTAGATACTAAGTTCTGGGGCAGGGGTGGAAATGGCAAAAAATGTGGACCTATTTTTTGAAGAAAACTAATGGTGAAATCCTTTAGCTCATCTTGCATACACTAACCCACATACCCATTTTAGCAATTTCAACATGTCTAATCAATATTTACCAGATTCCATCTTCACCAAGACCTTCAAAGCAAGACCATAACTGAGATGAAATGGTGAAAACATACTGGTATACAATATTGATAAAAAGCTGTATCCTTCTAACAAGTTAATACTCAAACCTTTTGGCAGCCCCATCCCCCTACCCATTGTTCTTCATACCGCTACTGTTATGTTGGCTGCAGGTGTCATCAGAGCACACAAAACACACCAAGACATTAAGCTCATACTAGCTAATGTAAGAGATCTCCCAAAAGTCACTTCTGTTCCAACGTTTTGGAATGTAAAAGACATTCCTTAACCTGACCTGTGCTTGACATTTCAGTATATGCTGAAAACTAATTGAATCCCTGCGTTTCAGATCTATATGAAAAGACACAATATTCCTATACACATGATTGAAATGCAAACACCCCTCAGGTATCTTATAGCCTCCACTTCCTGTTTGAAAATATGCAGGTCAACAATGACAAATGCATTACATCTTCCATATATTTCTTTTGTATGTGTCACTTACAGTAAATTTCCAATAATGCGTCTCAGTGGATTGCAAGCAAGATTTCCAGTCAGACTTTCAAAGCTTGGACCAATAAACATGCATGTTAAACTTCTTTTGTGCAAATGAAATGCTACCTCTCAGTTTCAAAGTGAGCAAATCTGCTAATTCCATTAAGCCTCATCACCTCAAGGAGAGGGGTTTAAAGTTTCCCTTCAAAACAAAAGGAATGAAATGCAGAGTTTGCTGGGACAGCTGTTATTTTATCGCTGCCTTGTGACTGAGAGTGGTCTTTGTTCACCTAGTCAGATCACATCATGCTAGCACGCAATCCCCTGCCCCCACATCCATACCCTACTGCACACAAAAAGCTGGCCATAGTGGCCATAACAAGGATCTGAATTGTAGTGCTTAGCTTCCTGCTTCCAGCAAACTGAGGAAACTATTCAGCTTCCTTGATAACCTGCTTGCATTTGCTAGCCACTCACTCTAAAAAAGCAACCTGACAGATGGCCTGAAGAAGATGGGGGTGGAGGATTTCACTCCCATACTAAAATTACAAATTGCAATAAAAAGTAGAATGCTGGTGTAGTGTACAATACTGCTGCAAGACACAGCTCCAGAGTCCTTAGCTCGATTCTGTCTAGACAGTTTGTATACAATTTATATGTTCTCCCTAGAGGTAGACAGGCTTGATAATGTTCTTAGTACATGGTGCTTGGCATAGAAGGGTGTGTCTCTCAAGTATCATTTTCTCTCACCAGACAGAACAGCACCGGTGGGGATTAAATGTTTTATATGAATCAAGCTGAAGCCTAGAAATATAAATTGCACTATAGTCATTGGGAGTAGGGAAGTGGAGACAGAAATGTACTTCCTGCTCTTGTATTAGGAAAAATAGAAACAAGACCAACAAATGCCAAGCAACTGAGGATAAATGGCGCATCTCATATGATGAGCCAAGTCCAATGTCAGGAACAGGGGCACTACAGAGCACCTTGCACAGAGGAAGTGCTTTAGTTGTTTCCACTAGATTGTTTTGACTTTTTAAGAGCAACCTATATGTCAATCATATTATTGAAAACAACACAAACAGATGCTTTAAGGACAGAACTCTTGACCTAAATGTCTTAAAAGTTCACAACATGACAAGTGCACAGAGTGTTTGGAAAGGCTTGTTGTAATCTTATATAATGACTTTACAGTGCCTGGGCAGATTCAGAAACGAAAATGGTCAAAACTGAAGACATTCATTAGTTGTAAAATTGTTACTTAACAATTAAATGAGAACAATAGCCACAAAACAGAGTACTTTCCAGTTAAAGAGTCGTGGTATTTACTGCAGGAGGGTTGCAAAGCGCATGTGACTAGCCATATTAACAGGACACAGACAGTAGACAGTTTTTAAATTTGTGTGCCACAATGGGGACACCACACAACACTATACTAGGAATGTGAAAGTAATTAATGTGCACTATAAGCTCAGAACACAAATTTGCATTAATGGATTTCTGGAAAAGAGATTTTTTTTTGGTATTAGTGGAAAAAACCTGTACTGCCAAAACTTGCATACAGCCAATAAGTATTATGAGCTTGCAGCATTTTGACATACAATTGATGCACTGCCTGACAGTGATGGCGGGCAAAAATGTTTTTCAGGTATGTTGAGCTCAACTGCAGTCTCTGTCCATGGTTTTCATTTTTTATATCCTGTCATAGTATTGATAAAAACAAGACACCAGACAGAAAAACCTCATGTTTCTTTTTTTGTGGTCAAAGACATTTTTTTCATTTCTTTGCAGCTGCATTTCATCCATTGTACTTGTGTGTGAGCACTAACTGGTTATCAGCTCTCACGCACAAGTACTTACTGTACAGGAGCATACTACTGCCCAGACTCATTAAGATTATACAAATGAAAACTACAACTGAAAATCATTGGAAAATTCATGTACTGGGATGAGGGGGTTAAAGCATCCAGGTGTGAGTGGCTGTGTGTGCACTGTAATGGACTGGCTATCTGTCCAGGATGGTTCCCGTCTTGTACCCAGTGCTGCTACAATAGACTAGGCTAGTGGAATTTCAAAACTGAAGGATGGATATGAACTCAAAGAGGCAAACTATAACATAATTTTCAATTTACATTCCATGATAAATAAACCACCTGTCTGAAAGACAAGCCTGCTCTATAGCAAACTGCAAACAAATTGAGAAAGGCAATGCAAGAGTTGGTCAAGGAGATAATCACTGATAAAGTGCAGAGGTCTTGCCAGGTTAGAGGATGCATAAGCAACAAAACAAAAGTCAATGAACTGCCACTGTTTTTAAAGCAGAAACCACTCACAAGCTGCAAAAATGAGGACAGACTGCTTATGTGGACAGTTTTGTAATCAGGTCATCATGCCACTTGCCATTTACATACATATTACAAAATTTGTAAGTATGGCAGTCAATTATTATAAAGTATATACAAAAAATTAAGTTTTTACTTCACTTGTTACTTTATGTTTAAAGCTTTTTGTTGTTTGTAAGTGTTGTTCTGCTTTTAACCTTAAATACTTGAGTGGTTTTATGCTGAGCAGCAGCATACCTTTGGAAAGTCACTGATTTCGTAGCATCACTTCGGGTATCTCTCACTACTGACAGAACACAGTGCCAGGTGGGAAGAAGTACAGGTAATTTATATAAATAATAAAAAAAAATGATGATGATATGGACAATTTTATAAGTCCAAATGCCGCTTGCCATTTACATGTTTAATATCCAACAAAATGTTAGTATGTTATTTTGTGTGTCTAGCGGATTGAAATGTATTGTTTTTCTTTTCACTAATAAATACTGAAGCAGGTGAGCAGCACCACAAACCCTACATTCTTTTTTTAATTTTTAATTGAAAACATTTGCTAACATTTAACTCTTTCGAGGGCTGAATATTTTTTCCAAAAAACTCAGTTTTCTGAAAAGCACATAAAACAATGGTTTCACACAGAAATCAACATAAATCGTCTGTTACTGTGTGCCGTGGCAACCAGTTCACAGTCTCCAGTGGCTCAACCCGCTCATGGGCAGCACGACAGCTGGCAGGAATGCATGGCAGGCTGGCTGCCAGGCTATCTTCACTGGGTCGGGGGTGGCAGTGGCAGTCGCTGACACAGTGCATCACAATCTGGTTTGTACCTCTTGTCATTGTAAGTGGAGGTCTTCCCAGGCAAACGCTGCCCTGTCAGCTATACGACAGGATTCATGATTCATCACCACGCTCAGCTGATGTGGTACCTCATGTTAGTTTTTGATTACTTGCATAAAAATCGGAGTCTGCTTATCGGAGTCCAATTCAATGATAATTCGCAAAACGTCATCCATGGAGTATTTTGCTTTATGTATTTGCTTCAATCTCTCGCCAGATGTTGATGCCATTTTTGCTGTTTGCACACGAGTGCAGGTAGACTCGGTCAAACCAATGAAGCTAACTTTCCTTCCAGCGAAGAGAGTCCAACCATAACATAACAGTGGGTTTGGTCACCGTTTAGAGTTGAGCACCACCATCAACCTCTACTTTTGACAAAAGTTGGCATCTGCCCTGAAAGAGTTAAACTTAAAAAATATTTAAACAATATATATCGTATACAAAGAAATAATTTATTTTTATGTTCTTTCAAGATGTGTGACATGTATCAGGCTATTTATTGCTTTTGGGGGAAGGTGGTTGGTATGCCCATTCAGGATACTCAGCTGATGGGCCAGTATCAGGATTCAGATGCCACCTGGCAGTTCCAGTGTTAATGCACTAGAAATAGAAAACATATTTAGAAACACAAATTAAATTCATGCAAATATGAGAAACTGAGAGAAAAAAAAGTACAAAGCAAAGACTAACAAGCTGTGTCATACATTTTAGTCACCCTGAATTTATGCCTCCCAGACCTTAACACAACTCAATTTTGGCAAAACCCAATAGTCATCAGTGTTGCCCATGCCTTTATTTTTCTTCCAATTTACATGCATGCATGTAAGTTAGAAAGGTACTATGCAAGATTAATGTAACCAGGGAAAAAAAGGTCTATTATTATTTAGCTAGCTATAAACCATCACTGCCAGTTTCAGACTCGACACAAAACTGAAAATGGACACTCAGTTGCATGCAGAAGACAAGTATAGATCTTCTCCCAAATGATGTGATCATTTTAAGTTAAGATTCCTGTTGGGTTCTACCTAACATTTGTACATGTGACATTACTAACATGACTAATTAACGGTAGCTAGTGTTAAACAAAGCAGACTAAATAAATGAACACTATATGAGGTGACTGACACATCTTTAATAATTCAGCTCTGATTGCTTAAAAACAAGCTGAATTAACCCAATAGGAATAGTGGATTTCTAAAAGAAACAGTAATGGTTGTTCACATGAAAAAGCATAAATAAGAAGAGGGAAAACATGTAAAACTAAGCAAATGAGGAAAACAAATTTTTAGTAACCAATACCCTTCTGTAAGATGGGAAAGTCATAACGACATACCCGTCCATAGATGGTTAGTCCTACGGGAACGGTGTAGGTTTTGACGTTACTATTGGTGTGAACTAGGAGTCCCTAAGTATGTAAGTTCCAAAAGCACTTCCAAAAATATCCACTAGAGGTGGAAATCCCATCCAAAATCATGACTAGACACAAAGTGTCTCACAGAATCTTTATAAAAGGCTAGACATTAAGCCTGTTACAATAAACGGGCGCTAGAACAGTAGTGCATAAACATTAGTAGGAACAGTCTATATTAAATGGCAAGGGACCTTGACCTCATTCTGTTTCTTGTCTTAATGTTTTTTTGTCAAAAATATTTTTGCAAGAAGCCTAAAGTAAAATAATAATAAAATAGAAACGTATATGACAATACAGTAAGTATAATTAATATTACATTTATCCTCTCCTCTATGGCTGTTGATTGATGTGTTGTGTCTGTTTGAAGATCTCCTATCCTGCCTCTTTATTTTAGCTTGCTGTGGCCTCTCTCCAGCAAGTACTGTGCAGTTCTCCAGCAAGTATTTTAATCTGTGCTGGCGTGCAGCTGATTATTGTACGTGTGGCGTCTCCCCAGCAACGGATTTTATGTGCGTGAAAATAAATCTACTTTAAAAGTCATCCTATTGTAATATCATGAAAATTCGTATATTTAGGAAAACCCCTTAAACGACTGACACTTTACCGGGCCAAGCTTCTTAATTGCAAATCTGACATCCTCAGAGTGAACACCCGCACAACAACAAACACTAATCCCACCTCTTTGGGGAAGCTGGTCTCCACGTCTCAGTACCCGATTGGATTTTTTGTGCCTTATGTTTTAGGTGTTACCTCATTTACCGTCATCCGATTGGATTGGCCACGCGATATTTTATAGGTCCCGCCGTCTCTGCCTTGTGTGACGCGTCTGGTGGCCTTTGAAGCATCTGCTAGAGGCCGGTGACTCTACCACTCATTCCGCCCTTCCCTGTACTTTCGCCTTGTCCGTAATATGCGTTTAACTTTCTGTCACAACAGTGGGCAATCAGCAGATTCTCCCAAGCAACTGATGTAATGTGTGGCATGCAGCTGATAATCGTGGCTGTGGCGTCTCTCCAGCAAGTACTGTGCAGTTCCCCAGCAAGTATTTTAATCTGTGCTGGCGTGCAGCTGATTATTGTATGTGTGGCGTCTCCCCAGCAACGGATTTTATGCGCGCGGCCGCGAGTACCCAATCAGCACTCTCCCCAGCAATGATGTCCTTTATTAAAGAGTGCCCCACGCATGCGCACTTCACCAGAAGACACACACACACGGACACATGGACGCACACAGGAATTTTATTAAAGAGGATGTATTCTTCACAAAAAAAAATATGTTTTCCCAATCACAACGAGGTTCAATTGAGCACAAAGGTAAAATGGAATTTCCCATAACATTAAAGCAACACAAATTAAAGAAGTCCCAATACAGATTCCAACAGTAAGGTCAAAACACAGAGCAGAAAGTCGAAAATATAGAAAATCACAAAGCATACTGAATTTACAAAATGCAGAAAAAATTCACCACGTCTAAACACATTCAAAATGAACCAGCAGGAACTATGGAAACCCTTCAGATTTATATGGCGGAGGGCAGTTCTTGCAGGTGATCCACAACATTGAACATAAAGTAGGGTTAGATACAGAGGGCAGTTCTTGCAGGTGATCCACAACATTGAACATAAAGTAGGGTTAGATACAGATACATGATACGTAAAGAACACTGCAAATCAGAAATAAAAAAAAACACACAAAAATAAAGTAAAAATGTACAAAAAGGACACAAAACAACCATTTGAACCCCAGCCAGAGGCGGAACACTGGCTGAAATATGACAACAATAATGCAGTTTTAAATAGTCTCAACTCACTCATTATATGACCAGAATTAAATCCTTCAACTTACCTCCCACTAAGTACATCCATTCCATACAGTTATATCTCATAAAGCACTTATAAATGGCAATATCCAAGAATAGCATCTCATAAAGTGTTTTGCTGCATGTAAAAACAGATTCTATATGCATGGTTTCCTAATTTTTTTTTATTCTCATGCATTTTATGTCTGGCACTACTAAACCTTTTGAGGACATGCAAAAATGAATAGTACAGCATCAACACCAGTACATTAGTAATGCAAATAAAATAAAATGCATTTTCCTAATAAAATCATAAGAGCTGCTGGTCTGCCTTTGTGGCAAAACACACTAGAAAGTCATTATGTACTACACTGCACTGATCCTGCAAATTAATGCTTTGCTCTCACATGCTGCTGTAAAATTATACATCTTAATTTCTGTCATTTATTCTCAACTGACAAAGCAAAAAAACATGTATATTGTCATTTGTGCTCTAGTCTAGACTGCCAGAAACAGTTTCATATCCCATCAAAATGTCTGTGACGTATGTTCAGTTTGCTGTGTGGGTCGTACAGTTGGATCAAACAGTTTTACATACATTTTCAAATCTTGCTAATTTCACTGGACAAAACTAATCTGCAGAGCAAGTCTTTGCACAGTATGTCTTTCTTATCCATTAGAATTATTTTCTGACATTTGCCTCATGAGGACAGTGTCACTTACTCCTTACGCACAAAAAAATAATTGTATATATATTTTTTTAATTTACTTATTGATTTGCTGACTCAGTTATCAAGGAGTGGATTGATTTTCTATAGGTCAGCCTTTTCCTGTAGAAAGCACCAGTGTTGGCTTTAAAATGTTATTTTTAAACCTTTAGTGTTCACATGGATGGAAATATCAGTTCTTAACAAGCAAATATTATCAAAAGGAAAGCATAGAAGCAAGGGCCACTCATGATTGAACTGTGTTTACCATTAGAGACACTGGGGCTATACAAGTTTGCCACAGAAAAAGGTACTGAAGACGTTATTCAATACTGACCAAAAGATTAGTGGGCATGTGGACTCTCTCCAAGAAATGACTGCTCAACATTATAGCTGTAGCCACATTTTCTTTGTATAGCTTCTAACTACTGCTCTGTATGTGATGTTAAAGTTTAAAACGTGTGATTTAAGATGGTGATGCCTCCTGTTTTATATCTTCAATGTTGTTAGTTTTTGTTTTCTATATAAAGTCTCAATTTAATTATCAAAATGAATGTGGTCGAATTTTTTCATGATTACTATACTTTCTCTATACTTCGTATATGAGAAAGTAAAAACGATTTCTCCTGTGCGATGTGGCAGGTGAATTGCTGTCAACAAAAAGCAGTCACCTGAGAAATAAACTGAAACATTACTCACTCGTGATTTTTCTGTCCATACGGTAAAGTTTTTCTTGACCAGCACATTCTGATTTCTGCTGTGGTACAGTGTCCATTTTAGGACATCCTCCGACAAAAACAAGTGCAAAGAAAGGCGGCACGCAAATCGCTTTCTATTTCTCACACTTTATGCACCTGCACTCAGCTTGCTCAGTCTCCGCAAATGCTGTGTGAATAGCCGCCCTCCGTCACCAGCCACCGTTGACTGGATGAAAATGTGCGGAGACGGGTTGTAGTGGATGACTTTCTGTTTTAGAGTTAAAACTTACAATGTATAAAGACTAACAGCAAGAATATTCATTCAAAATCGAAAACTAAAAATATTTTAGTAAATTATTATTTTATTTCTGTTAGTCTTTTCAGCTACTTTAATAGTTTCATTTAGTTTTAGTTTTTCATTTCGGTTTTGTTAATTATTTTATTTCAGTTTACAAAAATGTTTTTTTTAATAATAATTTCAGTTTTGATTTTAGTTTTCATTACCTATAATAACCTTGCCTCTGAGCAGGTCCTCAGAAATTAACGTGACGTGTGCGCAAGTTGCAGTACCAGCAAAAAGTCGGGGGGCGCAGTGTGATAAAAGTTGGAATGTGACGTCAGAGTCTCTGTGTACTATCTACGTATGACAGAAAGCCGCTATGCGGATCCTACGGGATCGATGTGCGCACTTCAATGTTAGATGAAAGTTTCGATGTGGTGAAGCAAAACGGCGACATACTAATGCATTCGTGGTGCTTTTATATTTAAGCGTCACATATTCCCCATTGTAATGACACAAAACATTTTAAAAGTCTCACATACCATCTTTTGCGCCGTCTTTTTTTTTTTTTTGCAACTTCACAAGAGCAACATAATGTACAGCGCTGTATATAACCCACAGAGAAAAAAAATTAAGGGCATGGTGAAAAGTTGTATTTTGTGATTTAAAGCTGAAATGTCCACTTGTAGTTTACTTAATCATTAAAGCAGACCGTCGTAAACGTCATCCCAGTTTTTAATCACTACGAACTTCTGGGACTCCCTCCTGACCTGACAGCAGCGGCAAACAGCAATAGATCACCACACAGAATACTTTAAATGTATGATATTCCAACTCTCTGCACATTTAGAATCCTAAGATTTATACATGATATCACTTTCATTAAGAAATGCATTAAAGTATGTATGTTACATTTTACAGATAAATCATTAATTTTGTTTAAATAATGAATACTTTTAATAATTACACACATGGGAGTGACACGGTGGCGGAGCGGTAGCACTGCTGTCTTGTAGGGAGTCACGTCGCTGGTATTCCCTGCCTGGAGTTTGCATGTTTTCCTGCTGGGTTTTCAAAGTGTGCTCCGGTTTCCTTCCAAAGCTATGCAGATTTGGTGACACTAAAATGACGCTAGTGTATGTGAGTGCTTGTATTCACCTTGCGATGAGCTGATGCCTCGTCTAGAGATTGTTTCTGCCTCGTACCCAATGCTAGCTGGAATGGGCACATCCCTGGATTGATGGATTTAATCATTAAACATCCTTTTCAGAGATATTGCGGCAAGGTGTCATCGGAATTTAATGGGTGTTCCAGGCAATTCACAACACAGCGAAGCCGAACCTGTTCTCACCGTGATAATATCTTGCACTGGCACCTGGAGGATTCTTCCAGATTTACGTAAAGTGCGTGCGCGAGTATAAACAGTAAAACACTTGCGTAGCAGGAGCGTCCGCTACAGCATGCGTCGTGTGAAGTATAAACCTGCCCTAAGAATCATTCTTAAACTTCCACGTCAGTTATCTCTGAATTCCCAAATATACTACGGTGATGGGCAAAAGATGTGAAGAATGAATTTATTTTTTGAAATATTCTTAATTTGTTTATTTTATTTATTTATTTATTTTTTTAAGTTAACAGTGTAAGCATGGGCATAGGTTGGTAGCACCTGGCAAAGAGATAATCGTCTATAATTAATCTCACAGGGATTACTTTCTGCTGGTCTTCTACAAATATAAATAAATAAATAGATTTGAGCATGTGACAATGTATTTGGTCTAAATGTTCTTACAGGTACTCCCAAAAAGCCAAATCAAATTTCTTTTCTGATGGAATGAGAACAACAAGCCTTACACCTCAGTGTAACCACACTTTGCTATTTTCTTTTCTTTTTAAGTTTAATAAAAGGAGGTAACAGAATTTTTACATTTTTCCAGCTTCTGCCTTTTATCTACAGTGGCAAACAATGGAAATCTGCACTGGGAGTATTATAATAAAAACACATAGCAGAACCATCTTTTCCTGCATGTTTGGGCAGGTTGAGCAGTAGCTGGAAATGTGCAATATGTCCAACAAGTCAGAAAGAGCAAAAAAAAAACACAAGAAAGTTCCACAGGGAGTTTAAGAGAAGTTCTTTTAGGCTTCCGGCTGATCCCAAGGACTGAACACTCATTTCTTTCAACCTCGTGAAAACCAGAGTCATATGGGACATTTTTTTATTTGTTCCCAAGCTGAAAATAAGGCACTTTGGATAAAAATTGTTCCAGTCTTTACCTTGCACAGGACTTTCTCAAGATTGTGATGTACAATCCAGCTCTTGACAGACAAACAGTATAATGATACATACACACACACACACAAGAATAACAAGGAAATTTAATTCACTATAGAACAGTGATGCAAATTGTTAGCACTGTAGTCTCACAACTGCAGAGACCTTGGTTCAAATCCTGTGATGCATAAGCAAATACAGAAAATAGATGGATGTAATGATGAAAAAGAAAACCAGGAACCAGAAGAAGTATGTGCATATTTTAAACAAATACATTCTCAAGCACAACATGTAGGACTACAGAGTGGCATGCTTCTTCAGCCTCTAGCAATATTAAAGTTCTAGCATCTAAAAACATTTGTAGAGAACTAAGTTACTGTATACAATTAATTTAGAATAATGAGATTTATGAAATGGATGATATTTCTGGTTTACTTTTAACAAAGTATTCAGCATTGCCTCACAGAATTGCCTAGTGTACAGTACAGAACAGATAAACAAATGCAAAACCACTAAAAATGTACAAATACACACACACAAAAAAAAACCAGTAATAATTAAAAACATACAGCAGGCATATCCAGTCAAGGCTTTGGATGGTCAAAGCAGCTGTATACTTTAGCTCAAAAGGCTTGTTTTTGTTTTTAAATTTTGTATTAATTCTTGTTGTTATCAGAAATTCTAATTTGAAATGGTAAGCTTTAGGATTGTGAATTCATAATAAACTTTTACATCTCTTTAAATTTCAAACAATGTAAATTGAGTTTCTAGTTATCTTTTAAAATGTTATTGTGAGGGGAAAATATCACTGTACTGCAACTGAGCTTAACGTGCATCACGGGTAAACGAATGGAAACAATTATTAAGCAAACGTTTGAGCATCATGTGGCAAAAACAGGTGTATTAGTGAATATTCAACATAGTGAAACACAATCTCCCCCTGGCTCATCCTAATATGAATGAATTATATGGTGAAGGAACAAAAACACATGACCAGAGAGATGCACATATTACTTATCTTGATTTTCAGAATGCGTTTAATAAGGTATCACATGAAAGGACTGTAGTCAATATAAACAAAATGGAAATTCAGGGCACAGTTCATACTGTAGATGGGTGCAAAATTGCCTTTAACATTGAGAACAACAGGAATACAGTGTAAACGTTATTTAAAATATAGGCGATTTTAAAAGTGGCGTCACTTGAGGATCAGCGTGGGTGGAATGGCAGATAATGATGAATCAGCCAAATCACTACAGTTGGAGCTGGAATAGAAATCAGACATGGTCAGATTTCTGTCAGATAAAATTTAAGTAGTACATACTGCATAAAGTGTCTCTCTCTCTCTCTCACACACACACACACACACACACACACACACACACACACACACACACACACAAACTAAAAGAGGGTAGATTTGAACATACAATAGGAAGTTTTTAAACTTGAAAGTAAACCTTATGAGAAGAGTCACAGTGAACTAACTACTGTTTACATTCAGAGTGACGCTGTACAGAAGCCACTCAGAAAAAAGGATGTTGGATTACACAGCATAATGTACTGTATATAGCGCAGTACTGTATATAGCGCAGGTCAGGTGAACTTTTGCTACAACTGTTTAAGTTCTTTAACATGAACATGAAGGACACAGAAGCTTGTTAATGGAAAATGTTGTACATTGTATTGGGTTTCTTCACAAACAGAACAGCAGATATGTGGAATTACCAAGTAGTGCATTAAACAGCAGTACTTTAAAGCAGTGTTTCTCAGCCTTTCTAGTGTCCCAACCCAATTTGTCCCATCAAAGTGTCTTTGCGACCCACCAAGGGGTACAAAGGGATGTCCTCACTAGGAATGGAGCTCGTTTGTCTAAGGTTGGGTGGCTTCCCCCTTGGTTAACTGTACACATTAATCACAACAGGGGTGGTTTGTGGTCCCTCTTGATAAATCAAATGCAATCATCCAAACAGAGGTGTTGGGTTCCCACTAGTGATGAATTAAGCACGAACATCAGATCAGGGGAAGGGAGTGTGGGGGTATTAAACTCAGTCCTCTGGGCTACGACTTCCCGTGACCCAATGGTGGCAGCCAGCAGCTCAAGAAACACTGCTTTAAAGGACCTTTAAAATTCAGCTTGTTATTTTGAAGCAATTATGTGAATAGGATTAGTGAGTTTTGTTGGGCAAAGACCTGTTCTTGTCAAACGTGTTCAAATGTTCTAAATTAGTTTCACTTTCACCTGTGTGTGCTTTCATCATTGACAGATAGATAGATACTTTTTTAATCCCAAGGGGAAATTCACAAATCTCATTGAGAGATTTTTTCAATAAAATATCTAAAAAAACTGAAAGAAGGGAGGAAAGGAAGGAGAAAAACAAAACCCCTTAATTAGAAATACTGCTTCTTGTTTGTCATCACACTGCTACATCAAAACATACCAGTATATCTTTGAAAAACTGAAATTGTTAACTACTTAGTGAAGGAAAAAAAACTGAGGAAATGATATCCTAGAAATTTGATTCTGTTCATCTGGACAAAGTTTTTAAGTGGGAGAAATATTTCGAGACTTATCCAAGTCTCTTCCTCAGTCTCAATTGACTGCAGGTTTCCCCAACCTTATAAACAGTACCTTTGCTTAATCACAGAGACTAGCACCATTGACAAAGGGCCAGTTGATCAGTGATATGCAAATTGTCCACTGATTAGTAGACGTGTGAACCATTCATAGAGGGTTGAGGAATGGCTGCAATCACAGCATTGTAAGATGGCGACAGATGTACCCTTAGGCCCCCTCCTCTGTTCAGAGATGGTCGTTCCTTTTTCACGTAAATGGCCTCCTTGATTCCTCTCTCAAACCAGCGCTCCTCCCTGTCCAGGATGTGCACCTCTTCATCTTTAAAGGAGTGACCACTATCCTGTAGATGTAAATAGACTGCGGAGTCCTGGCCTGACGAGGAAGCTCTTCTGTGTTGTGACATGCGCGGAATCAAGGAGGCCATTTACGTGAAAAAGGAACGACCATCTCTGAACAGAGGAGGGGGCCTAAGGGTACATCTGTCACCATCTTACAATGCTGTGATTGCAGCCATTCCTCAACCCTCTACGAATGGTTCACACGTCTACTAATCAGTGGACAATTTGCATATCACTGATCAACTGGCCCTTTGTCAATGGTGCTAGTCTCTGTGATTAAGCAAAGGTACTGTTTATAAGGTTGGGGAAACCTGCAGTCAATTGAGACTGAGGAAGAGACTTGGATAAGTCTCGAAATATTTCTCCCACTTAAAAACTTTGTCCAGATGAACAGAATCAAATTTCTAGAATTTCCTTACCTGGATTATTGAGCATGCATCGAGACATTGAGGAAATGATAAACTACAAAATGCCAAAATCAGAGAAAAGACACATTATGAAATGAAACGGTTTCACACCACGTCAGAAAACCCAAAAATTAACTCAGCTGACCAGAGGAATGGCTGGCCACCTCATGATTTTACACTAATGCTATTTATGTTCATGTACTCGTGATTTTAAGTCTCTTTATAATACAGTATTTGCTAAATAGACAAACATATACCATACTAAAAAACTACAGCAGTTGCCATCAATGCTTAGCAAATTAAAACTAGAGGTCTGAACATTAAAATGACTGTACGGATACTGCAAAACTAAATAAAAAACATAAAATTAATGGATTTTGATGCAAATAACTTGATAAAATTACTTTATGATCATAAAGTAATACACAAAAATGGCTGAGTGGGACAGTAAGTCACTAGTTGATCATGGTCTAATTAACATATAACATGGGCTAAAGCACTTTTTATTTAATTACACATCAGCTTGAAAGTATTTTTTTTTCAAGCAAGAGGAGCCATTTCCACTATCTGTAGCTTCCATAGAAATAGTTACATTTCATTGGACGTTACACTTACTTGCATAAATGTAAAGTTACTTCTAAGTTTTTATTTTCTTTACTTTTCTATGACATTAATATACAATACACAAAAGTAATAAGCAACTTAAAAAATCTTTTGTTGAAAAAATCTATTTTAAAGTATGATCAAAAAATAAAAATGGCAGAACACTTTCTGTCATAACAGTTTTTACCTCTTTGCTCCAAGGGGATTTGGAGGTGTACAATAAGTTCAATGGGACTTTAGATGTGTGCGAAATTTCTACAAATCCTTTAGATGCGCTTGCTCATCAGGCTTATCATTTACTACATTTACATAATAAGCCAAAAATGAATACCTATTACTGTATACATCTTAATACACCCAATCCCATATTCATTATTTTACATTGCAGGTCAAATGTAAAAATCGTATAATTGTGTTCTTCCTGTGTCCTTGTGGGTTTCCTCCCATAGTCGAAAGGCGTGCTGGCTGGCAATGTTAAATTAACCCATGTGTGTGTCCATGGATTCTTCTTGCCTTGAGCCCTATGGTTGCTGGGATAGGCTACAGCTTTTCCACACACCCTGCCCTCTATAACCAAGTTAACAAAATGGATGGATGTACATTCACTGTGTAAGAGGGCAGGACACTGCATTCACTGTTTGTGAATATTTGTTAAAAAATATGGCTTCTTTTTAGTTATTGAAGTATTTTTTTCAATTTTTGAGTTCTGGTTGTACTGTCTCACTGTGGCACTCGAGTCATACATGTAAAAACAAATATTTCGATACATTATGTATAATGAAGACACACATAGTTAAGAAGCCCAGAGCAATTCTTCCTTATGGCACTTGCAACCCAACTCAGATCCAAGCTGTAGAGAGTACTTAGTGGGCATATTAAGTGTTGTCCTCACATTTGCATTAATTTCCACCAATAAATGTAGTCTCTGTCCACAGTTCACAACATTTTGGGAGGCTGAAGAGCAACACTAGGAGATTGTGCCAAGTAAAGATTATTATTCTGTGTACATCTCCTGCCTGCCTCAAATGTTTCTCATTTTTTTAGTGCAAGATGATGGTTCCTCGGCAAACAGTGATATTTTTTTCTAACCCTTCTTATTCATTTTTACAAGGGGTGCCAATAATAGTGGAGGGCACTGTATGCATGTATATATACATATATATATATATATATATATATATATATATATATATATATATCTCCAGGCGCATACATTTGAGGATAACTGACAGAAAAGGTTTCTTTCTGGCATACTTTATGGCATGGAGATGCCCTCTGATGGTGGTTCTGGAGACTTGATAACTCCAGAATTTTTGTTGCAATTCCCCAACAGTGATCCTCTGAGATATTATTGCCTCTCTTACCATCATTCTCACTGTATGTGGGGGTAAAATAAACTTGGATCCTCTTCCAGGCAAGTTTGTCACATTTCCAGTTGATGACCACTTTATTATAGCTCTAACTTTAGAAATGGGCATTTTTAGGCAAGTAGCTTTTTTTTTTAAATAACCATTCCCTGAATTATGAAGGATTCAGTGTTCTCTTTTCTTTGCCATGATGATGGTTGGCTACGAAAATTTGGTTCTGTGTCTCCTCAACATTTGTGACCCAGTTAATCAGGAAGTCATTGATTTCAGCTGGAAATTTCATAATCATTTCATATTCATCAACTTAACAATGTCCATTTTAAATAGGAAACCTGCTTCAGTTACATTGCTTCACATTAATTTCCAACGGTGTCAACAATTGTGGCACATGTGTTTTTGTTAAAAAGGTTTCTCATTTTTTTAGTGCAAGATGACGGTTCTTCAGCAAACAGTGATGCTGTATTTTATTTATTTATATATCTATATCTCTATCTCTCTCTATATACCTCTATATCTAAACCTAATTATATATATATTTATTAAGCAGATCTATGGATGTATATACTATACAGAACAGCCTTTGAAATATTCAGTGTTACCTTAATTCCTTGATATTTAGTAAGCTCTTTGCCTGAGCATATTCAATTCTATTCAATGCTTAACCATGGAACTTGTTATTAAACTTCTAAAATGCATGTTTCAAGCACTAGAATATTGCATTTATTAGTCATGATAGCCCAACTCACCCTATAAAAAGGGAAAATAAGCATCAATGAGAAAGATCAGTACAATTAGGCAAAAGACAAAATAGGACAAAGAAATTTAAAGCTAATTCCACACTGTAAATGTTCAAAATAGGGAGTTTTTGCCATTCTGCGCTCTTTTATAGGTACACATTGATTTATAATAATTTAACACCAACATACAAAATACTCATTTCAGCATAAAGAATTGATTAAGTATTTGTGAATAAAATTTGATGAAAATAGGAGTATATGATGGAAAACCCCTGCATATGTGTGTGTGACACGTGCAAACTCCACAAAATTCAATGGTTCCATGAAGCAGTACTGCTAACCACTGCAGTGCCAACTCTTCCTGATGTGGTATCCTAATAAAGTTAAATTACTACATGATACAAATGGCTTCATTAAGTTACTGATTTAATGGCAATTGCTGTGTGGTTTTATATGTTCTATTACATAATTGTTTTTTTCAAACCAAAATTATAACTAAGGAATATGTGTTTGAATTGCAAAGTTACAAGATATAATGTAACCTATTAACTCAAACTACATAAAGCTAATTGTTTGGACATTTCTGCACAGTGTAACAATATTTTCCAACTCCATCAATTTTGTAGTAAAATATGATTATACTTAATTTCAAACATAAACATCTGTCAGGTAAGACACAAAGTACTGGTATTCTACCAAAAGGTAGTGCATCTCAAAATCCTGGAAACTTTACTAGCTTTTATTTTACTAGTCACCATTTTATTATTAACAACTCCCCACATTTGAAATTAGAAAAGTAAAGCAGATGTGAAAACTTAATTGTTATGATATAGCATAAAAAACTGTTTTCTATTGGCATAAATGTGGAAAAGAAACATGGGAAGTGTTGTAACCACCATCTTTGGCTAATGTTTTCCTCTTCCTATAACTACTCTATTTTATATTAACTAAATTGCAATCTACGCATAAATTTAATCAGATTTTTTACTATTTACAAATTGTTTGTTTATTAGTTTTCTAAGATGTTAACAGGTGTTTTCTCCTCAATCAGCAATTTATCTTCTCACTGTTTTCTCATTGTAAACCAAGGTATGAATGAAACCATCAACTGAACCATAACATTTCTGAACCTTTAAATTACTAATTAACAAAAAATAGTATAGAGTTAAAATTCATTCAAGAGGATACATAATTAATAAGCTTAATATAGAAAATGTGGAGGAATTAACTATAATGAATGACTACTGCATTTCAGAGATCTTAAGAAAAAATAATTATAGGAAGCTTACTTCCCAGTTTTCAAGCTAAACATTAAGCTGAAAACTATAAACAACATCTCAGACATTGCAAACAAACATTTAACACTTAAGCACACTCTTGTCAGAATGGGACCATTTATAACCTGCTATCATACTGAACCCAGAAACCTGAGAATACCCTACAAAGTTCTGGGGCACTTCAGAATTATTCCATTCTTCCAGTATTTCTAAACTGCATCTCTATGGTGCAAACTAGTGGTTTTAGAAGAAAAAAAAAAGTGGCAACCTACTAGCCCAACAACATTTTTGTACACATCATTGTTAGACCCAGAAAATTCTCTTCTTGAGTACTTATAACTCTTATACAGGATAGGAATCTCCATAACCCATTAATTTTATTGATGCTAGATTCTGGACAGTCTCTTCATCCATCATTGTTAATGGTCTTTATAAAAATACAACCATTAGGACTGTCCTATCTGTTATGTAGCTATGTGTCTATAGCTATGTGTCTATTCAGTATTGTTACACATTTGCTAGGCCAGCAACCTTTCACCACTTTAAACTACTGTCCTCTGCTATTTTTTTTATAATCTCAAAACAATCAAAAAATTTTGGGCCTGCATTCAGCAGGTGGCAATTCATTCTAAATAACGTGTTGCACCAAAAGACCAGCTGATGTCCAAAGTTTCAGCTGCCTCTTGCACATCCCAAATCTTCAAAGTCTTTGCATAATCCTTCTTTACTGTGGCCAATCGGATCTGTTTTTAGAGGCTGCAAGAGGCAGATCTGACTTTTGAAGTGTTTATCTAGCGTCCAGGTGGTCCCGCTTGAAACTCCAGCCAGCATAGGTGTGTCTGAAGCTTACAGTTAATATTAAACTAAGTCTGCTGAAACATACTCAACACACACCCTGCATTTCAAAAGCATGACTCAAGCTGCCCGCCCCCACCCCTGACTATATCAAAACATTGCCACTTCCTCACTGCAGGTTTAAAAACAGCGGATTAAAAATCAGAACGATGCAAATGAAATGTCATCGCACAATACTGCATTTCTCACAATAAACATTTTATAATATTTTATCCAGGACTTGATTAAGGAAAAGTACCAGGCCACATTGTAAAGGTTATGGCAAGTGGGGGTTCAATGCCAGTCATTCAAAAAAGGTGGAGGTGTGATCCAGAGAGAAAGTTTGCGTTCTTTCTGTTTGGAGTCTGCATATTATGTCTGCAGTCACATGGGGTTTCTTCAGTAACACAATTTTTCCTACTATAGTGTAAAGGCTAACTATTTTTTTTAATGAAAGCAAGAAATTTTCAGGCGATTTTTTTTTTGTATATGAATGGGCCCTGCAATGAAAGCCTAAAGACATGCGCCTGTTGCAAGAATCATCTGTCTCCCTACAATAATATTCTGGAAAAAGATGGATTGATTAATAATAATAATAATTCATTACATTTATATAGCGCTTTTCTCAGTTCTCAAAGCGCTATCCACACAGGGAGGAACCGGGAAGCGGACCCACAATCTTCCGCAGTCTCCTTACTACAAAGCAGCAGCACTACCACTGCGCCACCTGTGAGGATTGGCAAATGGATGAAATTCATGTTTCCTTCATTCATTGCATTCATTTATCCTGTTTACAGGGCTGTAAACACTATAGCTGCTGTCTCATGTTCAAACTGCATGCTTCCACATACACCATGGTACCCCTTCTGGACAACAATCATAGTGATTATCAATGCAAATGACACAACACTGCTTCTGACTTCATAGCCCTGATTAGCAGCATTCAATTGGGTTACTGCAGTCAAAGGTTTTATGTACCAACTCTCAACCTGAATTTTTTTGCTATAAAAGTCAAGACTCTCAGTTCTCACTAATATTAATCCCAGTGTCTTTGGGCACTTCAAAAAGCAAAAAAAAAAAAAAAGCAATACATAATTTTATAATGTTACAGATAATCAAAGATCCACTAATAAATTCACCACCACGGCAAAGTGGAAACTGAATGGGAGAACAACCAAACTGAGTCACAGATGCGCTCTGTCTGAATAATGCAACAAAGCTTAGTAAGATAATGGAAATTACTCTGAACTTTGTCTAGCAGTGTTTTTCCTGCCTCAGATATAATAAAAACAGGCAGCTATAGCAAACTGTTGTGTCTTTCTTTTCAAAATGCATATGCTTACCCAACCTGTTGATCTCCTGTAACCCCAAAAACATTTACAGGTGTGCTGAGATTACTGGAAGCAGACAATCAGAATCCTAATCAAAGACCATATGCATATATGCTAGGAAAATTTTTTATTTTAACATATTTATGGTCAGTGAACAATAAGCCTACAGAATTTCATTTTGTTAAAAAATAAACAGTTAACACCTTCGGTCTATTGTTTAATTATAAAAATACACTTTAATATAGGACATAAGGGTTCCAAGTTTCTGGTTACACAGGGGCTAAGTGTAATAAGTTTTTTTAAAGAAAAAAAATCAGTACAGTAATCCCTCGCTACTTCGCGGTTCACTTTTCGCGGTTTCACGACTTCGCAGGTTTTTAAATACAAGTGATTGCCCGCCTATCGCGGAAGTTATGTTCCAGACCCATCAGCAACAGGAGAAAATCCGCGATATAGAAAGACCATATAAATAAACATTTTTATAGTTTAAGCCTTAAAATACCCATCCCACATGCTTTAAACACATGTAAACTTATAAAACACACTTTGTTAACACATATGATATGTGGATGTCGGGCTAAGGATATGAGTAACATCTCACTATTATAAAACATTTTAACTTCATGCAAGACAAGACAGTGAGACAGGAAAATTGGTGATGTACAGGCTTTTAAATTATTGACACGCAGAGCGACAAGCAGCACAAAGCCAGCACAAAGTCCACTTCTCCTTAGCGTTCATTCAGCTCCCCCACCCCCTTGACAATGCGAAGTGGCAGGAGCGTACTGCGCTTCCGGGGAGAGGGGGTTTGAGCGAACGTGCGTTCAGCTCTCACACACCCTAACACACACACACACACTCCTCCTTCCGAACGCGCAGAGCAACAAGCAGGCATTTTGGCAGAAGCAGCACAAAGTCCATTTCTGCTCTGCTCAGAGTTCAGCTGCCCCCGTTCACAAAGCGAGTGCAGGCATATTGACGTCTGATCGCTGCGTGCAGTGTTGGTCTGCGGTGTTTAAGATTGTAGAAAGTGTTTAAGAGCATAGGAAGTGTTTATAAGAGCATGGGAAAGGTTAACAAGAGAGTGAGAAAGGTTTATAAGAGTGTGGGAAGGGTTTATAAAGCCTTAAAATATGTATAAATAATAAAATAAATATAGGTCGCTACTTCGCGGATTTTCACCTATCGCGGGGGGCTCTGGAACGTAACCCCCGCGATAGGTGAGGGATTACTGTATCTGAATCAGCAAATCAAGTAACAAGAGATCAGTGGTTGGTTTGAGCCTTAAACCTCAGAGCATCGCTAGTGATCAGTGAAGTGCTACTGAGTACTGTTTAGGATAAAAGGGTCCATATAAACTAAAAATGTACTGATTCTTTAGCTATACGTGTAACACACTCAGAGGAACATCAGTAGCAAAAGGTAGCACATACAGTAAACAATGAATGTCTAAAGGGTTAAAAAGACAACTTTGTATTTACATTCAAACAGTTAATATAAAGATGGAGTTACTTAAGTAATCTAAGGTAAAAAAAAGCCTATGAATTATTCAAGCTATACAAAAGGCTGCTGTAACTCACTGTAACCAACAGTGAGTTTGCTTTGACAAAAGGTGCAAATAGTATAGCATATTAAAAAAAACAAAAAAAAAAAAACCCAGCATATGTTTTAGGACAGGGGTCCCCAACCCCCGGTCCGCGGCCCACTACCGGTCCGCAGCCGTCTGACAGCCGGGCCGCGAGAGAACTGCCGGCAACGGTGACTCATTCAGACTTTTCAGAATGCTTGGTGGGCGGGGCTTTGCAGCGGTGCAGAGAGAGGAGAGAGGCCGAGGTGAGAGACTATTACAACAAAGTATTTTTATGGTCCCGACAGTTTCCCCATATGACACGAGTCTATAGAAATCACATTACTACGAAGTACATTCAACAGATGCTTTCATTACAACAAAGTGACCTTGAAATGCTTGAACGAATCATCCACAGAGCAGTTAGATCTGTGGTCGCAAGCTCACTTGTGCACGTGTGCACAACGATCCCCAAACAGAAACATTGTAAAAAAATGTCTTTCTTCGAACTCTCCTCGTACTGTTTTTTTTTTTTTTTTTGCTGTTTTTGTTGTCTGTGGTTTTCAGTGATTCCTTTTGCTTATTACTTGTCAACATTTGAAAAACATCCATTGGAATTTAACTCATTGTCACCCTCCTATAGAAATGGCAGACACGAAAAAAGTTAGCAGTGTTAAGCATGTCTTTGTTATATGCAAAAAAAAGAAGAAAAATCTCAGATTGCAAATGTATGCGAACTGCTTAATAACTTTAATAATAATAGAAATGTTATGTAAATTGTGTATAAAACTGCCCCCCCCCCCCCCCCCCAACCAACCCCCCCGACCGGTCCGTGGAAAAATTTGCATCTAATAAAGTGGTCCTTGCTGTCAAAAAGGTTTGGGGCCACTGTTTTAGGAGATTCTATTGGCCAACCTTGAAAACAAAAAACTTGGCAATAAAACCAAGTCAAGTACATATGTCAAAGGATAAAAAATACAGCAAAAAACAAGTTTTACTTTTTCCGTTAAATGTTCTTTTTAACTAGCAGTAAAACCACTCATTACAATAAAAAATGAGCAAGTGACCCAGATTCCAAAATAGACCAAGGGTTCTTTTCAGTGATTATTCCCTGAAGCAAGAAGCAGCAATGGATTTGCTTTTCTCAGTGTAAAAGAATGAAACAAGGTTAACACCCACATTTTAACCAAATACAGAACACAAAGTAATGAAAATGCATGTGAAACATGTGCCTAAATGATGGCAAAAAAAGAAATTTTCCTTTCAATTTGAGACCAAACAGCAGAGTTGTCATGTTTTAGAAAGTAATTATGTAAATTATGCTCTTAGTATGAACTGTGGCAGAGAGTGAAAACTCACCTCAATTACATGAAGCCATAGGACATCCCACTACACACTAGTCAAACTAGGTTTCATTTCTAAATGAAACTTGGTCCAAAATATACTTAACGTGTAATAAGGTACATGTGGAGCAGGATGCAAACCAGGACAATTTAGATTAGAGTAACACTGCAGTGATAAAGAGCTTTCCAAAATTAGTTCCTTGAGAGACTTTAGTCAGTTAGTCTTTGAAAAGGGTTAAAGAGCATTTACACTATAACGGGGTTGAAGGGGGGTCTTTGCAATTTGCATTAGCCCAATGAGCCCTGGGTATTTTCTCTATCCCAAAGCTACTATTGGCAAACACTTAATTTTTGTGTCGCCCAGTATCTACACCTACCTGTCTATCATCATTCACACTGCTTGAACTGTAGAAGAACCTCTAGCACTATTAGAGAGAGAGAAAGTGATAAATATAGATCGAACTTTATTTGTCTCCAGTGGGAAATTTGGCTTTTTTACATAAGCTCTTTAAATAAATAAATACATAAACAGAAGAGGGCGGCATGGTGGCACAGTGGTAGCGCTGCTGCTTCGCAATAAGGACACCCGGGTTCGCATCCCAGGTCCTCCCTGTGTGGAGTTTGCATGTTCTCCCCGTATCTGCGTGGGTTTCCTCCGGGTGCTCCGGTTTCCTCCCACAGTCCAAAGACATGCAAGTTAGGTGGATTGGCGATTCTAAATTGGCCCTAGTGTGTGCTTGGTGTGTTTGTGTGAGTCCTGCGGTTCCTGCCTTGCGCCCTGTGTTGGCTGGGATTGGCTCCAGCAGACCCCCGTGACCCTGTGTTCGGATTTCAGAGAAAACTAACACTGCAATAGTTTGCGCTAAATAAACAAATAAACACACATACACACTTTGGTCTGAACACACACAGCAGAATGTCTATAAAGCAACAAAATTAAAAAAAGAAAAGTTCTGACTTGCCTGTCCCAGTGAGTCATTATTTAGACATGTCACTGTGGCAAAAAGAAGCCCCAGTAGTGTTTCTTGACACACTTTTTCTGAATAATTCATTGGTTGAAAGTCCTCAGTGTTTGTGTGTCAGAGAAAGGATGTGCAGCATTGCTCATAACAGCACTCAGTTTTAATTTTCTCCTTCATTACTATCTTCAGGGGTCCAGAGTGCGTCCTACAACTGAGCTTGCTACTTTAATTAGCTTATTTATTTGGCGAGCCTCTCAAAGTGATGTTACCAGTCAAGAACACCACAGCGTAGAAAATCACATTGGTCATCACAGAGTTATAGACGAAGTGAAGGATGTCACTCCACACACTAAAGGAACACAGTCTAAGAAAAAAGAGCCTGATCTGCCCTCTCTCTGTAGCACTTCTGACATCCCTTTATGTTTTCTACATTTTTAACAGACGTTTTGTTCTTCTAAGCTGATTCACTCATATACAGTATACATTCATTTCACTGTATTTCACATTTTTCTTAATATAAAGCCATTTACAGGTACTTTAGTACCTTAAAAACTGGACAAAATCAGTAATTTAAACTTGCAACAGGACACTGTTGATTTTGACAGTACAGGAGCATTAAGTGTAGTGTATCGAATGAACAAGGTTAGTTTCTTCAGAAGATCTGCACTAAAAGAAAGGAATTAATGTTGTGTTAAAAATTCTTTGTCAAGATCTAAACTTAAAACAAGTTTTTTTTTTATAACCTTTTAAATAAAGGATGGATGAATGATTGTAGGCAGCTTGAAATACAGCCATTATACATCTCACATTTACTTGCCACTATTCAAGGGCAAAAACCTTGGGCTGCTAAACCTGCTGTAAAATCTTCAATTATTGATGCTATGCTTTTTGATTTGATTTTGTTAAATGCTGGATCATTTATTTTTATTATTTTTAACTACTGTGTATTCACATTAGCTTACCATTAGAATTCTTTTTGCCCTAAAATCAAAATATTGCCTGTTAATTTATGCAAAAGTGAAAAGTTTTGCATGCCATAAAAAGTTTTTAGTACCTAATACCAAAGAGATTGCTTCATTTTTTCTTAGTTTAAAATCTAAGGTATACAATTACTTTTCTTTCCAGTAATGCATTATAAATCTTCTCTATGTAAACAGAAATATTAACCAAAAAAAAGTTCAAACAAAATAAGTACTGTATTTATGAGTGGTGACACTCGATGTAGCATTTCTTGCACAGATCCCTGCAGTATGCCATGGCAGACACCATCTCTGTACTTTTATTATACCTGTACTCTCCCTGTCCTGCATCTACTTCTGACACCAATTGATTTAGGATTAATCTATTACATGGAAACACATCAGTCTAAGAAAATATTCTTGTATAGGTTTATGCAGAGGAATGCAAAGGGTATACCAAAGCTTCTGGAAATCATTTTGTTAAGTAAAATGAAGTGGCTCAAGAGTGTAGGGAAAAACACTATTACCAACTTAGGTCATGCTATGTTTTGCATTAAGATTTACAGAACTCTCTATGCAACCTTGATAAATAAAAAAAATAAATCAGGCTGCTGGAGGTTAGTATCTTGTTTTATTTAAATAAATTTAATTTATGGTTGAGACCTACAATATTACCAGCATTTTAATGCAATATATTTTTTTGTTCTAGTCCTTGCATGAAGGTAACACATACAAAATATTTTCTGATATTTTTAAGGACCTTTTCACTGGATGGATGCAGAGTTGCTCAGTGCAACATGCAGTTCTTCCAGTGACAAAAATGAACAAAAGTGAGCCATATTATGAATTATTGTTGCACCAATGCTGAAATGATGTCTCAATAAACAAGTACAACACATTGCTGGAGATAATGTAGACTGTCCTATGGGACAGACTGAGACTTCAATAGCCGTGATGTTCATGAATGACCTGCTGCTGTGGTAGGCATTGGGTTATTCTTAGTCTATACTTCCTTAGAAGGCTGGCGTCCTTCAACATCTGCAATAAGATGCTGCAGATGTTCTGTCAGACGGTTGTGGCAAGCGCCCTCTTCTACACGGTGGTGTGCTGGGGAGGCAGCATAAAGAAGAGGGACGCCTCACGCCTGGACAAACTGGTGAGGAAGGCAGGCTCTATTGTAGGCACGGAGCTGGACAGCTTGACATCCATGGCAGACCGACGGGCACTGAGCAGGCTCCTGTCAATCATGGAGAATCCATTGCATCCACTGAACAGTATCATCTCCAGACAGAGGAGCAGCTTCAGTGACAGACTGTTGTCACTTTCCTGCTCCACTGACAGACTGAGGAGATTGTTCCTCCCCCACACTATGCGACTGTTCAATTCCACCTGGGGGGGTAAACGTTAACATTATTCAAAGTTATTGTCTGGCTGTATTGTTATCACTCTTTAATTTAATATTTTCTTTATCAGTATGCTGTTGCTGGAGTATGTGAATTTCCCCTTGGGATTAATAAAGTATCTATCTATCTATCTATCTAGTCATTATCTAGGAATCAGAAGTCACATTGTCCATCTGACACAACAAAGGCCTGAGCTTAGCTAAAAATCACTTTCTGAACATCATAGCACTTTCAAGTACGTGCTTTCTACTTTGTACAACGGCATGGACATTCCAGTGGTACAGTCCAAGCAAAGTAACCCTACCTTCCTTACAGGAAAATAGAAAGCTTCTCACTGCACAGCGGCAGTGAATATGTCTGCAGGTTTAGAGAGTTCCCTTTCTACAAATTACATCTTGTTAGCAGGCAGAGATCAGCAGCATACAATGTCTTATGTAAACATTTAAAAGAATGTTTGTTGAAGAAGAAAACTAGGTCTGGCAGTAGAAGGAAAAAAACTTTTGCATTAGTATGGAGATAATTTGTGGTCATTATTTTTATTAAAGTGCAGAGAGTTAAACAGTAGGCTTCTTTCTCCTTTCTGAAAAATACATTTATTATAAATGTTGGTTAACAAAACCTTGTTTGGCAAAATGAAACACTGTACAAAAATGTTTTTAATAAAAATATTTCACTGATAATGAATCTTAGGTGAATAACAGCACCTTGAATAGAATTATTTTGCATATACGGGCAGTGACATCACTTGTTGACTCTAATGAAAAATACATAAACAAATACGGTACTTTATATATTTCCTAATTATGTTATGTTGCTTATCTGAACCAATGTAACAATTCAGAACACTGAAAGATACAATAACTAACCAATTTCAGAAGAGGACAGTGCAAAATAGACAGCTAAAAAGAAAAAAGGAAAAAAAAAAGCAAACAGTTCTGTATCAGGTCAAAGCAATTTGTGCTGACTTTTAATAAGAGACTGAGTTCCCAACAGCATGTGGGCAGCTCCTTAAATCTCCATGTGGGGGTGGCAAATGTTTTGCTACTATCCAACTTTAACAAAGCAAACCGTTGGCCTAAGAGCAGGGTAAACATTTCTTCTGGTTTTATGACATGGGACTCTTGCTTATTACATTCTTTCTACAGTAATTAGTCCAAGTAGATAGACACATAATAGTCTATTCTTTAAAGATTTAACATTTTAAAATTCAGCTATAATTAAAACCAACTGAAAAAAAAAAATATTCAACTATTGTAAAGTTTACTGAACAATCCATCCATCCATCCATCCATTTTCCAACCCGCTGAATCCGTACACAGGGTCACGGGGGTCTGCTGGAGCCAATCCCAGCCCTTTATTTTTTAATATCTAATTATACCTGGTCAGGGTCCAGGTAGCAACAGTCAGGGACAGCTTTGAACAGGATGCAAGTTCATGAAAGGGCACATTCATGCACACATCCACACACCAGGTGGATGTAATATTGCCTGTTAATCTGACATGTCTTATGATTTCCTTCCTGTGTTCACTAAGAACACAGAAAAAAGTTATTAATATTAAAGATATCTCAGATGATTTATTTTGAGTATTAAACACCTGTACAGGCTTCCAATTTTATTTTGATGTTACACACTAAGTAAATCAATTGCATCCATCAGTGTCCATTGAAGGTATTTCTTTAAAATATATACATCTTTCTGAAGAGAGTTTTAAAATAGGCTTTAGTATTATCTAAAAAATGCAAAACAACAACAATAACAACAACAGCATTTATTTATATAGCACATTTTCATACAAATAATGTAGTTCAACGTGCTTTACATGATGAAGAAAAGAGAAAAAAGACAAAGTAAGAATTAAAATAAGACAACACTAATTAACATAGAATAACAGTAAGGCCCGATGGCCAGGGAGGACAGAAAAAAAAAAAAAAAAAAACAACTCCAGACGGCTGGAGAAAAAAATAAAATCTGCAGGGGTTCCAGACCATGACACCGCCCAGCCCCCTCTGGGCAAAAATATACTGTAATGTAATTATAGCTTTTTTTTGTTGCTTGAGACAACTATTTATGCAGTCTCCAAAACTGACTTAGTATTATTCTTGGATCTTTCACAATACCATGTTTATTCATTTAGGTAACTTTAGGTTGCTGACACGAAATGCAAGTAATAAATTAGTAAGCACTTAATCAGTGTTTTTTACATTTAAAAAATGAAGTTCTGCAAAACTCCTCGAAAATGTTTATGCAGCACACATTTAGAGGCCTACAAAGCTGCTTTGATACTTTTACACTGCAACCATTTTATACTCTTTACTTATCTTTACACACTGATAAGGTCTGAAATGAAATGCTGATAAGCTATTGCTTTCCATTTATAGTAGTGCCAGGCAGAATGTCTCACAACTGCTTGCATTCAAATTAGTAGTAAACAGAGGGTTATGGCAGCTAGGAAATCTTGCTCTGAAAATGGGCAAGTTGCCATCATGAAAATGTGAATCTACCTTTAACTATACAAAATGTTCAGAAAAGCTGCTTGGGACACCACGATCATCTACTATGCTTTGGTGTATTTTTGTGCTGCTGTTACTGTATGAAACAACATTGAAAAAAACTGACTAAAAGTAGTCCCACACACAGATTAACTTACAAATCTTGCTTACTGTTATGTTGATTTTTCTTTTTTAAAAATCAATAGAAAACTGCTTCTACCCATTATAGTTCATCAAACACTGCCATTATCAAGTTAGAACTGCCTCTTTAAAAAAATTAAAAACAAAAATATCTTCACCGAGTTTCACTTGCACTGAAATGTGTCTATTCAGCAGACACCATTCCTTATCAAAAGTGACTGCTACAATTGTTCGTAAACTGCACATCTTTAATATGAAACAGTTGCCAGCTACGACCCACTCTCCAGGTCACATAGTAAACCAATGGTGTAAAATTTAGAGGATTTCAGACTTTATTTTACTGACCATCTTCTAATAATTAACACCATCAAAGCCAATACTTTGGGTAATATACAGTTTCTTCCACATTTTTACAGTGGCAAGTACTGTCAGGTTAAGTGATTTGCTCAAAATCTCAAATTGAGTCAGAGGAGGGATGGAACAAGTGTCTGAAATAACAGTTTGTTGGGGAAATGCTGGTATAGGCTTCAGTTTCTACCAGAACTTGCTCAGACGAATGGATGAATATTGTATACTGAAAATTTTGAACCCTATCATAGGTTTTTATCTAAAATAGTAGCTTCTGGAGAGGTTAGAAGATTTTAAAGGAAAACAATATTCTGCAATAAAGTGACAAATTCAAATATACATTTATAACTATAATTATGTCTTAATTTGAGACAAACTGATATTCCTTCTAATGCTTCTTTCTACCTGGTTCTTGATGACACTAGGATAGGCCACAGCTCCTCAAAAGATGAATAAGGTAAGTTTAAAAAAAAAAAAAAAAAAAAAAAAAAAAGATGAAATGATTTTTGGAAGGAAAAAAAATTTCATGTTAAACAGATGAATACCTTAGAAAAACAGCCATGTGAATGATGAAAAATGATCATAAGAAACACATATACATTTTGTAATCAATTTTGCGTGTGGATTAACAATGGCATGTAAAAACTTAACAAAGGTATCCGAAAAGTAAAATTCTGTTTAAAAGAATCATACAATTAGCACAGGCTTAAAACATGAAGTGGTGCCGTCTTATACTAGTCACTTTGCAGATGGCTCCAGACCTTTGTACCTTCTTGATTATCACAATGTTTGATAGTGGCAACCTGTTCCATGCTGGTTTGACATGCAAATAAGGTTTCACTGTAGTCTAGGCATACAAGAATACTACTACCCCCAAGTATGGCATACTGCAACACTGCAAATTAATGCATCTGACAACGTTGTTCTTTCTAGTCTTTATTTTTAATTTCAGTCAAAATACGTTCTAATAGTAGGTAACTAAAGTACTATGCCCTTAAGCAGAGTGAGAGGAACCAGTAACACTGGTAATAGAAACTGTAATTTGCATTATGATTCACATGTCTACTGTATGTTTTTCCTCCATACGTTACTTTGTTTCTTAAGTGACATTTGGAGAAAGACCTCTTTAATATTTATTATATTGTTCAATGTCCACTTCGCTCAATAAATGGCAATGAACATTTAGTAAAGAAGTCTACACTATCAATGGCAAAAACTATGGTAAGCAATATTGTTGTATTCTCTAAGTGATATTTATAGAAACAAGCTTAAAATATACATATTTCCACAGCAAAATCACTTATTTGGAAAACTCCTAAGTATAACAGGATTAACATGGGCACCATTCAAGCTTAATCTGAATATCACTATGGCTGTAGCAGAAGCCTGGCAAGCCAGGATTCACACAAACTGGCTGACTGACTCTCAAATTCCTCTTCTTTACTCGTTAGGGTCATAGTCATTATTCTTCTCATGACCACTTCCACCAATGTCTTCTTTGATCTCAACCCCTTTAGCTCCACTAAAAGTATTTTAGCACCACATGCATAAAGCAATTCAGCCTGTATTTCCTCAGCAAATTCTTTAACACAAAAATACTTACTTTAAACTAGTGGCATGTTGTATACTGGTGGAAATGAGACACTGGTAGAAACTTTTTTCATTTATCATTTTTACTGCGTTAGAGCACGATCGGGAAGCCTCCTTTTTCTATTTGTTGCTAAAGAGATGGCACATAGCGGCGAGTATGGAGGAACATTTTGGACAAAATTCAATAAATAAATTTGCAATCAAATACATTATGGTGAAACATGACAATAATTAAAGAAAAAGGACATGAAATGTGACCGTAAAATAAATAAATAAACGAACAAACATTCTCAGAAAAATTTAATTAATCATTGTAATTAACCAGATCTACTAAAAGCCAAAGAAGGTAAAGAAAGGGTTATGTAGGAATAAAGAGTTTGAGATCAGAACATAGCAAAATACAGACACACAGTACTGTGCAAAAGTTTTAGGCAGGTGTAAAAAAAAAATGCTGTAAACAAAGAATGCTTTCAAAAATGTTAATCATTTATTTTCATCAATCAACAAAATGCAGTGAATGAACAAAAGAGAAATCTAAATCAAATCAATATTTGGTGTGACCACCGTTTGCCTTCAAAACAGCATCAATTCTTCTAGGTACACTTGCACACAGTTTTTGAAGGAACTTGTAATCCCAGACACACTCGATGATGTTGAGATCAGGGCTCTGTGGGGGCCATACCATCACTTCCAGGACTTCTTGTTCTTCTTTACACTGAAGATAGTTCTTAATGACTTTGGCTGTATGTTTGGGGTCGTTGTCCTGCTGCAGAATAAATTTGGGGCCAATCATACGCCTCCCTGATGGTATTGCATGATGGATAAATATCTGCCTGTATTTCTCAGAATTGAGAACACCATTAATCCTGACCAAATCTCCAACTCCATTTGCAGAAAAGCAGCCCCAAACGTTCAAGGAACCTCCACCATGCTTCACTGTTGCCTGCAGACACTCGTTATTGTACCGCCCTCCAGCCCTTCGACGAACAAACTGCCTTCTGCTACAGCCAAATATTTCACATTTTGGACTCATCAGTCCAGAGCACCTGCTGCCATTTTTCTGCACCCCAGTTCCTATGTTTTCGTGCATACTTGAGTCACTTGGCCTTGTTTCCACGTTGGAGGTATGGCTTTTTGGCTGCAACTCTTCCATGAAGACCACTTCTGGCCAGACTTCTCCGGACAGTAGATGGGTGTACCTGGGTCCCACTGGTTTCTGCCAGTTCTGAGCTGATGGCACTGCTGGACATTTTCCGATTTCGAAGGGTAATAAACATGATGTGTCTTTCATCTGCTTTCATCTTTCATTTCCTTGGCCGACCACTGCGTCTACGATCCTCAACGTTGCCCGTTTCTTTGTGCTTCTTCAAAAGAGCTTGAACAGCACATCTTGAAACCCCAGTCTGCTTTGAAATCTTTGTCTGGGAGAGACCTTGCTGATGCAATATAACTACATTGTGTCTTGTTGCTGTGCTCAATCTTGCCATGACATGAAACTGTCTTCCACAACCTCACCTTGGTAGCAGAGTTTGGCTGTTCCTCACCCAGTTTTAAGCCTCCTACACAGCTGTTTCTGTTTCAGTTCATGACTGTGTTTCAACCTACATGTGACATTGATGATCATTAGCACCTGTTTGGTAGAATTGGTTGATAATACACCTGATAATAATCCTACAAAATCCCTGACTTTGTGCAAGTGTACCTATAAGAACTGATGTTGGTTTGAAGGCAAAAGGTAGTAACACCAAATATTGATTTGATTTAGATTTTTCTTTTGTTCGCTCACTTTGCATTTTGTAAATTGATAACAATAAACAATCATTATTTATATTTCTGAAAGCATTCTTTGTTTACAGCATTTTTTCACACCTGCCTAAAACTTTTGCACAGTACTGTACATGGATGGGATCATCTTACCTAACTGAGTTTATAGATAAATTTATGTGTAAACTTCCAATCTGAGTCTGCCAAGTCTATCATTTACATACTCCATCAGAAAAAACAGCACATTCAAATTTAATCTAAAAACTCTGCTCCTCATGTTTATCTAAGAGTCTACAACATGCAGCCTAACATTAGGCCTTTAGCCTAAATTTCTCAGGTAACAGATTCACTGACGTAAAACGTGGTCTTCAGCATAGGAACTAATAATGGAAAATCTATAGCTAGTTACTAGCCACTTATAAAGCCATAAAATGCAAATAAATTTTAGGTACCTATATAAAAGCAACAGTCAAGTGCCCAGCTTTCCAAGTGAAAGTCTGACTGGGGTTATCCTCTCATCAATATATACATACTAAAATTGTACATTATAGCTCCCACTCAGGGTGTCTGTGTATCCTCAATTAACATGCTCTTCGCCTATAAGGAAATTCCAAAGGAACAGACAGATTACTACTGTTTGAAAACGCTGCTTTCTGAGCCAATGCTGCACTTACAAATGAAGCTGCTTAAACTTACATTTTTCATATTCCACACAAGTTCTTTACTACCTGAAAAACTGTGTTTCATGTCCCCTACAGCCAGTTTCCAGCATTGAAGATTTCTCAGTTAAGCATAAGGATCTTCTACTGTGTGTAAAGACATGTGTGTTTGTGTATCTGTTCATTTGCTATGTTTCTGTCATGCCATCAGATGGCACATCACAAACATTTGTAGTAATGCATTTTATTACTATAAATATTTGTGATTTACCATCTGTTGGAATGATAAATGCAATGCATTTATTATAACATGAATTACAAAATACATTCCAATACATGGGGTACTGCAAGCCTTAACACTGAGGTCTGCATTGATTACTTCGATTTCAATGACTTAGACAGGTAGCACAGGTAGTTTTAACATTTTTGGCAGACACCTGGTTTTGATTGAGGCCTACAAGATGATAGAAATGAAAGTGCCAACATTAAGTTTAACGAAGGGTGCCAATTATAATGACAGCAAAACTGGCCTGTATCTATTTCACTCTATTTAATGCCCTGAAGCTAAGTTTGGCTGACTCTCACAATCTCCCAGATATGATCTAGGCTCCAGCGTGCTTTGAGGTTAATTCCCACCAATCATTTCCTTTTAAAGCACAAGACAAGAATTTGTGAGGGCAGCTTTTGCTGACTGGACTCACTTGTAAGATTTTGCATATTTTTGTTAAACGCTCACTCTCTCACACTAGTGTGTGCCATGATTAATATGACAGATCAACAATACTGACAAAACAACATGTTTCACTCTTTTGTGACACCATGTGTTACAGTTGGTGTGACCGAGTAGGAGTATGGGAGGCACATATCTCCCTCTTACAAATATTCTTTAAATCTGATTAGATACCCACTCTCTCCTTCGCACATCATTGTGGTGACTAGTGAGTTACAGCACTGACTGCGGCAGAGCTGAAATAAAAGAGGCAATCCTTGCAGACTTGAACAAATTTGCTGGTACCTTTACAACACATTGAAAACGTTCCTCCTTAAAAGTGAATACATGAAAAGCAGTTTTCCATGTATACCTGCATACCTTACACAAAATTTGTACAATTCATTCCCTATGTTCTTCCCACTGAATTTGACCTGTTTCTCAGAACTTGGGGAAGGCTCCAAGAAGAAGAGAAAAGTCCTTGACCTTGATAACATTACCAGAAGCTCATATAAGCATTTAGGAAACAATTTTCTCCTGCTCTTTTTAAAATATTAAACATAGACTTTCTACCATTAAACCCCTCAAGTCCATACACCGAGTAAGGTGCTTCTTTTAAAGCAAGGCAAATACACTACCTTTTGTCGTACTTTTAAACCACTGTTCAGGGCTTGATTTTGGAGTATGGCATTGTAAAATGCATGTATTTTATTTAAATAAGTTAAAATAAAAGGCTATTATAGATATTTCAATCTAATTATATAGGTTGATCACAATTAAAAATACATCATTCATGCATGGCTTTATACCACATCAACCACTGTAACTTTATCACCTCCTAGTGAGGAAAGCTAATCAGTCAGACTGTGTATGTGGATTATAAATGACTGGAAGGTGAATCACTATAAAGGTCTCAATATGCAAATGGAGTCTCCACTTTAATTCTCTGAATATAATGGTTCCACAGTTATGGCAAATAAGTGGCTATACTAGCACCTGTGGCTAATCTACAATGGTGACAAAACAGTCTATAGTAAATTTTATTTTAAAGTCACAATGGAATACACAGTTTAGACTTCTAAAACTTACTGGATGGATAGAGACTCTATTTGCTTAGTTCAACATATAGAACTGACAGTTACATATAAGCAAGTCTGGAGATGGTTTAGAAATTCACAGTCAAGTTATGTTAGAGTCAGATCATAAGATGTTGAAAAAAAGATGATTTTAGCATGGAGTCTGTATGCATGTCAACCACAGACGTCTTAAAAATCACAATTTTCACTTTTTTTTTTTTTTTGCATTGTGTACCCTGATGGCTACATCCCAACAAATAACCGCTGTTTCCCCAAATATCTGCCCTGAACATGGTGACCCATGCCCAACCAAATCTTCCAAAAATATTGACCCATCTTCTTCAAATCAAGCTGCATCATGTTTGCATGGTTACAGGCTCTAGGCCTATTGTTTCTGGTACAGTACTTATTCTCAAATCCTTAAAAAACTGTTTGACCAATATCCAATGATAACTGCAGTAGAAAATGTTTAATTTAACTAGAATTTTTCTAGTCTGCTTCTAGTCATTGGACCAGACCTATTGCTTTGCAAAAATGTTCACGAGTAGTTTTTGATATAAGATGTTTTTTAGATATACATGTAGGCACACACATAATACAGTACACACTCAAAAAATGTATAATTGAAGATACCTAACAGTTTGTTTGCCATTGTTGATGATATAAAAGAAATGGACTCAACTAGATCTGTAAAGGTTGACGGGGACAAATACATTAAGCTCCCCTGTAGCAATACGTCTATGCAGCTTATTTACTTCATTTGACCCAATAAGTTTAGTATAAAGTTAAAAATTATTTGACTGCTCATCTGATTCGAGTTCCTTTTCATTTTGTTCCACATTTATTTGCGTACATAATAAATATTATGTAAGTTACTATACTTGATTCTGTATTACTGTTCAGTGCAATCCATTGTATTGTACTGTAAAAACTTCAATCAAGTGATTTTTGTAGTATTACTAAAGTGTACTTGCTGTATTGGGCAGTATTATATTTTGCTCCATCTACCCCTTTAAAATGAATACAGTGCACAAGTCTGCTAAGTGGTTACATCAGTTAAAGTCAGGGCTAATTTAGGATAAGTCAGTAAATATAATACTCATAACTCCTGTCAAACACAAAATTTCTTACCACTATTCTGATACAATAGAGGATAAGGCAAGGACAAGTTGCAATTTAGCTTTTGCAATCAGCTAAAGTTTAATGAATGTTAAAATGCTAATATATCTCATCACAGGAAATGTCAGATACCTTATAAAATGACTGAACAAACTTGACTTGAAACATCTAGTTACAAGGGCATCATTTTAGAGCCGCTGTAAGTGAAAGCATACTAAAAAAATCTCAGAGATTACTGTTTCTCTTGGCATTGAAATAACTATGGATTCAGATTTATTTTTATAGTATTACAATATTTAATGTTAGTGACTTTATTTAGTTTCTACACATGTTAAGATAAACATACTAATATACGATGATCATATACCAGTCTTTCTAAAATCAATGCTGAAATGATCCCCCACATCTATATAGTACAAGTCATTTGTTGCTACATGGGGAAATGCTTCCAAAGGGCAAAAATGAAATTCATGTCATAATCATCTCTAAATGATCTCTGATGCAAGACTACTGGCAAAACTTTCAACATAAAATACTTAATTGCAAATCCAAACAGATCAAACTAGATTTATGCATTCCTGTCTAGTCTCCATACACAGGCACCTAAACACTGATGAAGGCCCTTCTTATTAAACCATTCAGCTATTATGTTGCTAGATGTCAATGTGGCATTTGACTGCATGAAAAGGCCATTTCTTTGGCAGGTTTTGTACAGGATATTCTTTGGTGCAGAGTATGTGAACACAATAAAATATCCAACAAACATCCCACCTAATTTTGACTTCCCATACCTCACTGCATTTAAGATAGAATAAAGGCACAACACTCTGCTCTCTTCTCTCCACTTTAATTTATCACTGGAGATGCTGGCTGAGGTTATCTGTGTGTCAGACCTACAGTATATACTTACCCATATATCAATTTATGATACCTCCCACATACTGTAGTCTCTGTCTCTCTCTGTGCTAAGGACTTTCCTCTGTATCTGGGAAATGCTCCCAACATCCTCCCTCTTGCTCTAAATCTCTAAATCTTTGAAAAAGTTTAGGCTGAAAAATTAACTGACTGAATACTTCCACACTAATGTTCAATCCCTCTGCTTAGTCTGGCTCATTCCTGGCTGCCCTCTCTGTTACTGCTGGTTTTAAACATCAAGGAATTAGTACAGTATATGATGTTCCACAAATGAGAGTACTGCTTTCAGCTTTTGATGGATCCATGCGGCCAGCTAGGGTTCAATAACTAATATTTTCAATCGGGTCTAAGCACTGATGAATTTAACACCTGTATGTAATTTATTTTCACAACTTCAATGACCTCCTTTTCTTCTTGCTGGTTGGAGGTCCAGGCTTTCCTAACCAGATTCATTAAGATTGGTAAGAGACCCAGGATGACATACAGATTCCTGATTAAAACAGAGGTGATGGATATATCTCCTTTTAGGATATATATCTATAACACCAGGCATACATGCTGTATCCATTGTGCAGTTGGCTAAGTTACCCTATACCTCTTCCTTGGTTTCCCACTGAGCCTCATATTGCTCTCGTCCATGGCTGAATTTTGTAAATGCAATTTTTCATGCCAACCTTAAACTCAAGACATATAAACTCTGCTTGGGATCAATTATAATATACGTCATCCAAATGTAACACAACACTAAAACACAGTTTATCAAATGACAAACACATTCATCCTTTGTCAATAATTATGCCTAACTGACTTTAACTAAGCTTTAGCCTCTATACATGGGTGAGACAACTAATTTGCATGTCAGAACTGCTTTAAAAAGCCATCACAATTTCATCTAGTTTTGCCCTGTTCAGACATAAGTCACCATCTTTCAGGTCTTATCATATATGCTTAAGATCCACCTACACTTTAAGGCAAGCTGAAACTATTCCCAGTCCATTAAACACCAGGAATCAGCACCACCTCCTTCACTCTTACTACACCGTAGAGAGTTTATGGCATACTCGAAGTAACCTTCTGACTCCGAACAAACTGGAAAACCGGAATAACAAGGCTACAGAGGACATATCCAAATCAATACGAACACCAAGAATCACCAAAAACACCAGAAATTCAGTAATAGGATCAGGTTACCTAAACGTTTTCAATACTTTTCTCATGAAAGATATTAAAAATATCACTGAAAAATGAATAAGGTTTTGAAAAATCAAAACTCCCAGATCTAAGTATCACAAAGGTTTTCCAAAATAAATAAAAGTGAGGCCATAGGGCATCAAATGTAAATTAATTGCTGGATACTTTTTGTGTGAACAACCACTTATGCAAGTGGTGTTCATTTGGTGGGTCAAAGCTATATTTCAAAGTTGTTTGTGGATGTTGCAGTAAACCCAAAGCCAATTAAAAGAAAGGGCATTTTAGCATACTCAAGGGGGTCTTCTTAAATAAATAAATCATAAGTTTCCATGTTGTCTGCTCTCTTTCATTATTAAAATACGTGGTTTGCAGCTGTATACCGCAAGGTGAGGAACACATCATAACTAAGTGAATCTGCTTTTATCAAGGATCTCACCTACCTCAAGCCACATACAGTGAAAGGCTCATTACCATTGGATAGCGGAGTTTCAGCCCATTCTAATGATGTATAGTTGTCTATGATTGGTCAATCATATTACATGTCACAGCTGTGCAAAGCTTGAGTCGAATTCTGATCACAGGTTTCTCTATTGAGAAAGAAATGTTTGATGAAAGACTCTATGTTATGCTCAATTTTTAAGTACTACTTTTAGTATAACTATGAAGTGTTGCTGCATGTAGTTTTACAATTCAAGCATCACGGGTTGAATTACCACACCCAGATGTTGTCTGCTGTACGTTCTCCCTATGTTATGTTACTAAGCAGTGCCCTTTCAATTTTAGCTTAGAGTACAGGTTGTGTTTCTTAGCATACCTGCGAGTACTGTTACGTTGAACTTTTGCCTCTCGCAGGTTCATGTGACGACCCCCTCCCCAATCAAATGTCATTGTATCATGCCCATCACATTGCTGTGTCACAAGTACATGAGAGAAAAAGTGGCTTGTTCACAGTATAATCCCCCTACACACAGACAAAAAGGGATCAACTGTGCCGTGTGATGTTTGTTTTATCCCGGTCTTAATTGGGCTCATCCCCAAAACCCCACTTGGAAATCAGAAATTGTCATGATTAAAAACATGAAATAAAACTAAGTGTGGCCTATTTGGATTCAGGTGGGATTATAAAGATACCGGTGATTAGAAACAGGATTAAAAAAAAAAAATCTCATACAGCTCAGTTGATCCCTGCAGTGGAAATGGTGGTGGCAGATTACACTGTTGCAGAAGGCAGTAGATACATAAGATTGGGTTTTTGTGCAGCAATTCATGTATGAAATGTAGGGGTCCTCTGTGTCTAGTAGGAAGCAGAAATTGTTTCAAGGGCTAGCATGAAAAACTAATGTTGAAAATAAGGGTTTGGAGGAGTACATAATTATATGCACTGCACATCATTACAAATTGTTTACTTATTGCTCCAGACTGATGTGTGCATGTGTGTGTGCGTGTGTGTGTCTGGTTGGTTCCAAAAAGAGACACTGTTTATAACAACAGAGGGACATCTTGTGCCAAACAGTATACCTTTGCAATGCTATGGGGTGTGAACAGCACATTGAGAAATATCGAATATCACATTTTGGATCAAGATAGTCACAATATTTAAGTCCATTATCTCACAGCCCTACAACAATGACAATAGTAAACTCAAATTATTCCTGCTTATTACCCATTTCAAGAATACACTTTCCCTGTAAAATTGTGTTTTGAAATGACCATCAACAAAAGCCAAAGCACTACAAAAAATAGAAATTAATCTAGTGTGGGAATTATTTAATCAGGAAAATTGTGTATGGTGTTTTGAACAGTAAGTAGCTCCTGTGACCTAATATTATTATTATTACAACTGTCTTTATCCAAGGCAACTTATAATATTTGATACACAATTGATTACATTTCTTTTGTTTTTCCAACTACCGCACAGGCAGGTGAAGTGACTTGCTCGTGGTCATACAGCGTCAGTAGCAGGATTTGAACCCATAACCTCAAGGTCTGAAGTCCTAGGTCCAAAGCCTTAAACACTACACCACACTGCCTGCCAATAATGTTAGCCCTTAAACCTATAATTAATTGAATACAGAAAAGTACTCTGATAGTTACAAAGTACTTCTGAAATACCCGATGAAGCAACAACACTAAAACTGACGCCTATTGTCTTATAAAATTTCTCAGGCAAAGCCTGGTAACAAAGCTGGTGCTTTCAGGTTTTTATACTTGGGGCACAGGCAGGTTAAAATACTCAAACAGTGCCATAATGAGAGTTAGCGATGTTGGCTTAACTAGATGTCTTGCATTTTACATGACAATATTTTACAAATATCTACAAGCAGATAATTATGATTATGTTAGCAGTTGATGAGCAGGAAATGGAGCTTTACTACAGCACACATGCTAAAAGGTCAAAGTCCTATAAATTTCAAAATTATTCTTACAAATAAAGCGTTATTTGATAAAAACTAAGACCATATATTTGTATTTGTGCAAGATGTCAAACATGAAAACAAAATATACAGATTGTATTGTGAAACTTAAATTATCACCAAACAATACCCAACTACATTGATATAATGCACACATTTTACACATACATAGAAAAACATACACAAAACATGTAGCCAAAAATAAAGTGAATGTGACATTTTTTAGTTTGTAATAAAGGTGACCACAGGCTCAATGCACAATATTTTTTGCTGAGGCAATTTCTAGTTAATTATGCATAAATTTGAAGTCTAAAGAATTTAATTGTGTGTGTGTTTTGCATGCATGTTGCCTCTTGGCTGTCCTGCTGTTCCGGTCCATTGTTATCTTAAAGGCTGGTATTCCAGAGAGGTAAGTTTGAATACAGAACAACTTACATTCCAAGTAAGAATCAGCAGCATCTTCTTATGACATGCAGGACTGCTTAGCAATGATTTGGCTAGGCTGGGCAAACACTAATGATGATTTTTGCTACTCATGTATGTTATGCCAGAATGTGGAAAACAACCACATCTACTTCTCTGTCCACTAATCATTTTGATTCTGATAATTACCTTATTAATAGACTGTTGCTGAAGACTCCAAGTTAGAAGTTTGTTTTTAATTTTCTTTCTTTTCAGTCACTGTGGTGTACGTTAAGACTCAAGTATTTGTGTGTGTGTGTGTGTGTGTGTGTGTGTGTGTGTGTGTGTGTGTGTGTGTGTGTGTGTGTGTGTATATAAAACCAAAATTCCCTCCCGGGGACAAATAATATTCTTACTCTATACTTAAACTTCTTAAGACAATTCTGTTTCAACAGCCTACCACTTCTAAATCTTATCTACTTTATGACCTTCTCACTTCTTCTAACTTTCATTTCTTTCATGAAGACGAGGCTCAACATTTTATTTAGGAAGGTAATTTTCTTGATGTTCTAAACCCTAATTATTACTGCTTCCTCGACTGGCCATGAGGTGTCAGCCAACTGTCACCCAGCTATCTTTGAATTTTCTGCGTTTTTTTCTCTCTTTTCAAATTTATATATTTTGAATATACTGTTTATTTCTTGTTCACAACTGTTCAATTGTTGAGACACACTACTGTCTTTGATCCTCCCCTATTCTCTCTTATTTTTCATTATATTTGTACTGTGCACCAACATAAATACAATTTTAATCACAGATGATTTAACACTCTTACAAACAAACACATTTCTGCTGTATGCATTTTTTGTTTACACAACTGAACTTCTTGAGACTTTGTAGTTCCTGAAGCAATTTCTGATGTTACTTCTTTATATAGTGTACTTAATTGCCAGTTTAAGTCCTATATATTATAGAAACAATAGCAGCTGTGAAACATTTAGCAGCTTTGTTTCACTATGTTATTTTTTTATCTCTATATATAGTCTTCATTTGGATCTTGATCTTTGTTTGTCCGCGAATGAATTAGAAGAAGAAGCAGTAGATGGCAGTAGAGAGACAGCTAAAACATAGGCATTGCATTAAGAATCTCCTCCAGGCTTATACTACTGAAGACTGAAGTACTCCAGTCACACTTCAAAACACAGACATTCAAACTAAACAAATTGCTGTGGTTTAAATTAACTAATCTTTATATATAATCTTCATTTGGATCTTGATCTTTGTTTGTCCGCGAATTCCACTCATGCGTAGACCACCTTCCAGTTGAGTACATTGTTGTTACTCACGGATGTCAACAATGTGCCGGAATAACGAAAGGGGGGTGGACAGTGTTACGCTGGTTAGCTCCTGAGGCCTGGTTAGAGAATGAGATTGCCGATGATAAAAGGTACGTGCCTACGTAACATATGAATGAAAGAAAGACAGTGGGTAAAATGAATGACAACGTAACAGCACGTTCCGGAAATTATTATTGTTATGTTGTAGCCGGCGAGTGCTGCGCATCTCACAGTTGTACCGTGGCTTGCTCACATGTCAGTGAAGTGATCCCTATTTATGCTTTAACTCTTTTAGGGCTAATTTTTTTTTTGTTTCTTTTCTCCCAGGGCTGAATATTTTTCCAAAAACTAACATTTTTTAAAAAAGAACACAAAGCAATTGTTTAACATATCAAATCAACAAAAAATATTTACTTTTGACAAATGTTACTGTCTTGCATGTTGTATGAGCCTGCATACTATATGATTTCACATACATATCACATACATTTTACACAGCAAAGTCCTGCAAAGTCTGATCTCGCTCAAAACAGCCAATTTCAGTCATTGCCACACTGCACTCCTTACAATATGTGTTGCTTTGGTGCCTATTTTTCAATTGTCTGATGCTGCACTTTCTCACATATATTGTTAGTGTGTACTGTAGAGAGACAAGTCACCCATTTGCCATCGTGCCATGCCACTGCCACCAAGTATTCTGCCTGCATGAAAACCGTATTGTCACCTCTTTTCATCTTCTGAAACTTTATGAACTTTATGTATGGCATTAGAGCCTGGCTCACCCCATGGGTTTTGCTTCTGTTTATTACAGAAGTGAATAAAACTTTGCAGCAGCACGTACCTATTACCATGCTGCATAACCTGTCCAAAGCCACCAGGGGACAAAACATGTTTGGACCAATGCTCCCTGAAGTTATATCACCAGTTCTGTCCCATCTCTATTTGTAATGCCACAGCGCGCTTCATCTCGTCTTTTGTTGTGGGTTTCCACTTTGAAAAACGAGAATGCGATGCAAACGCAGCCCGCGATTCAAAAAAATTCTCTGCCTACCTGTTTGTCTCGTCTGACAGTAGCTGAAAAGCAGCATCAGGAGACAGCAGCCTGAAGTACAGCAGCTGGTGATCTGTCGTGTCCAACAGCAAGCCATGCCGTCTTGTAAACTCCGGTAGCCAGATCGGCTCTCAACGGATCAATGTCTGTGTATTTATCTCATGCGAACCTTGCCGTAGATGCATCGGTTGCGTGAAGGCACTCAATTGGCAGCAGATCCGCTGGCGCGGCATCGGCTGGTGTCTGATCAGCTGATGCCGGCTTCTCACTCTCTTGCTCGATCTCCTGATCACTGCCAATAAAATCCGATTCTGAAAAATCAAGAGTCCGACTCCGCAATAATGCGCAAAACATCGTCTGCCGAGTGTTTTCTTTTCTGCACTTACTTCGCTCCCTTTCACATGTCGATGCCATCTTGCCATTGTTTACATTTCGCAAATCACGCACACGCAAGGTTTAGTTGCCAAGTCAACGAGTCTAGCATTCCTCCAAGCACAGAGGGAATGCCTGTGACGTGACAGTGAGATTTGTCGCCATTAACAGCTGATTGTCGCCCTCTATCCGTGGATGTTGACTTTTGTCGACATTCACCTTCAACCCCTCCTGTCGACAAAAGTCGACATCCGCCCTAAAAGAGTTAAAGAGCCTGGATACCTATGTGTCCCCCTTTAATAACCATTGCTCCGTGTATATTGCCTTACTCTTTGGATTGCCACAAAGCAACCTGCGAGATTGGAGAAAGGTTGAGAAGAGATTGTGAGAGGAAACAACAGCGTCGTGCAAACGAGACGGACTGTGAACGGAGAGAAGCAGAAATGCTCCTACACCACCACATAATTACTATTCGGACAGTGATTCCGAGTAGGCCATTCCTATCGAATCAATGTCCAAGGGTTTTCTTTTGTAATTTTGTTTCCCTTATAAAAAAATCATAATGCTGTGTGACGAAGGGCCCAGTTCACGACTGGCAGCCGCATTTAAACAGGGAGCCCTTCACAGACAACTTTAACACGCGCAACGTAGTTGGGCGCACATGGCTAGTACTATATATATAAGTATATCAACTCCACTCACTATGAGAAATAACCTGCCCAAAAGTCATGTAAAAAATAAATAGCACATACTGTCCACTGCCAACAAGACTAAACAACAGAAGATAGATAGATGAATGGATGGATGGATGGATGGATGGATGGATGGATGGATGGGCGGTGTGACCAAAATTCTATATCACGGTATTTTTCAAAATTATACCAGTTTCATGGTATTGGATGGTATTTTTTTTTCCCCATTCATGAGTGGATGTTAACCACATTTTCCACTGCAATTACATTTGACCCTTGATATACGACCGGCCTGACATGTGAACAACTTGGTTTACGACCAAAATTTTTGTTTTGAATTATGACCAACATCTTGCGTTATGACCCGAATGCGGTCACGTGTATCCGCTTGTGCGATTGTAAACAAACAGCCGAGAGCGTTTGTAAGTGTCAGTCGGAGCCCAGATACATGTGTTTGTGGACATAATTTCAGTCAGTGCAGTGATTTATATAATTTATTTCGATAATTGCTGAGGAAGGAAGTGATGGTAACAAAGGTAAAGAAATCGATCACAATCGAAACGAAGAAGGAAATTGTGTAGAAATATGAGAGTGGCGTTCGTGTGACCGACGTCGTTAATATGTGCAGCATGTCGAAATCCACCATCTCGACAATTTTACAAAGAAAAGATTTGTATAAGGAAACTCCTTCCAAACAATAACCATCTTCCATTTCATTCTCCTCCTCCTTCCTTCCTGCAAGCCAAAGATGTCAACTTAAATGGTGAGTACAGTATGAAATTGTTGTTTCTGGTAGGCTAGGCACTTTTTATAACTGTTTGGTTAGTACATTAGAAAAAGTATTGTCATTTTTGGTAAATTATGCACATTATACATCCCTTTTTGTTATTAAAAAAGTTAAGTAAGTATTGCTGTGGGAGGTTCGGAACACATTAAGGGCATTTCCATTATTTCTTATGGGAAAAATAGTCTTGACTTACAACCAACTTGAGTTACAACCAGCCCTCGCGAACGAATTGAGTTTGTAAGTCAAGGGTCCACTGTACTGGCTAAGAATAACCTATTCCACTATCATGAGAATTGTACAAAAAAACATTTTAATGTGCACACAAGTATTAATACAGGTTTGCATGGCCCCATAAAGTGATAGTTTTCAAGGAGGTGACACTTATGAAGAGAAGGAATCACACTGCATGACAGATACAGTCAAAATATAGAGCCTTTTTATTGAACAAAGTTCGCAAACAACTTAAACTAAAATTTTGACAACATATTTTCAACCATCCAAAGAGGCATTTAGACTTAGTAAAATATCCAGAGGTGCTTGTCAAAAGTTGTATTGCACTGAACATGTTTTAGAAAAGGAAAAAATTGTAAATATATTTTGTAAACCAACAACACTTTGTAAATGTTAACGTGTCAGTGGACAGAGATTGTTAAAGTGACTTTTTAAACAACTTTACCATCATTAAACTGCATAATATTTAAACTAATAAATAATAACAATACAGTAAATAATAGTGCAACTTCCAGTAATAATACTATTACTTCCAAGACTTCAAGCCCAGGTGCATTACACAGTATTCACCAAATTAAAATAAAATAAAACAAATACAACTTGATGATGACATCTTTACCAACTGAACCATCATTAAGGCAAATTACATTAATATGGACATTGCTTCAAGCTAAGCTATATACATAAATAATAAAACTGCAACTTGCATTTATAATGATATTTGTGGTATAGCCCTACAGAAGCATATTAGGGCCACGGTGAAGAAAAAAAAAAAAACCAAAGTTTATGTCGAGATTAAAGTCGACATTTCCACTTTATTCTCATAGTTTATTTTGTCATTAAAGTAGAATGTCAAACTAAACTTCATCCTAAAATCAATGTTTAATTTACTAGATTTTCTCAAACCCCATCATAAGTTAATGTAGCACATTAAATGTTTTAAGTGTTTCAAGACCCAGTTGTTAATCGCTACGCACTTCTTAAACTGACTTCCACTACACTAAGAGGAGGCGCCGGCAGCAAGAGCCGCAAAGAATACATTCACTTCATGATATTCCTGCTCTCTGAAAATGTAGAATGCTAAGATACATTTTCATGATGAAATGCATTAAAGCAGGTATTAAACATGCACGGTAGTGCTGCTCCCTCGCAGTAAGGGGTTCCCAGGTGTACGTTCAGTGAAGAGAACTTTATGGCAGGTGTGATGAGGCCCCAAAAAACTGGATGTATGAATGGGTATCGCACAGGTTTAACCTAAATATTGTGTGCATTAGGGGTGGGCGGTATGACCAAAATTCTACTACATATCACGGTATTTTTCTAAATTATCCCGGTTTCATGGTATTTGATGGTATTTTTTTCCAATGCATGAGTGGATGTTAAACACATTTTCCACTGCAATTACTGGCTAAGAATAACCTATTCCACTGTCAAGAGCATTGTACATTGTACAAAAAAAACATTTTAATGTGCACACAAGTATTAATACAGGTTTGCATTGCCCCATAAAGTGATACTTTTCCAGGGGGTGGCACTAATGAAGAGAAGGAAATCACATTGCATGACAGATGCAGTCAAAATATAGAACCTTTTTATTTAACAAATTTTGTAAAAACTTAAATTATAATTTTGACAACATATTTTCAACCATCCAAAGAGGTATTTAGACAGGAAAATATCCAGAAGTGCTTGTCAAAAGTTGTATTGCACTGAACATGTCTTAGAAAAGGAATAAATAAATATTTTTTGTAAAACAACTACACTTTCTGTTAATGTTAACAATCTCTGTCCACTGACACGTTAAAGTGATTTTTTAAACAACTTTACCATCATTAAACTGCATAATATTTAAACTAATAAATAATAACAATAAAATAAATAATTGTATTATTACTGATAGTTGCACTATTACTTCAAGGCTTCAAAAGCCCAGGTGCATTACACAGTATTCACCAAATTAAAATAAAATAAAACAAGTGCAATCTTGGTGATGACATCTTTACCAACTGAACTATCATTTAGACAAACTGCATTAATATGGACCTTGCTTCAAGCTAAGCTATATACATAAATAATACAACTGCAACTTGCATTTATAATTGTATTTGTGGTATAGCCCTACGGAATCGTATTAGGGTCACGGTGAAGAAAAAAAAATACGGACACAGGGAAGAAAAAAAAAACTATACTGTCGAGAATAAAGTCGACATTTCCACTTTATTCTCGCCGTTTATGTCGAGATTAAAGTCGACATTTCCACTCTATTCTCATAGTTTACTTTATAATTAAAGTAGAATGTCGTAAACTAAACTTCATCCTAAAATCATTGTTTAATTTACTAGATTTTCTCAAACCCCGTCATAAGTTAATGTAGCACATTAAATGCTTTGTGTTGTGTTCCCCGACCCAGTTGTTAATCACTACGCTTCTTAAACTGACTTCCTCCGCACTAAGAGGAGACAGCGATCACTATACAGAATCCATTCACTGTATGATATTCCTGCTCTCTGAAAATTTAGAATGCTAAGATAAATACTTGATATCATTTTCATGATGAAATACATTAAAGCAGGTATTAAACATGCATGGTAGTGTGGCGGTAGTGCTGCTCCCTCGCAGTAAGGGGTCCCCGGTGTACGTTCAGTGTAGAGAACTTTATGGCAGGTGTTACGAGGCTCCGAAAAACTGGATGTATGAATGGGTATCGCACAGGTTTAACTTAAATATTGTTTAAATGTTGGGTTTGTGATCTGGTGGTCGGAGAGACGAACACAGAATTCAATGGATATTATTCTGAGCAGGCTTTCTTTATTGCACGCTTGCTGTCTCTATCTGATGTACCAAAACCCCAATTTCTATCCTTCCTTTTTCTTTCTCCACATAACCAATCACCACACGATAAATGTCTTTGTGAAATTAAAACTAGTTATAAACTTAGCCCACGGAGTGTTCAGAACTTTAAAAATATTTTCGTTATACATGTTTAATTATGCCATCCATTCCAGGTTGTGTCCATCCCTGAACGAGTTGCCAATACATCGCAGGATGAATACGAGCAAAACACACACTAGCAGGGTCAATATAGCATAACAAAACCCCACATCCTACGTGACTTTGAAAGGAAACTGAAGCACGCCGAGTAAACCCACCAGAAAAACATGCAAATGCAAGGCAGGGTACACCCAGGACACCCTTGCTGCGAGGCAGCAGTGCAACCTCCACGCCACCGTGCCCCCACATGATTAATACATGCTTTAATGCATTTCACCATGAAAATTATATCAAGTATTTATCTTGGCATTCTAAATGTTTAGAGAGCATGAATATCATGTGAATGGATTCTGTGCGGCGATCGCTGCCAGTACCTCCTCTTAGTGCAGAGGAAGTCAGTTTAAGAAGCTCGGGGAACACTTAACACAAAGCATTTAATGTGCTATATAACTTATGATGGGGTTTGAGAAAATCTAGTAAATTAAATATTCATTTTACAATGAAGTTTAGTTTACGATGTCCTACTTTAATGACAAAGTACGAGAATAAAGTCAACATGTCGTCACAATATTACACAGTACCCAGGTACATTACACTGTATTGAAAACAAATAAAATAAGTACAACTTGGCTTGCAGTATTATCCAGTAGTATAGAAACAGTATTTACACATCTGACCTTTCAAAACTAAAGCATCTCCAGGCGACAGACGTGACTCCTTTTTTTCGGCTCTCTGTCCATTTTCACCACGCGGCATACCTATGCTACCGCCCACTATTTGGTGGTGTAGCAGTGAAAAAGAGCCCTAGTGCAACAAATCTGTGTTTAGAGGTGTAGCAGTGAAAATGGTCCCCACTTGAGCAGTTTCCCGCTGCGCCACGCTCCGAACGTCATTTAGGCAATTTAAACCGGTGTTGCGGAATAAGAAAAATCCATATCATAAAAAAAATAAAAAACGGTTTTCGGTATGAACCGGTATACCGCCCAGCACTAGTGTGCATATTTGGTTCGTGATCTGGTGGTCGGAGACACAAACACAGAATTCAATGGATGTTCTTCTGAGCGGGCTATCTTTATTGCATGCATGCTATCTCTGTCTTAGGTACCAAACCCGCAGTTCCCTCTTTCTTTTTTCTTTCTCCACATAACCAATCATCACAGGATAAACGTCTTTGTGAAATTAAACCTAGTTATAAACTTAGACCACGGAGTGTTCAGAACTTTAAAAAAATCTTCGTTATACATGTTTAATTATGCCATCCATTCAGGATTGCGCCCATTCCAGCAAGCATTGTGTGCGAGGCAGGAGCAAATCCTGAATGTGGCACCAGCACATCGCAGGGTGAATACAAGCAATACATACACTAGCAGGGTCAATACAGCCTAACAAAACCCCACATCCTACATGACTTTGAAAAAAACTGAAGCACGCAGAGTAAACCCACCAGAAAAACATGCAAATTCAAGGCAGGGAACACCTGGGACCCCCTTGCGGTGACACAGCAGTGCACCCTCAACGCCACTGCTTTAATGCATTTCATCAGGAAAATGATATCAAGTATTTATCTTAGCATTCTAAATGTTCAGGGAGCAGGAATATCATGAAATTAATGTATTCTGTGTGGTGATTGCTGCCTGCGCCTCCTCTTAGTGCAAGAGGAAGTCAGTTTAAGAAGCACGTAGCAATTAACATGGCTTGGGGAACACTTAACACAAAGCATTTAATGTGCTACATAACTTATGACGGGGTTTGAGAAAATCTAGTAAATTAAATATTCATTTTAAGATGAAGTTTAGTTTACGATGTTCTACTTTAATGACAAATTACGAGAATAAAGTCAACATGTCGACTTTATTCTCGTCATAAGTGTCGAGATTAAAGTAGAAATGTCGAGAATAAATTCAACATGTCGTCACACTATTACACAGTACCCAGGTACATTATATAGTATTGAAAAAAAAAAATAAGTACAACTTGGCTGGCAGTATTATCCAGTAGTATAGAAACAGTATTCACACATTTGAACATAATGGTCCATAATGGTTTTAAAACCAAAGTATCTCCAGACAACAGACACAGCTCCTTTTTTCAGCAAAAGTTCTTCTGTGTCATCATGTTCAACTTTATCATCTGCTACAGCTTCAGTTTCAGAATGTTCTCTGTCCATTTTCACTGTTCAATACCTCCACTAACGCATGTACTCCAATGCATTCGTGTTTAGCGGTGCAGCAGTGAAAAAGGTCCCCCCTTAAACAGTTTCCCACTGTGCCACGTTCCGAACGTTGTTTAGGTTATTTAAACCAGTGTTGCGGTATAAGAAAAATCCATATCATAACAAAAATAAAAAAACGGTTTTTGATATGAATCGGTATACCGCCCAGAACTAATAGATATCTATATCTATGTACTGTATATATCTATCTATCTATCAAGATATATCTACAGGTATATCTATATCTATAGTATATTACACTAGACACTAAGCCCATTACAATAATGGGCCCTAGAACAGTAGTGCATAAACATTAGTATTTTGCAAGAAGCCTAAAGTAAAATAATAATAAAAATAAAATAGAAATGTATATGACAATACAGTAAGTATAATTAATATTACATTTGTCCTCTCCTCTGTGGCTGTTGATTGATGTGTTGTGTCTGTTTGAAGATCTCCTATCCTGCCTCTCTTTATTTTAGCTTGCTGTGGCCTCTCTCCAGCAAGTACTGTGCAGTTCCCCAGCAAGTATTTTAATCTGTGCTGGCGTGCAGCTGATTATTGTATGTGTGGCGTCTTCCCAGCAAAGAATTTTATGTGTGCGAAAATAAATCTACTTTTAAAAGTCATCCTATTGTAATATCCTGAAAATTCGTATATTTAGGAAAACTCCTTCAACGACTGGCACCGGGCCAAGCTTCTTAATTGCAAATCTGACATCCTCAGAGTGAACACTTGCATAACAACAAACACTAATCCCACCTCTTTGGGGAAGCTGGTCTTGCGTCTCTGTACCCGATTGGATTTTTCGTGCCTTATGTTTTAGGTGTTACCTCATTTACCGAAATCCGATTGGATCAGCCACGCAATATTTTATAAGTCCCGCCCTCTCAGTCTTGTGTGACGTGTCAGGCGGCCTTTCAAGCATTTGCTAGAGGCCGGTGACTCTGCCACTCATTCCGCCCTTCCCTGTACTTCCGCCTTGTCCGTAATATGCGTTTAATTTTCTGTCACAACAGTGGACAATCAGCAGAGTCTCCCCAGGAACTGATGTAATGTGTGGCATGCAGCTGATAATCGTGGCTGTGGCGTCTCTCCAGCAAGTACTGTGCAGTTCCCCAGCAAGTATTTTAATCTGTGCTGGTGTGCAGCTGATTATTGTATGTGTGGCGTCTCCCCAGCAATGGATTTTATGCACGTGGCCGCGAGTACCCAATCAGCACTCTCCCCAGCAATGATGTCCTTTATTAAAGAGTGCCCCGCGCATGCGCACTTCACCAGAAGACACACACACACGGACACACACAGGGATTTTATTAAAGAGGATATATATATATATATATATATATATATATATATATATATCTAATTGAATTGAATCAGAACCCCCACCCCACCTGGCACTCACTCCCTTATCACCATACGGTGTCTGAAGGTACAGCGTGCATCCTGGCCAAGTCAGGCGTCAGAATAGCACACAAACCCACGAACAATCTGTGCACGGTCCTGTTTAATACTAAAAACAAGAAATCGATAGCAGAAACACGAAACACAATTTATAGCATTCCATGCAGTTCTTGCTCAACAGTATACATAGGACAAACTTCAAAAAGAATCGCAACACGTATACAGGAACATCGCAACGCCGTCAGGGGGAAGGACTCACTTTCATTGATCTACACACATACTAAATCAACAGGACATACATTTAACTGGAACAACGTACAAGTCAAATTTAAGGCCAGTACTAAAAGTGCCAGAGAGCTGGCCGTATCTTGGCTATCAAATGAGAACGCTATCAACAGACACTTGGACATAAATCCAGCATATGCAAACTTAAGAAGAACATGTTCATAATACTGCGGTGGGTTGTCACCCTGCCCAGGATTGTTTCCTGCCTTGTGCCCTGTGTTGGCTGGGATTGGCTCCAGCAGACCCCCGTGACCCTGTGTTCGGATTCAGCGGATTAGAAAGTGGATGGATGGATGGATGTTCATAATAAATAAACTGTACACCCAATAGCCCCCCCCCCCCCCTCCATCACATTGACTTAGCCACCCCCTCCACGTAATGTTTTGCTATATATTGCCTTTGATTCTTGTAAGTCTAAGCATTATCCTCTGATGAAGACCCCTGGCAGGGGTTGAAAGCTCAGGAATAAAAACTACTTTATGATACGTGATTAATTTTTTTCTCCCTTTGTGCAAATATGCAAACCGTATCACAGACCTTCTCTTCCATATATAATATAATAATAATAATAATTCATTACATTTATATAGCGCTTTTCTCAGTACTCAAAGCGCTATCCACACAGGGAGGAACTGGGAAGCGAACCCACAATCTTCCACAGTCTCCTTACTGCAAAGCAGCAGCACTACCACTGCGCCACCTGTGAGGACTTATATATATATATATATATATATATATATATATATATATATATATATATATATATATATATATATATATATGCTCCTGCTGTCACAACCCTATCATTACTCCATCTTGCATGCTTTTATATAAAAAAAATTCAAATCAAGACAACTTGCAGCATTTTTTGTTGAGGGGTACAGTCACTGAACATGATTACTGCTACCAGATGTGTAACACTAATCCCTGTGCCTGACAGCCCAGCACCACTTGGCTAATTTGCCAAGCTACCATCTCAAAACAAGCCTTAAAGCAGACCTCCCTTTGCCCTCCTCCAGTCAGAATGAGACCCCATAAATAGTAATAACAATAATGAAAGATTTATTGCTATTTACAAGGCATTTCTTTCTTCTTGAAAAGTTGGAAGCATCTGCAAAGATACAAAGAAAAGAAAACATTCCAGCTGTGCCTGTAGAACAGCTAGTCCTTTGATGCCACTTCATGGCAGGGCCAATGTGTGCCCCAAGATTGGAACTCTGGACTATATATTATTCACTTGTTGCTAGTTTGTGATATTTGTTTCATCTGCACTGTTGTTTAAAGCACAGTGGCAAAGTGATTAGCACTGCTGACTCACAGCTCAGATCACATTTTTGGCCACAACAATCATTCCAAAATAGTCGGCAGCTGTTTCCCTAGTCCTCACAGACATTTAAAGGACCACTGCACCATTGTAATCCTCACAAAACTAGTTCAGTTCCTCCTGTACCGTTGCCTTTGATACATTTTGTGGAGTTCTGCAAAATTTCCAAACATTTCTGTGATTTTGCCAAACTTATGAGGAGGCAAACTCTGCATACTGTATATGTTGTTCAGGGATCTTCTATCATTATCTTGAGCATCATACCTCCAAAAAAGATTCAGTAGGAAAAGCCCAATATCAAGATGTCATTCCTTTGAATGTGAAACTTGAAGTGATAAAGTTTAGGTAAGCAGTTTTATTAAAACACTATTTAATAAAGGGCTGATTACCTTATTACGGTTTGTGTTGTTAACTAATAATATTACTATTAAACTAATTCCATCAATTTACAGTATTTTGATATTATTTCAACAAAAAAGGTGTCCATTTTTAGTTTTAGGAACAGTTAACCTTTTTTATTTTAAATTAACAGTAACTGCTTTCGTGTTACAAAAATGTACCTTACAAAGAGGTTTTCAGGAATGGATAAGCATCACAAATTAGGGGAAGCCTGTATATACAGTGTATACACATACTGAATATACATACTGAATAATAAATACATTTTCTACAATCAGTCCAAACGTTTACACTTTATGTATATTGTAATACTTTAAGGATATTTAAGAAATAATGTAATGTAAATGTAACAAAAATGTTTTGGTTAATTACTTGATTTTAGTAAAATATTAAATAAAATGTTAATGTCAGTTACTTCATTTCACACAACGCCTCATCAAAAACATAGCACAGTTAATGAAATTTGAATAAACCACTGATTAAACAAGGGATGTGCATGACAATCAGCTTGTTATGAGAACAAAGCACAGAACTTCCATGTGTGAATCCCTTAGAGGCTATTAAAATATAATGCTCAAACAGCAATCTTTCTGAATGCCTAGAAAGCAGTGTTCCAGTCACTGAAATAATTTTGCCAATCTCTACCCATAAGCCCCTTAGAAAAGCTATTTAAAAACCCAAGGGAGTCACACAATTCACATTTTTAAAAATGAAAATCATCCAGTAATTAGGTTCCTTAGTGGCTTCCTCAACTATAACATTGCTTAAGATTTAAGAAAATTAGGCAAACATAGCTTTATATTTTAAAAAGAGAGTTAGCTTATTAGTGGCACTGCAGAGGCAGGTATGTTGCACAAGAAATAAGCTAACAGAAAATGTGCACAAGGTCTTATTATTTCACCTTTAAAACTAATGGAGTGCACTCCTACCTCTCCAAATCAGAGACCTGATAATGGATTACATACTTTTATCCTCAATTGTCTTCCTTCTGGGACCATCACCCAACTGTAGTAAATTTAAAATCTTTGAGCCCAAGGCCTCATATTGTCTAAATGTGAAAAACATATCACCCTTCAACTGGTTTTACTGCATCTTCTTCCCTTCCATAATAAATTTATTTTAATTTCTTTTAATTTACAATTCTATAAATGTCAAACCCCAGATGACTTGTCATGTATGCTTCCCTATATATAAACAGGCCAGCTTGTTCATTTTCCTTCGAAAAACCTTAATGGGTCATTTTTTTTTCTCTTTAAAATAATTAAAACCTAAACAGGTTAAAAGTACCCTCTCTTAGAAATCTTCTATTTTAGTCTGACATTGGGAATCTCATGGTCACAGTGCCCAAATGAAGGCTGAAACTCATTCCACTTATCCTAAATATTTACTTAGCAACATAATCTACAATACCTGCCATTCTAATGCTGATTCTGCTGTGCTGTTTCATTACCTCCTACTGTCAGACAGCTCTGATAAACATTAATTTCATTGGTTTTTACATTTTGGACAACTGCAAGCTTCTTCTAAGTAATTTTAATTGTATAACAATTAAAATAAGTGACAGTAAAATAGTCTTGTATTTAAAAATTTCCAAGGCCAATAACTTAAATGAAGTGAAAACATGAAAAAACAGTGAACTGGCTCACCAGTTTACTTAATGTTTATATGTAGCCTAACAAGAGAAAAGCTAAATAACTCCAATGTAAGATGTGATCATTCTGTGCTCAGAACCTGACAATTTTAGTGCTTATTACATAACTGTCTGATCGGTCCGTATTTTGTTTCCACAGTCCTTACTTTTGTTGGATTACTCTCTAGTGCTGCATTTTTAGGGTGAACAATGAACATAGTTAGGATGGATGGATTATTACAGTCTGGGCTGAATGTTATTATATTTTGCATCAGTCTTGAAAATAAATCAAGAGCACCATGAAAAATTATGTACTAAAATTTTGTACTATTCAAAACTCCGCTTTGACACTCCAATTCCATCTGACGTACTGCTTTTCACAGCTTCTGTCATCCTACATTAACCCGTTGACTATGTCAAAACTGATATTTGTAAAATACCTTGATGGACAACTAGCTTCTTTAAAAAAAAAAAAAAACCACCAGCATCACAAATTACAGAAATCAATTTACTAATTGAAAAATGGAAGTTTCACTGGCACAAAGTAGAAGGACATGCTAATAAAATATTTTGAAAATAGATTTAAAATGAAGTAAAGGTAAATTGCTCTGATTAAGTTTTATGAATAGGTTAATATAGGTTAATAAAGGTGGATAAAAGTGTGGCTAATATTAACTAAAAAGTTATTATTAATGCAGTTTGCAAATATATACCAGTGGTTTTCAGGATGTGGTCTACAAGCATAAGCCAAGTGAATCAAAAGATGACAAATCAGATCAAAATGACTTTTAAATCACTTAGATGCAACAATCTGTTATACAATTACTTCGATATTAATTTACAACAAATCAAGCTGTTTCCTGACAACCGAACTGCAAATTGAACCAAGGTTCATTTGGAACATGTGCAAGACTACCACTATGAAGCGCTCCATTCTACTTTCTTGAGAAATTTAACTGCAGTGTTTCATCAACTTTGAGGCAACAGCATTAATGAACAATTGAGAACCTTAATAATGAATAAAAGGAAAACAGTGTGCATGCCTCTGTCACTAGCTCCCCAAACCCTAGTACCTACACTCATGTTCGTCACAATTCTGCTTTACCATAATTGTTTTAGTAAGCTGTAAAATGCTTTTGTAATCATAAAATTCAGATATATGCATGTTATGAAAATACAGTATACTACAGTAAAAACTTTTATTTCATTGTGGTTGCTTAGCAAACTGGTCCTCTGTCTCAAACACTTTATGTAGCATTGATGTATGTGAAATGTTTTCATTTGATTATATTAACATTTTGCATATGTTTTGACAGAAAAAAAATTGAATCTATACACTGATTAATTTGTATGTTTTTGTTAATGCTTTGACATTGTATTAAAAATGAAAGAAATTGAATCCACAGCATAAAGTGCCTAACTTTTATATCTTTTTGCTATGGATGTAACTAAATAATCTGCCTTTTCTGTTTTGATAAACTAAAATGTTATTTTGTATATTTTGCAGAATGCCACTGTGTATTTCAATTAGTGAGGTCAGGAATTTATACTTGGTTATTTCCTATCCTACTCTGCATTATACTGCATTTTTAATTACATTAAATAAGGCTTACATCTATTGCCCTGTTACTACAGACGAAACTTAAAATAAACAAAGCACAGATAGTCTAAGAATTGAGCAGAAAAGCATCCTAAAAATTCTATACATATAGTATTAGGTAAAGCATTTCAGAGAATCAGTAAAGTTCCAACTACTAATTGTCTGTTAGATATCAAAATCAAAAAAATCAGAATAACCCTAATTACTTACTTACTGCAACAGCTGGAATGCCATTGCCTTTGTAGTGTTTATTAAACTCTATACATTCATCTCCACTAATACAGTTACAAACACTGATGAAGGAAATTAGAAATATATGTAGTCTGTTGTATTACTGTTCTTTTTTTTAACATATTCTACATTATTTGCTTTCTTCTTTTTTTTTTTTTACAGAAGGTTTTATATAATTGCTCATTAAAGTTTGCAAATCCACTCCTTGTATTTATTTTGTATATTTTACTCATGAGTGACTTGTTTCTTTTCACCTTGGGAGGTGACCTGCTGTGTTCTAAAGAAAGTATTGTGCAATGTAATCTTCCACGGTATACCACCCACATTTATGGTAAGTTGTGTGAAGGTTAGCTCATTAACATATTGGGTAATTTTCATGTTAAATAAACCAAAACGTTAGACCTCACAGTTCCTCTGGGACACACAGCACCCCAAAGTTCTGATATAATCCATTTTGTATAACATGATAGTTATTAGTAAGTTGGCAAACTACTTAACTGATACTTAATCTTCTCCATATTTCAAGCAATTCTATGAAACACAGGTCACAGTTCTCATTATATTTAGGCATCAAAGATATGAATTCTCAGATCTACTGTAAGAGTGTTTCTCAGACTCCTTGCCTGGCACACCTTTAAAAGACTTTTCCCTTTATTGATTTATTTTCCCAAGTGAGCCTTCCACAAGCATCTCCAAATTAAATGCACCACTGACGTCTGACCCAGGCAGTTTAACTACACTCAGTACATTCAGTAAATACTTTTTCTGAAAAGAGGTCAAAACATTAAAAATGCAGGCCAACATTAGATGGATTTAACTAAATGTAAATAGTCACTAAAACCACCAAAATCTTTTCAAAATGAATAACATTTGGAAAAAAAATGTATACAGGGTTACCTAATAGTAAACAATATGTAAAAATCATATCTAAGTGTTTTAAACATGGAGCTCAGATACACACTATGTGAATTCAGGGGCAAGAATTATAGCATGGAAACAAAGATTTCTCTTTGTGTCCAAAAGCAGCAAGTGGTGCTTCATTAAGCAAACCACTTTTAATATAGCACATTAGACTGTGGGGAAATTTTGGGGGAGCAGGAGACAAAAGATTAGTAAACAGTGGAGTAAAAAAATATCTACAGGTACAAGGTCTTTTAGAAGCTACGTTGCATGGTCCCTAGTCTAGCAATGCATCTTTGGTTTGTTTAAACATTTTGGTCAGCACCTTTATTTCCAGGTCTATATAATCTACAGCACTGAAAATGTACTTTATAAAATCCCCTGTTCCCATTTTATTTTGTTTCCATCTTGCCAATATTACACAAGTAATATGCCTGCAGTGGACAGCAATAAACTATCTAGTAAGTGTTTCCAATGATATGAACTATTTGAAATGTAAATGGCAGACTAAGAGGATGGCTGAGGAGTAGAGCAACAGCAAAGGCAGCAGACACAACGGTAGTCATGAGCACTGTAACAACCTTAAAATTAGTGTGGTGGGATTTATTACTATTATCTAGTCACTACAAACAATGTATGACCTGATTTGCGCTGATCATTGGTCCTGCCCTCCTCAAGAATTTCCCACAGCTCAAAAATATTGGCATATCATGTGACTGAAGCATTAAACAGTGTGGCCCATGAGGGGCGAACGTATTCATCCATCCATCATCAAACCCGCTATATCCTAACTACAAGGTCACGGGAGTCTGCTGGAGCCAATCCCAGCCAACACAGGGCGCAAGGCAGGAGACAAACCCCGGGCAGGGCGCAAGCCCACCGCAGGCGAACATATTCAGACTGTAATAAAAATTCACAGGCTCTCTATGTGACCCCTGATAAAGGTCCCAAATCTGCCAGAGCTACAAAAGTAGAAAATGTGAAAGCAAGTGTACCATTTACATATGATATGCAAGTTGAAATACAATTAGATAAAAATGGATAAAAGACTCAGGCAAATAAATCTATCAAAAAAAAATCCCTGGTTTCATCAAGTGTTATATAATGAACCAACAACAAATATCATAGGTGATTGTTTGCTCTTTGTGCTAAAGGAAAATAAATATATAAATAAATAAGAAAAAAAAATTATGAGGCCATGCAAGATTAAGTTTACACTAAACTGTAATATTCACCTCCATTAAAGAAAAATTTACAAAAAAAACAAACAAAAAAACACACACCCGACCAGTTGGGACAGCTACAATGCAGTATTTACTCAGGTCTGCAACCTTGAACAAGTAATGCATCAGTCATGAGTTTAAATATTAAATACAGGCACTACAGCAAGCCATTAACAAATGAAAGCTTCCCAAACACTAACACTTTCCAACGGGTTAGACATGGGTGAGAAAACAAGAGTTTAAGGAAGTGCAGCATATCCACATCAACCTCAATATTTACTAATGCCACTGAAAATCACTGGAAGGTAAAATCTATTCTAGTAGCAAGCTGCCCCAGAGGACACTCCGTTTAAAAATCACACATACAAAATAAGCATAAAGGAACACACACACACACAAGCAATTTAGAGATTCCAACCAATGTAAAAGGGAATCGGAAGGCTTGTAGAGGAAACCCCTTCATTGTGAACCACATTCATACATGCACATGTCTTTTATATAGTGTTCCAGTTCTGAGTTTCTATAAACTTGATTACATGGAACGACAATGAAAGTTCAATCAAAAATGAACATGCTGATTGAACACACAGGGCACTCCACCCAGAAGTGGGGCAAAGCAGGAATGTTACATGCTGCAGTGTACCTGCTCTATTACTGTGCAAACCATGCATCTACAGTTTTGACACTAATTCTATGCAGACTAGGCCTTAAACAGAAACCTTAAAAATGGGAAAAAGAATGCTGATTTCTGAAATGAATTCTGAGCACCCTATAAGATGGTCTCTAACTGATTTAACAATATCATTACATTTGTAGCGTCAACAATTCTATACCAGTAATTAATTCACATGAGATCAACACTCTGATATGCATGTTTTTAATTCTGAGAAAGGAGTAATGGTGTCAAGAACATTAATGTGTTATAATTTCCAAAATTACTCATGGTAAAACTGGAAACATTTGCTAGTAAACAAAGAAGCCAGTGTGTGACTAACGTAACTAATAAAATCTAAAATAAAATAATAAATACATAAATGAAAATAACTATAAAAAATAAGAGGTCTAGAAATGCAGGACTGATTGATAAACCAGAAGGCACGCACAACCACAAATAATAAAGTATTTTGTCAATGGTTGGCTGGCTGCAAGCACTGGCACTTTAAAATCCACTTCAAGAAGCACTGAAGAATATTAACGGAGAGTTTGATGCTAAAATTTCATATTCAAAGAGAGGTGTTCATTTTGGACAAAAAAGCTGACCCACAAGAAGCTGTGGCTTGCAAAGCCTTCATGTTGCTCATAACAGAGCAGAAGGAAAGCCACTATACACAGCAACCACTTTTGCCATTACATTTTCAATGTAATTTTTCTATCCAGTTAGTAAATCTGAATATATAGTAAAAAAACACTAACCTAGACTGGAAGAGGGTAACCATTGATGACATAAAGGAATAAAAGTAACACCATGCATAAAGATGCAAAAAGATGATTGTGTGACAAATAATGATTGAGTATTTTCACATGTGAAACTAGATTTTTATTTTGACAATTTAATACATGCCTTCTTTTCCAGCAACTCAAACAGTTACAGTCAGTGCATGAAGCAAGGACCTTATATTTCTTGAGTAAGGACCTAGAATAAATAAAAAGTTAAAAAGGGAGACAGGTGAGTTGAGGGTGACTTATTAAAGTAAGAAAAGAGGTGCCAACAAGGTAAAATTTACACTGTCACCGTTTTCCAAGCTACAAAACTGATTGATAAGAACATTCTCCACTGTGCAACTGAAAGTAGATTTAATATTTAGCAGAGATATTTTACATATGATTTTCTTTATGACGTGCACGGCTTGTCATCTATTACATGAACCAGTGTATCATATTAAAATTTTTGGTCTCATTGCCTAATTTTCAATAAAAATGTGTAGTTACAATCCAAGTTCCTACCATGCCAAAGGTTTCTAAATTAGCAGCATGTTAAAATTTAAATTTTTACTAAGATTATTGGAATTTTATCATCAATGATTAATATGTTCACATTATCATTTTTATTAATGATTCAAAATTGGACTTACTTAAATAATAAAGTAACAAATTAAGAAAATAAATCTATTTGCTTTCACACCACTGTTACTTTCTAATTGAAAAGGTAATTTCCTGGAGCACAATTAGCAGAATAAGCCATAACATACATTTTGTCTTAAGTATTTTAATCCATTATTGACTTTCACAGTGTATTCCATTCTAACACAATTTACCAAGATATAAATTCTCAGATTTAGTGGAGTCAAAGTGGTGTCCCAGAGGTGCATTTTGCAAGTGAAGCTTATTGGCTGGCTGCCTAATCACTAAGGGTTATCACAAAGTCAAGTCTGAACTCCTAAAGCCATTTCATAATTCTACATCCTGGAAGACATACAAATTAAAGGGAAAGGCTAGGCTCTGAGGCTTCCACAGTTGTTTCTCTTTTACAGAGCGTAAGACTGGATGTGACCTCATTCAGATTCACACCTTTTTATGAGGGAAGGCATTAGATGGTTGGGGCTCCTGCTCTCCTATTTCAAACTACATACTACATAACTGACCCATAATTAGATCAATAAGTTTTCATTCAGTATCATCAAAAAACATTCATAAGTAAAACATTATAATAAAAGTTTCCAAACTCAAATCAGATTTAAAAGCTCAATTTATGAATCTCAGAAAGCATAAAACTTTCCCAACATTCTGTTGCCGAAAGCATGATGATGAGGAATTCAAATGAAAACTAACCGCATGTCACAGCATGAGCAGGTAACTTAAGCTGTGGCTGTAAATAAATACAATTAAAATGATGTACGAATTAATTTTAATATTTAAGAAAAGGATTGCAAAAATGTAGTAAAAACAGAAAATCATGTGTAGCAATGAGCTGCGCATTTTCAAAATTACACAAACCCATACACACACACACACACCAAACACCTGAAAAAAGAGAGGGATGATGCTGGCTAGCAACATTACAGGCAAATGGACCATCCAATGTGGACTGCACATTGATTTTTTTTGACAAAGTCAAGCTGCCACTTTGCATATTAAATTAGCTAATAAAAACCTGCTGATGCAGCACAATTGCCCTGCACTTTGCAGGCAGTATGTTGCGGTTTTCTAATGGATCATTTATTAGGACCGTCAACAAACCCTAGATTTAAACTGGGGTCCCTAATCTGCATCACAGCAGCTTCCCATTAACATATTTTAATCAGACCATGCTTCCTGCCACTTGTTTTTGATTCTTGCTTAACCAGACTTCGGTGTTGTTTCAAGATTATGCAGGAACACCAAAGGCTCAATATCCCAATACTGTACTGCAGATTTTGCTCTTTGAGAACATTTATTGACATTCCCCCTTACCACTCTGACCCCCCACAAAAACTGAAACTACACTGGGCTGTATTGCTCTGCTCATGGCTGGTAGATCTTCCAGCTACCCTTGTAGTTTAAAGTGAAGAAGGAAACAAATGGATGTTATCCATACATTTTAAGAACACAGAAGCCATACAACATGAGCAGAGAGATGTTTAATAAATAAGTCATTTACTTACAATGTACGTGGAAAAAAAAATTAAAAAGTTTAACCATTGCATTTGGGTCACACAGCATGTCTGGGGTGGTATTCGAATAAGAAAACTTGCGGTTTAATATCCAGTACCTTAGTCACTATAGCACATGGCCTACCAGTACCATCACTAGATCCAGGATTATGTAGCCATTCATTTTCTAGTTGTAATGAGTTTAAACATCCAAACATGCTATTTTGAGGTAGGCTGAAGACTTCCTTAAAAATAACTTTAGACGACATTTAAAAATATGCAGATTGGCCAATAAAGGCCAGAGTCAGAAGACTGACACACTGTTTCTGAAAGTCTCTACCAGGACATGAGGACAACTTCATCCTGCACTCGCCTGCACAATGAAATGTGTCTGCCTACTTCCCTGTCACTCCCGGTTACTTAATAGCAAACTTTTCTCATCAGCAGTGTTAGGATAGCCCCCCAGCATTTATTTTAATTTTTCAGCTAGGCATGCATAGTGGCAATAAAAAATGTGCTTGAAAAGTGTAAAGAACATGTTTAAATTTCAGCACTGTATTGTCAGAGAAGTTTTTCCTTCGTATTTAAACCAAGAGAACACTACACTCTCAGCAACAGCTCCTTCAGTATTTAATAATGGCTCTGTCAGTGTGCATCTGCAAAAACATGAAAACACATACAGGTTACTTTCTATAAGTAGAAAAGAAGGAGAGAGAGAGAGACATCTTTCACATGATGAAGATTTATCCAAAACATTGTCTCTCTAACCTTCTATGATATCACTGTGGAAATAACCTTTGCCTACTTCCTTCGGTATTTAGGCTACATGACATTTGCTTAACTATTAAATTGAAATGTTCATCAATGTCCCAATGTACAAAGAAATTTATTTTATTAAATCTATCTTTGCAGAGCACTTTCAGTCAATGGCTCAAACTCATGAATGTGGGGGAATTTGGATCTAACTGGTTGCTGGAAAAAATCAGCTGTTTTAGATGTAATAATTGTCAATAAAAATGTAAGAAAAACTAAGAGAACTGAAATTGCTAGACAGAAGCTGAAAATTCAGACGCTAGGATTAAACAATCTTCCTTAAATTGAAGGCTGGTGCACTGACCTGAAGCTGATGACACATTCTATGGAAGATTCAAGTGAAATGCACACTCTGCTTCCCACAGTTTTGAACCTATTCCTGCCAGGAATAAATAAATCTTTCTCATGTAGCAATTTCAGAAAACAAAGCCATGAGAAACTCTTTATATCACAGTAAATTTCCCATCAAGGTATAATAAAGCTTCAGAAGAATCTTTATGTATTTTTTCATTGCTAAACTCATTCTGTCAAACACTGGTTTATTTTTTGTACTGGATGCTGCTGGGAAAGACTCCGGCACTCAGTGACACTAAGATTAGATTACACAGACTCAGAAAATGAATGGATGGAAAGAACACAAAAGACCACCACAGTATCACCTTAAAAGTGCACCACTTGTAAGACAGACCAGCTCTCATTGCTATTTCAAAATTTCTGCTGAATAAAAAAAGAAACAAGGTTGTTTTTTAGGAGCAAAAATAAATATAGATGCAATATTTATGGGCTGCCTTAACAGACACTTTTTTTTTTCTGAGAGCAAGTGTGAATTAATTTTTACACTTCCTGGTTTTATCTCCCTGCTTTTATTTCTGAGGACATGTAGCCTCAAATTTTGAAACACTAATTCCACCCCTAATTACAGATAACGCTCTCTCAGTTTGTTTTCACAGACTAACCCTTCTTGTGCAAGGCCTCTGTAAGATGGGGACAATTTTGCTAGCAAAACACCCCAGTCCATTACAGGACACATTTAAATTCCACACACACACACCATACAAACAAACTAGGTCAGTGAAAGCCAAAATCAATTTAGCAGTACATACTTGGACAGTAGCGGGGAAAAAACACCATGATAAAAACAAGGAAACTCCCAAAAGATGGGAGTAGAGATGAAATTAAATATATAGTCAACTCACTGACTATATATTTAATTTCAATTATAACTCTGTTATTTCTGCATATTGTAATCTTTTTAGTTAGCCAATAAAAGGTGTCATTTTGTTTGGCTTTTCTCTACACTCATAATGGCTAACGCGGTACAACACCCTAGTACTATAGTCAACTCACTGTAAGGTTGCAATGCTATGTGCTGTGCCATCCAACCTGTTTAATAACTAAAATAAGTCTTTCATAAATTTGCTTGGCTTAATTACAAAGACACTATCATAACTGTGTTACAGTCCAGCTGATTCAATACAAAACCTAGCTAAAATATCAAGAGTAGAGGAAAAACTAAATAATAATCCAAGTTGTTGTGTAGTATTGACTGGTGACCAGGGCTGTGGAGCTGGAGTCAATTACTGGTTAACTGGATTCGAAGTCCGTAATCTACCGACTGACTCCAATGAAATGTAAATTGTAATTCAATTCAATTGAACTATTTTTTTCTTCTAGCCTTTTGGCAAAAAATATAGCCTCTTTGATTTTGTAAGTATTATTTAATAAATATACAAAAGCCACAGCAGCATCACTAAAGCCTTTAAACTCAAACTTTATAATAGGATAAGATGCTACAATGAAGAGTGATCATTCACAAAGGCAGTGATGAAATGCCTTGTATCTTATATGTTGTGTGCTTTCAATCAACACAGTAAGTATATCAGTCTAATTACAAAGAGAGGGGTCGGTGGGTGGCACCATAAATTGAACACTGCAAGTCACTACTACAATAAATTGAAGAGTCAGGGGTTTTGTACACCGATTTCATAGCCTTGCTGGTAACTGCATTATAGTGTACACAGTACACACAAAAAAAAAAAACACACACACACAACAACAATGCTGATAAGCAAGGTAAAAGTTGACATCAAAACTGAAGGAAAGACTATTTGGTAGCAGTTATGACAAAAATGGTACTCACCAGAGAATGCAACAGTATTTTTCCCCCACACTTGGAAAATAACAAATTTGTCATGACAATAACAATAGAATCACATAGCATCATAAATATCAATAGTCAGCTAGCTACCCACTTCTTAATAAATGATTCAATGCTCTGTAATTTTCCCCAACTTTCAATAATCAAATACCACTTTTGAGATCTTACCAGCAAAGGTAATTTCACGGTAATGATATTTTATCTTGTCTACACTGAACATGGCAACTCTTATTACTGAATACATTACAAATGTTACATATATATATTATGTTAGAAATAATCATTACTTAAAAAAACAATGATTTTGTTTAAATTTTGTTTTAAGCAAGGCATCTGAAGCCACTTCCAAAAGCACTCGTGAATGTAAAAGGTTATTTGTCAATGTTTGAACACTGAGCATGGAAGGGTTCCTTGTCAATTCAAAGATGCTGTTTGACTTAAGGAAATGCAAAGATCTTTCTGCAAAGCTTTCAAATGCAGCTTTATAATTTTCAGCACATCTCTACCAATTTCATTAACCAAATTAATAATTCATGAAGAGATGGAAAGGAGTCTAATTCAACACAACTGATACATTTTTTTTTACCATAGATGAAATCTGGCAATCATGGTGTTCACATCATCTCTTGAATAAGAAATAAAGCCTAATATTTCCTTTAATGAGACTGGTAATACATGCTTATTTACATTGGTATTTCCAGTTCTGTAAATGTTCCTACAGATAAAGATTTCATCCAGAAAAATTCTAAGTTCTTACTAAAGCTCAAACATGTTGACTGTGAGCATTGCCATCTCATCACTAAGCTGTAATGAGGCAATTCAGGAATTCAGAGTAGCTTTTCACAAAAGTTAGTTTTAAAAGTTTCATTAAGTACTTTTTTAGCATCTGAATACATGTAATTTGTGGCAAGTGCTTCCCTATGCACACAACAATGCATTGATTTGCTTCTCTGCTGTAACAGTTTGAATTATGATCGAATGGCTGTTGCTCCATCCATGCTTATTTCAACACACTAACTCCGATCAAATTTCTTATCTTGAATAAAATCACCAATAGTTTCACCAGTTGAATGTTCACATATGCTTTGGCAAAATAAACAAAAATAGTGTATTTTTTTTGTTTACCTCAGACAAATGCTAAAAGATCAGAACATACATCAAATCAGTGGATTCATCAGCTTGTATCACATAGTAGCAACTCTTGTCAGATTTGTGGCAATGCTGGCTGCTTTACATTTTTGGTCATTGCTATGATTCTACAGTAAACAATTTTATTATTTGAGAGGGGAACAGGAAAAGAAACTTGTAGCTCATATCTAAAATCATAACTTTGGACTGCACGTTTTATTAATGTCTTACTAAAATCAAGAGTTGCTGAAGTGATTAGTATGAAATTCACCACATGATATCAAGCCTCCCAACGATTTCATACATTTGTAACGTGGTCATTATTTTCTTGGAGTTTTTTTTTGCATCTCTTATTGGAAACTTCAATGGGCCTTCCCTGGTATTATCTACATTATTTATAATAATGCATTTGGAGGTTGGATGGTTTAATACCAGTTCGTTAAAATCCAAACTTATGATAATCTTTACCATATTTAAAGACTTTAGTTTCTTTACAGCTTGCCTTTTTAATAAACTTGCAAGCAGTACACACTATTTCATCATTGCACAAGTCTGATAAAGCTGAATTGCTGCTTTCTTTCCAACAGCTATCACTAACCTTTGCATTTCCCACATTACTTTCTGATGTACTGTACATTTCAAAAATTCCACTTTTAGCCACCGATCTATGTAAAAGGGTTTTAAGAAATGCAAAAAATTAATTTTTAATTAATAAAAGTGAGTTTTACAATTCATTAGTAACCAACAGCAATTCTACTATAAAGGACACCGTATTTTTCATACACATGTAAAACATTTCTTTGTAAGCTCTGGATATATGACCATTAGCTACGCTTTTAGCAATGACACAGCATGCAACATCAAAATTCCACCCTTTGAGCCAATCTGTGTGATGCAGAAATCTTGAATGACACACACCTCTCTCCTTCTGCACTTGCAATGTAAACAAACGTGAACACGTTCTTCATCAAAATACAAAACATTAAATGTGAGCATTTTTCTGCCATACTACATTCTCATAGATTATTTAACATTTTTGTTTTTTTTTTTTTTTTTTTTTTTTTTACAAAAAGTAACAGCAAAAAAGCTATGATGAAGTGAAACAAAAATTCTGCTGTGTATCCACTAAAAACATTTTGCATACAATACTTTGGGGAAAAACTACCATGCTTAAACTCCATGGCATGTGACGTTACAAGTTAGCTGCAGGAAAGGTCTAAACATATTGTATTCAAGCTAAAAGACAACAGAGTTGTAATCTTGTGTTTTTTAGACTTGTTGCAACCTCTTGCTGTTTAGTAAAAGCATCTCTTGTTCTAGAGAAAATTAGATCCTGCAGAGAGGCAGCTTGTTCATTCTTACTGGTACAATCCACCATTCAGGGCATTGCTTTCATTATACAGTATAGTGTAAACTCTTCAGAAGCAGGAGAGCAAATGCAGTCAAACAGACTAAAACCAGAACAATATTATGCATTTGCTGAACATCAGGCATTTGATTTTTTTAATTTTAACTAGCTGTATGATATTATTTAAGTAACCCTTTTGTAATAGCCACCATAGTTGTGCAAGAAATCTGTGCTATGCCAGCCAATATACATTTTAAAAGGTAAAAAAGTTTAATATCTCAAATTTACCCCAGTCGAAGATGTTCTTTAGGTAGAGTTTAACTGAATACATCACTGATGACATTACATACTATATGACCTAGAGATAGTACACAAAACTTGTCTAAGATTTGTAGTCTCTGTCGGGATGAAAGGTTAGGGCAGGATTATTGATATAAAAATAGGTATGTCTCACTCTAATTGAGTCAAGAAAAATTAAATAAGTGTAAAGCACTAGAAAAGTCAGAATGTCTGTCTTTATAATACACAACACTGCCAGAAATTTAAAAACTAAAATTATAATAAAATATTCTGAGAAGTATAAAATCAGCTGGACCTCAAAACACGTGCTCTTTTTGAGAAGTGGTTTTGTGAAACAAGTTTGGCCACATATTCGCTGAGAAAAATGAGCATCCCTTCTAAAAAGCCAATTTTTTCAAAGAAAATTTCAGGCATTCAGAAAATAGACAAACTACACCCCATATATTTTTCTCCACTTAGACTGTCAAATGTCTACTCTAAATTGTACCCTCTGAGAGATGTCTTTCAGCATCTGCCTTCACTGACCACATGTTCTGGTCATGACCTCTGTTTAATCCTTTCAGGACTACATTTTCATATTATCATTAGCTTAACCACACATTCTCATCCTTTAATAGCATTTTTCTCATAGTTACAATGGAAGCACAATTGCTTATTGAACAGTCTAACATGTTAGCCTCCCTCACACTATTAACTTATCATCACATTCTTCTCAATTCTCAAGGAACAACACTTAATTTTTTCACTGCTGCACCGCTAAACACACATGCAACAGAGTACATTCGTTAGTGGAGGTATTGAACATTGCATATGGACAGAGATCATTCTGAAACTGAAGCTGTAGCAGACGTTTAAGTTGAACATGATGACACAGAAGAACTTTTGCCAAAAAAAAAAAGAGCCGTGTCTGTTGTCTGGGTACTGTGTAATAGTGTGACGATATGTTGACTTTATTCTCGACATTTCCACTTTAATCTCAACGTTTATGACGAGAATAAAGTCGACATGTTGACTTTATTCTCGTAATTTGTCATTAAAGTAGAACATCGTAAACTAAACTTCATCTTAAAATGAATATTTAATTTACTAGATTTTCTCAAACCCCGTCGAAAGTTATGTAGCACATTAAATGCTTTGTGTTAAGTGTTCCCCGACCCATGTTAATTGCTATGTGCTTCTTAAACTGACTTCCTCTTGCACTAAGAGGAGGTGCAGGCAGCAATCACCGCACAGAATGCATTAATTTCATGATATCCCTGCTCCCTGAACATTTAGAAAGGTAAGATAAATACTTTATATCATTTTCATGATGAAATGCATTAAAGCATGTATTAATCATGTGGGGGCATGGTGGTGTGGAGGTTGCACTGCTGCCTCGCAGCAAGGGGGTACTGGGTGTTCCCTGCCTTGAATTTGCATACCTTGAATTTGCATATAACAGATTTCTTTAAAGTTCTGAACACTCTGTGGTCTAAGTTTATAACTAGTTTTAATTTCGCAAAGACGTTTATTGTGTGGTGATTAGTTATGTGGAAAAAGAAAAAGGAAGGATAGGAACTGGGGGTTTAGTACGTCTGACAAAGACCGCACGCATGCAATAAAGAAAGTCTGCTCAGAAGAACATCCCTTGAATTCTGTGTTCATGTCTCCGACCACCAGATCACAAACCCAACATTTACACAATATTTAAGTTAAACCTGTGCGATATCCATTAATACAACCAGTTTATTGGAGCCTCATCACACCTGCCATCAAGTTCCCTACACTGAACGTACACCTGGGGACCCCTTACTGCGAGGGAGCAGCACTATTGCCACACTACCATGCATGTTTAATACCTGCTTTAATGCATTTCATCATGAAAATTATATCAAGTATTTATCTTAGCATTCTAAATTTTCAGAGAGCAGGAATATCATGAAGTGAATGTATTCTGTGCAGTGATCACTGCCTGCACCTCCTCTTAGTGCAGAGAAAGTCAGTTTAAGAAGCGTGAAGCGATTAACAACTGGTTCGGGGAATACTTAACACAAAGCATTTAATATGCTACACTAACTTATGATGGGGTTTGAGAAAATCTAGTAAATTAAACATTGATTTTAGGATGAAGTGTAGTTTACGACATTCTACTTTAATGACAAAATAAACTGAGAATAAAGTGGAAATTCTGACTTTAATCTTGACATAAACGGCGAGAATAAAGTGGAAATATTGACTTTATTCTCGACATATACTTTTTTTTCCCTTCACTGTGTCCGTATTTTTTTTTCTTCACCGTGGCCCTAATACACTTCTGTAGGGCTATACCACAAATAGCATTATAAATGCAAGTTGCCGTTTTATTATTTATGCATATAGTGTAGCTTGAAGCAAGGTCCATATTAATGCAATTTGCCTTAATGATGGTTCAGTTGGTAAAGATGTCATCACCAAGTTGGACTTGTTTTATTTTATTGTATTTTTATTTGGTGAATACTGTGTAATGCACCTGGGCTTGAAGTCTTGAAGTAATAGTATTATTACTAGAAGTTGCACTATTATTTATTTTGTTATTATTTATTAGTTTAAATATTATGTAGTTTAATGATGGTAAAGTTGTTTAAAAAGTCTCTTTAACATGTCAGTAGACATAGATTGTTAACATTAACAGAAAATGTAGTTGGTTTTCAAATAATATTTACTATTTATTCCTTTTCAAGACATGTTCAGTGCAATACAACGTTTGACAAGCACCTCTGGATATTTTACTAAGTCTAAATTTATCTTTGGATGGTTGAAAATGTGTTGTCAAAATTTTAGTTTAAGTTGTTTACAAAATTTGTTCAATAAAAAGGCTCTATATTTTGACTGCAACTGTCATGCAATGTGACTCATTCTCTTCATTAGTGCCACCCCCTTGAAAACTATCACTTTATGGGGCCATGCAAACCTGTATTAATATTTGTGTGCACATTAAAAAATTTTTTGTACAATGTACAATTCTCATGACAGTTGAATAGGTAATTCTTAGCCAGTCTACTGCAGTAATTGCAGCGGAAAATGTGGTTAACATCCACTCGTGCAAAAAAATACCGTTGAATACTGTGTAACCGGTATAATTTTGAAAAATACCGTGATATAGAATTCTGGTCATACCGCCCAGCACTAGTATAAGTATATTGTATTTTATATATATATATATATATATATATATATATATATATATATATATATATATATATACACACACACACACACACACACTTTTTTTAAAGTATGCATCTAAGCGTAGTATGACTAACACCAAGGCCAGCTACTGAACACCACCGAGAGCCAACTAATGTTCTCATACAAAAGTTATCTGCTCTTGTTCATGGACCAAACGAAAGAGAGCTAGAAAGTAAACAAATGCATCTGCAAAAATCTGAATCCCATGTTGCATCAGTGAAAGCAATACAAATCACAGTCAGTCCTGACTAGTGGGAGGAGAAGAACATCCATTTGATAACAAACACTTCCAGTTCTGTCAGACTCATCCTTATGGTCCCACAGCTCTCCTGTCAGCAAGCAAACACTCCTAGTCTCCTTCCAGTTAATGAACACAAAACTACTGGAGCATGCTCTACCTTAGAAGCTCATGTGATTAGACATTCACAAACAGTACACAGGGGTTGATCTTCCTAAAAGTCCATAGACTGTCAATACTATCCAAAGCAGTCAAAATATTTTGAGTCACTTGCAAACAGTGAACAGCTCCATCAACTACTCTACCACAAGTCATCAGAGCATTCATTTGATACCCATAAGACCGGGTTTATACTTCACGTGACGCGACACATGCTCCAGCGGATGCTCCTGCTACGCATGCGTTTTACTGTTTATACTTGCGCGCATACTTTACGTAAATCTGGAAGAATCCACCAGGTGGCAGTATGAGATATTATCACAATGAGAACAGGTTCGGCTTTGCTGTGTTGTGAATTGCCTGGAACACCCATTAAATTCCGATGACACCTTACTGCAATATCTCTGAAATGGATACTTAATGATTAAATCCATCAATCCAGGGATGTGTCCGTTCCAACAAGAATTGGGCATGAGGCAGAAACAACCTCTAGATGGGGCATCAGCTCATTTCAAGGTAAAAACAAGCACTCACATACACGTGCATCATTTTAGTGTCACCAAATCTGCATATCTTAGGAAGGAAACCCGAGCACTCTGGAAACCCAGCACGACAACACGTAAACTCCAAGCAGGGAATACCAGCGACGTGACTCACTGCAAGACAGCAGTACTACCACTCTGCCACCATGTCACCCCATGTGCGTAATTATTAACAGTATTCATTATTTAAGCAAAATTAACAATTTATCTGTAAAATGTCACATACATATTTTAATGCATTTCATCATGAAAGTGATATCAAGTATAAATCTAAGGATTCCAATGTGCAGAGAGTTGGAATATCATATGTTTAATGTGTTTTGTGTGGTGATCTATTGCTGTTTGCCGCTACTGTCAGGTCAGGAGTAAGCCCCAGAAAAAAAAGACGGCACAAAAAAATGGTATGTGAGACTTTTAAAATGTATCGTGTCATTACAATCGGGAAAATGCGACACTTGAGTATAAAAGCACCACGAATGCATCTGTATGTCGACATTTTGCTTCACCACTTCGAAAAATTCATCGACGCGCTCACATCGATCCCGTAGGATCCGCATAAAGGCTTTCTGTCACATGTAGATAGTAAACAGAGACTCTGACATCACATTCCAACTTTTATCACACTGCACCCCCCAACTTTTTGCTGGTACTGCAACTCGCACACGCATTGTGTTAATTTCCGTGGGCCTGCCCAGAGAATGTGTCAAATGAACGCTGGGAACGTGTGTAAGCCATGATGCATGAGCGTTCTGAGCGTGAAGTATAAACAAGTCCTAAGAGTCATCAGGCCAAATCCTATCACTCTAGTAGACTTTCCCAAATTCCAACAAACCAAGTGGCCCCATAGGGTGTAACAAGCACAATCTATGAAACTCTGTGCTGGCCATATTCACTTCAAAGATGCCTTTCTGGATCTTAAAAAGAGTCATCTCACAGTTTAGTGCAAGTCTAGCCAAAAAGATTAAGTCACCTTTGCAACCAAATAACAACCAAAGAGCACAAAGTAAGCCTTAAAAAAGCAGTAAATACTAGATTCACAGAAAACAGAGTATACTGTACCTCTGTTTCAATACGATCCCCCCATGTCACTCCAGAATGAGACACACAGAGGCTCTGAAATACAGGTTGAGCACTAGCCTCTCATTCCTACAGGGCAGATGTTGTTAAAGGTAGTACAGATGGTGGCTCTCCAGATATTACAAGACAAAGATCATTTAAACAAAAAAAGTTGGTCTGCATGGTCAATGTGTCCCACTGTTGTGAGACAAAGGCTAGATACGAGCATGGTTCACAAGAACTTCGGTAGTATGGTTTTCTGATACTGTCACCATGGACTGCACAGACATGATAGACAGGCCCTGTAAGTTTCCCAATGCAGAATCAATATACAGTGGAGTAACTCTGGGCAGCCATGACTCTATAACAGTCAGACGCAAAAGTGTGCCTTGCAGGGCCAGACATATATACAGGTATTAGACATCAGCAGACAACAATAAATGAATTTGCCTTAAATGTGGGTGGGAAAAATTACACATTTCACAGAGTGTGACATTTCTAAACCAATCCAATACCTCATGAAGGTAGCAAATTTTAAACATCAAAGAGAAATGGCACTCTTGTCAACATCGTCCAACTGTAAGTAAACCTGTAGTTACAATGTATAAACCGTCTCCATATGACACCCCAGTTAAAATGTGTACAAAGAATGCATTGTACATGCTAAAAATAAGCAGAACCTTTTGTATGGGAAAAAACAGTTTATAAACCAGATTATACTTTGGCATTCGGAAACCTCCCTGGAGGAGTAGTAAAACTGAACGACGCATTGCCGCTGGTTGTTTGTGATCTGTCTGCCACAGTAACAATGATAAAGTCAGAGAACATGCAAAACTGAATGAACAGGTAGCCACATTTTCAAAAAGATGAACTCCAGAATGTGCAGCTAAACAGTGTGCTCTCATATCAAGTTAAAATGCAGAAAAGAACTCCCTTTAATCAAAGTCTTTTTGCTGCTAATAACAAAGATCTAGAGAAAGGTTTCTTTAGCCAGTACACCTGAAACAATAAGTGTTGCTAATGACACTGATACCACCAGAGATAGAGACCACTAGCTGAATAGTATCATGCTTCTGAACTGCAACATCTACACAAATAACTAAAGATAAAATTACCGTATAATGCTAAGAATGTAAAACGCTAAGAATGCCATACCACAATATATCCATCCATCCATTTTCCAACCCGCTGAATCCGAACACAGGGTCACGGGGGTCTGCTGGAGCCAATCCCAGCCAACACAGGGCACAAGGCAGGAAACAATCCTGGGCAGGGTGCCAACCCACCGCAGACCACAATATATATAGATCACAATACTGAAGGGAATGTTATTTTCAAACATGCATTCTGAAACAATACCATTAATGTTGTGTTTACAAATTCAGTAAATTATCCAAGCCATCAATATGTTGCTTTTCTTGTGTTTTCAGTTGTATCCCAAACATTTACAGTGCACCACCTGGAGGAAATTGGAGGCTCTTTTTTTTGGAGAAAGAACTGTTGTGGGTACGGCTTTTTCAGTGCCAGATTTTACCGCCATCAACTTCCTTGTACTTAGCGAGTTGTTGCCAGACGTATATTCTCATTCCAAATGTCACATCTTGCTTGTCAAGAAACTGTCCACCTGTCTCAGAGCTATAACAAAGTACAATAACAAGATATTTGGACTTAAAAATTTATGGGAAACAAGATCCGGAATCTTGAAATCACACATCACCTACGACATTAACAGTAGATGAAAAAGTTGATAATGAAGCATCACAATGAGAAGCCTAAATGATGCTTGATTGAAGAGGAGTGAAATAAAGATGCTACTACCCCATTCATTACTCAAAATTTGTGAGGATGATGAGGGAAACTTTTGTTGTTGTATTTACTGTCAATTAGTGCAGTGGTAGGCCAATATATTTTAGAGCAAGACAGCTTTTCAGTGTTTCAAGATGCTGGTCTGCTTTGTGTTATGCTGCTAGGTTATGACAAATGGGTTCTGAGATTTTTCAGGTAAAGACGGTAGAAGTTTGATGTAAGATTTATCTGTTCATGGCACCGAAGAGTGAAGACATTGCAGGGTGATTAGCACATGCAAGTAACAATTTCAATGTACTCTGTATATGTGAAAATAATGATCCTATGAACATCTCACTGCTTAAATGTCAACTTGCAAAATCATGAAGTAATTATATGATTGTGTAGAGTTCTTATTCCTGTAACACAAAGATATACAGAGAAGCCAAGCAGTCACTTCACCTGCACTTGAGAACAGGTAATCAACCTGCAGCAGAACATGTTTGGGCTGAGCCACTACTCAGATGGAAGACCACCTGGGACAGGGTACTCAATTACAGTCTTGGATGTCCACAGTGGCTACAGGTTTTCTTAATGAGAACTTACTTATTAACTAATAAAGCAATATTTTTGGGCTTAGTTTTAGTTAACTTGCTTGTTACAATTCAGAACCCTTCAATGCCTATTTTAGTTTTAAACAACTGAATTTAGGTTGTAGTTATCTATTTTCTTAAGCAGCCATCAGTTAATAATGAGGTGCAAATGACAAAAGAACGACCAGCTCAGCAGCTGATGGGCTTCCATTTAAACCTGTGGATGTACATCATGAAGTACTTGCGTTAATAAAATATTTTTAAATAAATGAGAAAGGTAAGGACTATAAAACAAAAATTCTCAGAAAACCAATACAAGAATAAAGCACTAACAAAAAAAAATTAAATATAAAGTTTAAGTTTAGTTTTCTGTTAGGCCTGAATTCTACTTATGAAACTGGCTAGAACAAAAACATGCATCCACTTGGACCACCAGGACCATAATTGAGTACCCCTGATCTACGAAAAGCCTGGGATGCTGCTGGTAGAGGTAGAGGCCATCAGGGGGTGCTTGCCCTGTATTCTGTATGCATGTCCTAATGCCCCAGTGCATCATGATGCCACTGCACTATAAAAATTGGTGCCATCTTTGGGATGAGACTTTAAACTGAGGTCCTGAGTCTCTGTGGTCACAGAAGATCCCTTGGCATCCTTCAAAAATGAATGTTTCCCAATGTCCTGGATCAGTTTCCCCCTGTGGCCTGGTCATTCTGATCCCCTAATCATCCCCTGACCCTGATTGGCTAACTCTCTCTCTCACACACGAATAATGGCTGGCACTGCATTATTCAGTTGTATGCTAAATATTAGTTGTGGTTATCAATGCAAAATCCTTTAAACAGGTTAGAAAACAGCAATACAAATGTGATTAAGTATTATTCATGTCACTGCACAGCTGTTACCCTGGGACTATCAGATGTAATAGTGCTGCTCAACTCGCTGGCAGTGGTGGCAGTCAGACAGTGTGTAACTGTTCAACTGTCAGCCTAGGTTATTAGATGCAATTGAGCTGCTCAGTCCAAAATTCACCATAGGACAGTTACAGTTTGAAGTGACTAACTATCAAGTTCAGGATAACTCTCCATTTGTTGCCCTGATGAAACTGTAATAATCTCATTGTTATGTGTAAACGTCTCAGGATGGCAGCTGGACAGTGACACTATTTGTCTGGATCAGATACATGAACAGTGCATGTTGGGACAGTCTGACAATGCAGGCTTTGCCAGTACCGTGTCAATGTCCAGCTGTCATCAAGGGACCATCAGACAATGCAAAATGTCACTGTCCAGCTGTCTCCGTAGGATGATCAGACCTTCGTGGGTTGTGTTGGCCAGCTGTCACTCTGTGGTGACAGGGCCAAGCAGAGTGGTGTGTCCAACTGTTATACTGGGAGTCTCAAGCAAAACTGGCTGCTACTGTCAACTTGGAACGATAACACAGACTAGTGCCTCCCTGGCCAGGTGTCATTCTGGGAGGGGCAGGTACGCTGGTGTTTTGTCCGGCTGTCACTCCGGGTCGATCTACGTCACCGATTGAGTACATCGTAAGCAGAGGCACTTTCACCCTTGCGCGGCGCAAGAGTTTAGCAGCCGTGTATGTGAAACCAAAGTACACGAAGCCCCGTCCCGGCCACTCCAAGGAGCAACTGGGCAGTCCGAATATTGCGGAAGGAAAAGTTTTCCGCTTAGGGTGAACGGCGGCTCCACGTTCACCTCGGATGGCTGCGCAGACGACTACACCTCGACGGCGTGGAGCGGCGAGAGCGAAGAGTCTGGCGGCGCGCTTACCTGCACATCCAGCTCGGCGCTCCACGCCTCGCTTTGCCGTGCTCCTTGACTGTCTGTCTCCGGACGGCCACACTCCTTATAATATCCTTCGGCTTTTTTGTCTGATAAACAAAGGCAGGTGTCGGTCAAACTGGAGACCAGGAAGCGCTCCTTGTCCGTGTTCCCCTCTCTCTCTCTTTTCCCGAGTCACTCGGAGAACCGTCCCCGCCTACTCCCAAACCTTGCCCTCCCTTCTCCGTATCCATTCGGCAAACATCGGAATTACTCGGTTCCAGAGAGCGCCCCTGGAAAGAGGCGTTAAGATCAGTGTCCTGACTCGGATACGGACTACGAACGAGATCTGTTCTAAGTGAAATGAAGGATAGTTCTTTGAAATAATTAAATTCCCGGTATTTATTTTTTAGACGAAAGATTTTCGTTTTGTATCATAGAAGATTTATAGAAAAATGAAAAAAATATATAAAGTTATTTACAAACATGGAAATAAAATTAGATTTAGGGAGAAAAAAAATCAATGAATTAACAAGGTTTAAAAAGGTTTTTTGGTCTGATTGAACTTTTTGGCTTCAATTCTAAGCATTATGCCTGGAGGGAACCAGGCACACACCCATTAACAGTATTCCACCAGTGAACTATGGTGGCATCATCATCATGCTATGAGGTTGTTTTTCAGTAGCAGGTACTGGGAGACCAGGTAGGGTTAAGGGATAGCTTAACGGAGCAAAGTACAAAGATATCTTCAATGAAAACCTGCTCCAGAGTTCGCTGGACCTCAAACTGGGCTGAAGGTTTACCTTCCAACCAGACAATGACCTAAGCTTAGGGACAAGTCTGTGAATGTCCTCAAGTGGCCCATCCAGAGCAAATACTTGAACCTGATTGAATATCTCTGGGGCAACCTAAAAAATAGTTGTCTGACAGTCTCCTTTTAACCTGACACAGCTTGAGACGATCTGCAGAGAAGAATGGAAGAAGTATCCCCAAACCTAGGTGTGTGAAGCTTGTCACGTCAGACCCATGAAACTCCATACTGTAATCACTGCCAATGGTGCTTCAACTATGGAGTAAAAGGTTTGAATATGTTTGCCAATGTGATGTATCATTGCAATATTTCTAGAAATCATGTTTTTGTTTTGTCATTCTGGGGTAATGAGTGTGGTTTGATTTGGGAAAAAAATATTTAAATGGTTTTAGTGTAAGGCTTCACCATAGCAAACTGTGCAAACAATGAAGGGATCTGAATACTTTCTAAAGGCACTGTATGTCATTTACATTTCAGTTAGCTATCCATCCCACAGTCTTATAAGTAAACGTTTTCAAGGTCAGGCCTATGGGGAGTTAGAACATTAACAGTGACCACTGTGTAAGGACTTTCCAGTTGTTTCTGATGAATCAATCCTTAATTAATACAATTTGAGCCTTAGCAAATAAACCCCACGAATAGAGAGAGAGAGAGAGATGTTTATATTGGAGTTTATATCAAATTACTGTGTCAAAAATGATGGCACTAGTTGTAGTCTGAGAGCAGTTTGATAAATATCAATATTTGAATCATTTTACCAATTTGTGTGTGGCTTCTATCAGCAACAATGGTTGAATTGTAGGACATTGTAGGACACACTCTTGCACTGTCACTTATGCTCAGTTTAGTATCTCTTGGACGTCTTTGTAGAAAACACTTGAAAACAGGGACAAACCCATTACCCACTTTCTATTAGGTGTCAATGCTACCATTAAAAAAAGCCATCTTTATAATTTATTAAAGTGCCTTCTCTGTAAGACACAGTTCAAATACAGATCTGAATCTGTAACACTCTGAACTTTTTGATTTAAAGCTTCAATGGTGCGTTTGGTACAAACACCATATTAATGCAACAATAATAATGTAACAACAAATAATGAAATCTATGTTAGCTATCCAGGATCTAAGTGCTGCCTTCTACACAGTAGATTATGACATTTTTATTGATCAAATTGAATATTGGGATGGCATTTGGGCACTGCCCTTGAGTAATTAGCAGACTGCCTCAAGGGCAGGACTTTTAGCTTCAGCTTTGGTAATTCATCTTCTCCTACAGCCGCTGTTGCCTGCAAGGTAACACAAGAGTCTTTTCTAGAACCAGTTCATTTTTCTTTGTATATGATGCCACTTTGCACTATTCTTAAGTATAACATCCCTTTATCACTGTTACACAGATAATACCCAAATCTACCTGCTTCTGAAACCCAAGGATAACGATACTTTTACTATTCTTTTTAGTTGTCTTGTTCAAATGTTGCGTGGCATCAGACTTTCTTCAACTAAACATATGAAAAGGAGAGATTATTCTCTGCGGTGGGCTGGCGCCCTGCCCAGGGTTTGTTTCCTGCCTTGCGCCCTGTGTTGGCTGGAGTTGGCTGGAATTGGCTCCAGCAATACCCCCGTGACCCTGTAGTTAGGATATAGTGGGTTGGATAATGGATGGAGATTATTCTTTTTTAGCCTGTTGTTCTCCATTAATTGTATCAACGGTAATATGTGTCCACTAGCTCCACACATATCTTTGACTCTAATTTCAAACCTGATAAACAGATACATGCTGTGGTCAAAAGTGTTTCTCATTTCAGAAAAGGTAGACACTACAGTATGTACATATACTGTTCACTGTATGTCTCATAATTAAGGGCAGTATGTCAGAAAGACAAACTGAAAGTTATTGTTTAAAAAAGCTCTTATCAGATTTTAAATAGAGTTTGTCAGAAGACATGAAAGGCACTTCTACTAAGTCAAAGAAGTTTCAGGTCACGCTGAGACCTAAATAGACTTGATCTTTAAGGCTGGCTTGTTCATCAGTTTTTACATTGTCTTGCAACCATTTTCATATCATTACGTATGGTTTTGGTCAAGTTGTACCATAGCAACATTTCTTGGCATCAGGGCCTGGAACACTTGTAAAGATGGGAAGCAATACATGCAACATATGTGCAAAATGCATACAGTAGACCACAGAGAAATTCTGGGAGAGCAGTTGCTGAAAGAAAACTAGCAGGAAATGTATTTCAAACCATACGTCAAAATCCACAATGTGGCGACTTAAAAATAAGATATCAATATTCTTGAGTGGAACAACCAAAGATTGAAATTGGGAACGTGACAGAGTTTGGAGATTCATGTCCAAGTGAATATAGTTTCTATAGTTATAGTTCCTTGAATTTTACAAATAACAATGGACAAAAGCCGTAATCTACGGAGCCCACGAGAGGACATGGGGCTTCTTTAACAATTATTGAGTCAAGATGTGGAACACACTAACAAAGTTAATGTAACAAAGTTAGTTATTAGCAAGGATTTGGGGTTTCTTTTACTTTGGATTGGTTCATCATTCCTTAAATAAATACTTGAAAGATGGGAGAAAAAGATACCTTTAGTAGGACTTTGCTTATTTTAGACAACTTTCCACCTTTAAATGTGTGGCACTGTGGCCCTATATTTAGTACTGATGCCACATGGGCAAACATACCACGGGTTGAATTCTGTTTTCTGTCATTGCAGATTCTTCTTGTGCTTATGTTTTTGTTTTTTTCTTTTTTCCTCTCATATCCGAAAGATGTGTGCATTGTTGTAATTGGAAGTACTAGATTTGCCCTTTTTTGTGTTTGTGCAAAATTGGACCAAGTAATGGACAGGCACTTCATCTAGGTTTGGCTTCGGCCTTGTGCACAGTGTTGCTACAATCTCCACCATGATCCTGAGCTGGATTAAGTGCTTTTGAGAGTGTTATATTAATGTTGGACGTACAATGTCAGTTTAAAGTGTTAACAAGCCTGGTTGTTAAATTGGAGCTTCAGTTCTATACAAAATAAATCTCAGTGCCGTCAATTTATGCATCACTGAATCGTGAGTGATCATCTTGTCTAAACTTTCAAGTATATAATGTAGTAGTTATTGACAAGCAAACTCAGATTTGTTTCTCAGGAAAAAAAAAACCCTTCACCATATGATAAAAGTTACCTTCACTAATAAATAACCCTGGGAACTGAAAATAACACTTGTGATGCCATCAAATGTAACCTTATTCTTATCACTCTTCTTGTTTTTGTTTGACAGTGAGAACACAAAAAATAATAAATGTAAATCCTGCACTTGTTTTTTATTGAATATACAGCAGCTACAGTTTAATAGATTTTCTCACACATTCTAAAGACATTCAACTAGATCTATTATCCACACCAAGCTAGCCTAGTGCTGAAAGTGTGGGTGTGAGCAGGAGTGTGTTCTGTGGTGGACACAGTTTAAAAGGACTGGGATTGGTTACGACTCCCACCACCATGAACAGGATTAAGTGGATACTAAACTGGTAGATGAAGATGCTGATAAATATCCAGAATGCAGAAAGACAGTTCAGATTAAATTCTTTTTTCTTTAAAGCTAAAAAATATTTGAAAAACCTGATCAGATTTTTTTTTGTTTTGGTTTACAATATTTTAAAATAACTAGATTAGATATCCTAGACAGAATATTCTATTTTAACTTAGTGTTAAATGTCAAGAGCAACAAAGCCAACAAATCTAATATCACCACATTGATACATTTATGAAGTCTTTCTGAAATGATACGACAGGCTAAGCTTAAGGTTCCTTTTTAAGGGTTTTGTTAAAGAACATTTTTTAAAGCAAATGTTACAGTTATTGAATGGAAATACAGTGGTTTCCAAAAGTTTTCAAACTCCTTCACTTTCTGCACACTTTACTGTGTTGTTGATTTAATTTTAAATGAATGCATTTGCGATTGTGGCCCATCATTTTACAGTTAATTACACATAGTGACAATGTAAAAACAAGTTTTCAGAAAGGTTTTCAGATTTATTAAAAATCAGAATCAGAAATCTCTCATTCTTATAAGTGTTCAGACCCTTTGCCGTTGCACTCCAAATTGTGGTCAGGTGCATCCTTTTTGCTTTAATTGTCCTCGAGATGTGGCAGCAAATTGGACATCATTTAGAAAAGTCACACCTGTGCATATTAGGTCCACAATTCACTCTGCATGTCAGGACAAAAACCAAGCTATGAACTCCACAGTGGCCTCAATAATGAAACGGAAGACATTTGGAACCACCTGAGTTGTCTCAGCTGTGTGCCTTGGGTCACTGTCAAGCTGAACAGTTACCCCAGTCTGAAGTCATGTGCACTCAGGAGCAGGCATCCCCCCATGTGGACCTCTCTGTATTTAGTTGCCTATATCTTCCCCCAAGTCCGGACCAGTATGCCTGTCTCTGTCAAAAGTCCACCAACTTGCTTCACTGTAGGACTGGTATTAGGCAAGGATGAGCAGTGCTTGGATCTTCACCAGACATAATGCTTGAAGTTCTGCCAAGAGTTTACATTTTGTCTCATCATACCAGAGAATCTTTTTCCTCATGTTCCAAGTCTTTTTAAACTGTCATATGCCTTTTATTAAAGAGTGTCTTCTGTATACCATAAATGCCTGATTGATGGAGTGCTGCTGAGATAGTTGTCCTTCTGACAGATTCTCCCCTCTAAGCAAAGAACCTCTAAAGCTCTGTTACAATGACCTTTGAATTTTTGGTCACCTCCCTGACTAAGACCCTTCTTGCCTGGTTACTCAGTTTGGCCACACAGCCATTTCTAGGAAGAGTCCTAGTGGCTCCAAATGTCTTCCATTTCACAATTATTGAGTCCAGAGTGCTCCTGAGAACACTCAAAGCTTTAGAAACTATTTTATCCCCTTGCCCTGATCTATGCTTCACCACAATTTTATCACAGAGGTCTACATAGAGTTCCTTAGACTTCACGGCTAGAAGTTTGTCCTGACATGCAGTATGAATTGTGGGACATCATATACACAGATGTGATCCTTTGTAAACATCCAATCAATTCAGTTTACCACAGATGGACTCCAATCAAGTTAATACATCAAGAATACTTAAAGCAAACAGGATGCACCCAACCACAGTTTGGAGTGCTACAGCAAAGAGTCTGAATACTTAAATGAGATAATTCAGTTTTTGCTTTGTAATACATTTTCAAACCTTTCTGAAAACATGTGTTCACTTTCCCATTAGGAGATATTGAGTGCAGATCGAAGGGGAAAAGTGGCAAATTTAAAAACTTTAAAATTTAAAATTTACAATGCAATGAAGTGTGCAGAACGTGAATGGATCTGAATACTTTCTGAATCAACTGTATATCTATCTTTCACCTAACTGGAGCAGCCTTCTGTATAATGCTTCCTATAAAAAGGGTTTTGCTGGATCGATATGAAGGCACTGTTGCAAGGCTGAAATGAATATTGTTTTACTATTGTTCACCTATCTGTTTTCTAAACACAATTTTTCCATTTTAGGGTCATAGGGAGGTGACATCTATCCTAACACTACTGGACAAGCCAAACAAAGCACCACTGTATGTGACACCAGTCAAGCACTCAGAAACAATACTCACATTAATATGTTAAGTTTATATGGTCCAACCATCCTTTCAGAAAACTGTTTAATCCATTTTAGAATCAAGGGATGTGAACAGTAGGAGAACAGGCATGGAGTGCAACTTTGCCAACTCTGGCTTCTGCAGCAGAACTAATCACAGCACGACAATGCTACACTCAGTTCTATACTTTGTTATAGGCAAGGTGTCTGTAGCACATACTGTATGCTCATATTTACATCATTTAATTGAGGATTTTTTCCTCTATATATAACATGCGTGCACATCTATGAGAATTAATGAAAGAATACTCTTTATTGAAAATCATTTGGGTAAGCCAACAGTTTATAAAAGTACCAACATAAAAATTTCCCCCAAAGCCTGTCATCTGAGGCCTCTAGCTAACTGTATGACGCCGCCTGCCTTTCCTACACTGACACCATGCTCTCACTAAGTTCACAACCTTTTCTATTTTTACTCAGCAGGACTGACTACACCCACTACCACCTCCTCACCCCAGTAACATGCTACCACCCAAGTCCTCTGTGTAATTCTAGCACCTACATTATGTTCAGTTAGGCTTACAGATGTCCAGTGAAATAACTAAAAACTTTTGTGAGTTTCTATTTCCTACCATATTATAAACATTCCTAATTGATTCTACTAGGAGAGTGAAATGATTAGGTTTGTTGAAACATGGTCAGTTATGAGTCAGCAGTCAGATGTCCAAGCCAATGTCATCCTGCTCTAACCAAGCAATTATAGCAATAGAGGGAAAGGAGACGTAATCTTGCTTGTGGCCTATATGTGCATCACATAGAATTATTTTCAAAGCTGTTGTTATTTGTCTGTGCTGTCAGCAGTTTTCAGGGCTTTAGTTGCCTCATGTCATGTGATTATTCTCTGTGTGTGTCATCAACATCAGAGCCATTTTTACTGTCCCTTACCATCTGTGTGGGACATTCCTCTGCGTCATCCCTCTGATACACTTAAAAACATATGTAGTTTGAAGATGTTTTTGAAGATGCCCACCTGGGATAACAGATTTGTAGGTCACTGGATCTTGCTTAGCGTGCCGTTTAGTGTGACAGATGGCCTGGCTGAAGAACAATAAACACCAAGGGGGGGGGGACGGGACTAGAGGATGGGGCTCTGTAGCAAACAAACTTAAACAGATGTGTGGACAGTCTAGCTTAAGGTCAAAAAGGGAAAGGGGACACCAGGGGTGTAATGGTTGTCCAAGGAGGATTTTCTCTCAAGGCAAAAATTTCAGGGAGAAGCACATTCTCCTTTAGGCTAGAGTAGAGGCAGACCTGTTATGGCTCTGGTGAAGACTGAAATGAATAAAGTAGGCAAAAATGAATGTTTCCACATTTGTTCTTTTAAAATAGGCCAGATCTCTAGTAAGTAGTGAAGCCAGGGGCCTCTAGATGGCACTGTAGTAAGGGGGCTAAAGCAGATTATCAAGCTACCCCATGTATCTATATAAATAAAAATGCTAAGGGTTGTCTGTCACGCAAAAACCTGAGAACCACTGGGCTTTGAAGCTTGAACTTGACCTTAATGGAGAATTTATGCAGTGATAGACATAACATTCCCCTTATGAATTGGTGGGACAAGTCATTATGGCTGCGGAATTAGACTTTGCGTCCTTCTCACAGCAATAGATGGCATGGCAGCGCAGCAGGGTGGCAGTATGGCATTGCGCCATGGTCAACAGGAAACCAAGCACTAAGCAGGCATGAACAAGAGCTGTTTGGGCACATGGTGTTTCTGAAAGGACAAGAAGCCTGGCAGACAGGAAAATAACAACACTGATCTCTGCTAATGACAAGAAAATGACGGCTCCTCAGGTTCACAACATTGCTGAATTGGGGTGGAGGGAGGAATCAAGATGGGCTCTGCTGAAGGCAGGAAAACAAGGCATTGGCATGCAAACATGCACCATGTCTATCACAAATAAGCCACGCTGACATCGGATGTCAGTGAGGAACATGGTAGAGTAACCTGGTCTGCTGTGTTTCTGAAGAGATGCCTTTTTCAGGACCAGAGGTCCAAGTGTTTCCAGTTAATTTTAATAGCATTACCAGAGTTAATTCAAGAATAAGGTAGAGTAAACAGCTGCCCCCTGCCATAGTCAATCAAGTCTAGGTTTGAGAGATATGTTAATGTGAGTGTACACTAGCACAGCAGGGAGTATTCTATAAATTTGGACATGTAACAATTATCTACACCCAAAAAAGACTAAGATGACCAAAAAGTAGCAAATCGAACAGAGCAGAAATGAAATCCAGCTGCCATTCTAACATATCTGTAATGATCTCTAATCTCTGTCTGTTTGTTAGAGTGGCTCAATCATCTGGACACTTTTGCGAGTTGCAGCTCAAACTCTCTTCTTGGTTGTAAACTCAAACTTCAAACCACTTTTCTGGTTAACATGTGGCCATCCTCAAAATTACTTCTGGAGTCTATGCCTACCCTACATTTAGTACAAAGCCAGCAGGCTAGAACTTCTTGCAGCAGTCCCTCATGTCTATGTACCTCACACCCTTTGGTGGCCCTTAGCAGGCAAAGTCTCACAAGTGGGAACTACCTCACTCTGAGCTACCTGTCTTGGAGAGGCACAGTCCAAATTGTTACTGTTAGAGACTGTGTCAGATAAAGGTTCATAATTAGCTGCCAGTCAAAACCTTTTTTTTTTTTTTTTTTTTTTTTTTTTTTTTTTTAATTAAATAGTCCTACCTCTCATTTCTTGGAACCATTGCAGTCCCAGCCTCCTGGTTATTATGGATTTGTTCACAAAACAGAGCAAAAGAGGATGCAGGACTCAAAATAACACCAGGCTCAAAATAGGAAATAGGACTTTAAAGTTAAAAAAATATATATATACTTTGGGTTTCATATACACTAAATACCCCACAAGGGAGAGAAAAACATTGAACATCTGTCTTGGGAGGACAAAGTCCGAGGGAAGGAACAAAAAAAATAATCAAAAAGGCGGGCCTAAATAAAAGTAACCCAAAACAAGCAAATCCAATCTGCAATCCAATCCTTCGTTAAAAAGAAGAAATAATTAAAAAAAAAAAAAAAAAAAAAAAGTAAAAATTACCAAAAATAAATCACAAGATTTTCACTCCACTAACTCACAATAGCAATCTAAGGAATCAGACTCTCTACCTTGAATAAAAAGGCAGAGGGCAGATCTCCAGTTGATCATCATGGTGGCCCTACCTCTCGAAATTCTATTTTATGGGAAGAGGGCACATAATTAAAGATTATGCAATATAGTACAACTACAATAAACAACATAATACACACTTAAATAAAATATTCCAAACATTACACACAAGGGGACCAAATACATTACCAATAAAAATATACAAATTTATATTTAATAAACAACAAAAATATGAAATAAAAAAATATTTCTTGAGCCATGGACAAAACTCTGGCTTAACCATAATACTGGTGAGCCATAATAAAGAAAATCAGGCACTACTGAAATCTTCGCTTGTGGCCTCTAGGGTCCTGGAGGAGCACTGCATGTTTCCAACCAGGCTCTCTCTCTGTCTTTTCTGTGTTGATGTAACTGTCTGGTTTTCTTCCAAGGCACTCAACTGGTGCATTCTCTAGTGCTGCTACTTTTCTAGACTGGTATCTGAAGGGAACACCTCCGCTGCCAATGTCTCTTTCTATTTACCTGGATTCTGCATGTGGGACTTTTGGCTGCATTGCTACTCTCTGATGGTGCCTTTGGTATAGGCAGTCTGTTGCTTGCCAGGCATCTCCTCCCAATAACAACAGTATACAGGAACTAAGAGACAGTGTTCGTTTTGATGTGGTCAAGTGGGCGAGCCACTACATCAGAGAAGTAAATAATAGGGTTATTGTGTAGACAGGCAAAGAAAGACAGCAAAGATTTGTTTGGGGCTTATTAGACACTCTATAGTTCTTCTGGTGATCATCTCTATATTTTGTGCTCTTCTAATGTTAGCTTCATTCAGACAATGACTGCATCTGCAGACACAGCCAAAAGCAACCCCAGTTACAGCAGGATTTAAAGTGGCAATATCTGCCCCCCCCCCCCTCTTCTTTTTCTCCTCCTCCTGTACTTTAGGGAGAATATGTGGGGTGCAGGGCTTAGGGTAGGATACATCTGTCATTTAAATCTCCGCAAAATGTGCATTTCATTTAAGGTTCTTTGTGGTGATCGTTATATAAAACAGCTGGATTTTTCATTTAGTTATTGATTTATTCACTTTATTCTTATTATGAAGAGTTTCACTTAAAGATTTCCATTACTTTGTTTTTAACTGCTTTCTCACTTCAGCCACTTTGTTTTTGAAGCACCAGTGAGTTCAGGGGTCAGTCATTGAACACACTGAGCAACTCTGAATCTGTGCTTTCCTGCACAGATGTTCCCCCCAGACACCCCCTTTTCCTCATTTCCATTCCCTACTACCGTTTTTAGTGCTCATTTACACACACAAAAAAAACCAAAAAAAAAACACTTTGTATTAGGGCATATGAAACCTTCTCCTCCTCCTCATAAAAATTAATAAACAGTCCACAATAAATCAGAAAATAAACATTACATGAAAATGTAAGACAAGAGAGAAATTAAAAGTTTGGTCAAATAAATTTCTCTTCCTCCTTGATTTAAACAAGTCCATTGATTACATTGGTCTAAGGTTTGAGCACAACACGTACCCCAAAATCTTGTACTTTTAAGGTGAGAGTTGATGGCTGCCTGAGGCTTGCCCAAAGCCATCAAATAGGATTTTAGCATGCAATTTACTTCTTTCCCAATGTCCCTTTGGTCTCTTGCTATTTCAGTTTGTGCTCTTAAAATTTATTTTATATAGTACCTTTGTATAGTAAACAACTTCAAAAAGTACTTCATAGGTGCATAAAACATGCATGTTAGTTTAACATGTCCAGTATATGCAAGTGTCAGTGTGCTTTTGACTGGTATCTTCTCATGCTGCCAGGCCCCATGACTCTGTAAAGGAGAAACACTCAGAAAATGAGTGGATGGGTAAACAGTGGGCAGGTGCAAACTCAGTGTCCCATCTGCATGTTAGAACGCAAGCTATTGAATTTTGTATCTCCTGAAATTAATTTAGGGAAGCACCTCCAAAGAGCACTATGAAAATGTTAACATAATGCAACATAACACTTTCAAACCCACCCAGATCAATTGAGGGCGCTGAAGTGCCAGGATGAGATCAGAGGAGACGTGTCTTAAGCTTCGCACCATCAGGAATGTAGCAGGAAGTAACATTTGGATGGAGTGTCAGTTCACTATAGGGCCCACTCATGAGTTCACCCACAGTTGCACTGGGCCAATTTGGACTCGTTAGTTAACGTAACTTATGGATATTCAGGGATGCAAGTGATAAACTGTAATTCCCAAGGGAAATCATGGGAGAGACTATACAAACTCCAAACGGAAAACAAATATAAGCAGAATATGTGAATCAGAACAGCCTTCAAGATCAAACATAAGGTGTAAGCGTGCAGTAAAAGAATGTCTGGGTTGTGGGAAATCTGACAGATGTTAAGTCCATTAGTGCTAATACATGCACAATCTTGTGTTAATAGACCCATATTGTCTAAGATTCTACACTGTTTACCCAATGGCTGCCAGATAAATCCCCACCATTGACTGACTATACAACACTAAGTAAAGCAGTCACCCTATAAGTGCTTCAACTGTAGAAACATTGAAGCAATTGTATCATACTACACTGCTAAAATGTCTGGAAAGAGAACAGTATGGCATCATATAAAGGAACATTTGTCATGCTTGTTTGGTTGATTTTTCTCTGTGACTCTGAGTTTGGGGACTTAATCTGACAGTACTTCATTGTTAGGAAGATGCATTTGTAAATCACTTTGGATATACACATAAACCTAATGCATAAATTAAATATTATGAAGGTTCAGAGAAAGGCAATGGTTATCTCTGTGAAGGAAGAGAGCTCAGTTGTCATCATGTAGCTGCTTAACATACACAGTTGGCATAGGGTCAGGCTATTATGTTCTTCACATAATAAAATAACAGTGGGAGGACAAGCCTGTAGTTACAGAGTGTCAAACTGTGGAATAATCTGACTGCTAATACTGTATAAGAACTACCCCTTCAGTCTCAACTTTTAAATCAGACTGAAGACTCACTAGTTTTGTCTAGAATACCCTTACTAGAGATCCAGATTAGCTGTGCATATTTCATCTATTTGTTAGTCATTTGTACAGACATGTATGTAACACAATAATTATAAACTGTTACTAACCTTCCTCTATTTGGTTCCCCTTCTCAGTAACTGGATGTGGCACTTAGTGCCATTTCTATACTGCCAAGCTATTCTCCTGCATATAGAAAAAGTCATCGCAAATAAATGAGCATTGGATTCAATGGATAGAAAGATTCATCAGAATGGACAGCCAACACAAACTTCACTATGAAATGACCAGAAGGGGGTGAGCCGCTAGTTGACCAAGGTCTCTAGGATTGTGTTCGACTTTGTAATTTACAATTTATATCTCCTCCACTGTCAATTGATCACGCGTCAACAATTAACTAATGGACAGATAGTTAGTTTCCAATTATGTTATTCTGTTTCTACTTTATTTTGTGTGTTTTAACAAGTCTGTGTCTTTATAAGTACTGATTCTGCATTTAGTATAATCTACACTTGTATTTTACCTGAGAATTTGTTTACAGCTCTTTGCGCCTGTACTCAGTGAAGAGCTCTATAAATAAATAAGTTGTATTGTATTGGGCTACATTCATTCTTTCCTCAATAGACTATAAGCACACGGTAGTGCTGAGGTCACACACTTCCGTTGACCACACTGCAGTTGAGATTTTTGTTTAGTGGCAAGAATGTAAAATAAGTTCAAGTTTCAGCATACAGATAGCTCTACAGCTGAACATTGTTGTGTACCTTCATGTTGAGCTTCCTGTAAGTACAAGGTACTTAGTTTTCATACCTCTACCTCCAATGCGATAACCCAATCTGAATGGATCATCATTATCCAGACAGAAAGAAGTTTCCGAGTAGTCCCTATACCAGAGTTTGAAGCTGGCATTTAAAAGAAAAGAAAAAAAAAAAAAAAAAGGATTTTCACAAGCCAGACTCTGAGACAGGGTGGTGACTGTTGCAGAAGGGAATGTTTCCTGCGTTGTTTCAGTGGAGCAATTTCTCCATTCCACTTTTAAGTCTGGGGGTTTGGGAGCGGAGAAACCAACCGATGGAGGGTGATAAAATCCTTTGAGACCATGACTACACTTTGATTTATGGATCAAGAAATTGTCGACCTAGCACTTGATGAAAACATGTCTCTCAGAGGAGATCCTCCAGCTGAGGAAACAAATTGAAACCCTTACAGTGGAGCAGTGGTTTGGCATTCACAGTTTTGCTGGCTCAGGGACATTCACTTTTTTTTTTTTTTTAAAACCAAGGTAAGATGCTGAGCAGACTCATGTTATGTATTGTAGCATTGGCACCATGCCCCACAATAGATGAATTCTCTGCTCTTTATATGGTCCTTTGAGGTGGCTCACTATCCTTAAAAGGGTTGTTTGCCTTTTGCCACACTAGTTGTAAAAAGCGTGTGCGACCACTCAGAGCTGCCATTTTTATAGATCCTCCTACTAATGATTATAGTTTATAATGCCAGCTTATTCTTTTGGTGACTCATCCTTGGTTGATCTAACTTGTCCAGTCCCATTGCAGTATTAAGATTACATACATATTCACCTGTGCCTGAATAAAGTTTAATGACTACTTATTGAAATTCTGTTTTTTAAAGAAGCCTAACATAATCACATATTTGTCCCAAGTAAGTTCATAGTAGACACAAATTTTTAGTACGTCTGGATCTTACCTTAATTGTGGATGCAGCCTGATGCCCTTCTCCTTTTTAGGTCCAGACATTTGGCACAATCTTCGAATAATGAGACTTATGTCATTTACCATCAGTCCGGGAACATTTTGAAATGATCAGATGAAAAATGCTACAACTACTGTAGTCCATTTTGATATCAGTGTCAGAAGTGAAGACGACGGCCGACGTGGAATCCAGAAGAAAGCGTGCATATAGCCAATTCTGACCAGTCTCCCCAACTGCGATACTGAGAAGCACCCCCAAAGGATCATGCTGTTACTAACATGTTTCACTATAGAGAAGGTTTTAGGCAGGTGATGAGCAGTGCATGGGCTCCTCCTGACACAGTGCTTGGAATTCTGCCCAAAAAGTTCTACTTTTATCTCTTCAGTTCAGAGAATCTTTTTCCTCATGCAGTCAGAGCCCTTTAAATGGAAGGTCCCCCCATCTCAGCAGAGGACTTCTGAAGCTCTGTTAGAGTAGTTATTGGGTTCCTGGTCACCTGCCTGTCCAATGGCCCTTCTTGTTACTCTGTATGGCCAGGAAATAAACTCTAGGAAGAGTTCTGGTTGTTTCCAGCTTCTGTCATTTCATAAATATTGAGGCCACACTGACAGTGCCACAATTCACTATGACTAAAAAATGTCAAACCACAATGAGATGATCGTTCACTTAACCTTCCCAATTAACCACAAAAGATTACCGATTAAGTTATCAAATTTATTAACAGAACCACGAGCATGGAAAATTCATAAAATAGGGAAAATTATGTACTGTAAATCTTAATTAACAAATCCAGAAAAAAAATTGATACTTAATTCTGAGCTCATGGGACTAAATTAATAATCTAAATATTAAATTCTAATTGACTAAACAAACAACCAAAAAGAGTACAAATCTACAATGCTGTCAAACCAAGACCAGAACATATAAACCATGCATCGATTACCTGAAAAGTAATCCTGAGAAAAACACAGAAATCCAGATTTAAGAAACCAGCTACTAGCAATGATAAAAACTCGCAGAATACAGAGGCTACAGCTTGTCTTCATATTAAGTTTTGAGTCTTTGCCATAATCAGCAGCACAGCTGTTTAATTGGTGATACTTGTGGGACATTGCAGGACCCCACCACCTTGGGCTCAACTTGTAATAGGAAAGAGAATCTATAAACAAATTAAAGAAATATAAAATGAAAAAAGAAAAGGTAGCATTGGGATAGAGCACCAGCTGAAACGTGAAAGACTGGGATCTCAGCCTCAAAAGGTACAAAGAATATGAACTCACAACTAAGCCATTTTGACTCCCAAAGCTAGTTTTCATTGACGCAAGAACAACCACATATTGGAGGGAATTCTTGGTAGCTCATATGCCAGAGCACTGTTCTACCGCTCATTCCTATAATAAGAGCCCTGCCAGGAGCTAAAAATCCCTTGTACCACCTTTAAAGGTCCGATTACACTGACAAAGTTTTTAGTGATTTTTCAGTCACATACTTCATTTACATAATCATAGAGAGTTGGAGGCAGTTGTAGCGTGCTCTGGTAAAACATTGGTTATGTAGTTTCACATCCCTAGCATCTCAGTCCAACTGCAACTCACCCCGACAAAAATCAAACACATTTCATTTTGCCTTAAATCATAGAGATGAGTTGTATGTATGTGTGTGTGAGAGAGAGAGCTGACAATAAACCCAGAAGTAAGAAAGCAAAATGTATGAAAAGCAGCCACAAGCAAACAGGGGAAGCTCATGTTTTGGCCCTTGCAAACAGAAGAGAGGCTCATCTGTGTGATGTCTCATGCTTTATGTACCATGACAGAATGGGAACAAAAAAAATGTTCAGCTAAGATTGCTGCTGAACTTGTCACACCTGAAAAGCAGCCTCACAACACTGGAGATGTTAGGCAGTATGTTACGGACTATCAGAAAAGGGACAATACTTTGGAAATGTGAAACTGTGCTGCACAGAGTCTGTAGTTTGTCATTCCCTGTGAATCCTAGTCAAGTAATTTGACATCCTCAGCTGATAAGTGCAACATCCACTCTAACTAGAAATATCCAGCGCATTGGCAGCAATTCAAATGAGTCAGTCTTATCTTTCCTACTTTACATTTGTGTATGCTCTTTTGTATTAATCAGTGCTGAAGCGTCCTAGAATCAAGTTTCTAATTGTCCCCCCAATTTAGATGTAGTAGGATGTCATAAGGTATCCTAATTTCAGAAATGACCTGCAGGTGGCAACTTCTGTCAATCCGTCCATTTTCTGAATCCGTTCTTTCTAGTTCAAGGGAAGATTGAATCTGCCCCAGTGAAAAATGACCCAAGGCACGAGCCACCCCTGGTGGAATACCAGTCTAGCACTGGACTCCCTTGCCTTGAACAAATTTAGAGATGCCAGTCAACAAGGCTGAATGTCTTCAGACTGTGAGACAAAACTAGAGGAGCTGGATGAAACTATTGAGATCATTCAAATTCCAAACAAAAACCATCTTATTCATTAATTACATTGTGGTCCAACCACTGCAAGATACAAATAACACCCACTAAACCACAATGCTAGTGGCCAATTAAAAGATGCAGCTATATCTACAGCCCTTGAATTCAATGATGATAAAAACAATGCCATTCTGGACCAGGTGGACATTTGTCTTGACCTCAGAATTTCTGCTTATAACTCATTTTCACCAGAGCTGCACACTGATTGATAGATTTGTTTTCTGCCTAAATGGGTTAGAGTTTTCCATCCAGCCATTCTCCTCTTACCAGTGATAATGAATTTGCCACCTTTTGCCCTACTGAATGACACCTTTTAGATTGCATCTGACCTGGGACAGGTGGAAGTTATAGGAATTATATAAATAATGTCCTAAACAAAGAGTTTTAGTGAAGGACAATAATTTATTAAACATTAATGATAGGGAGATACATGTGAGAGAAAACAAAAAAGTACAATTAGAATTCAAGCATCATAGCACACAGAGCACCCAAGGTACTCTCTAACAAAACTACACAGAGCAATAAAATATATACACATTAAACAGGGTGTTTCTCATTTGTATGTTTTTGAATGGGTTTGTCTGCATCTGTGCTGTCATGTGTCGTGTTCTTTTTCAATGTAAATGAAGGAATGAATGTGATGGAAAACCAGTGAGCTTGGACATGTGAGGCCTCCATAGAATGGCAATACAGGAATCAATATTTAAAGCCGAGGCACCAAAGTTTGAAAAAGGAAAGTGGTGTACCTGGTAGTGGCAGTCCACGGTTATTTGTTCGGAGACCAACATTAAAGAGGACTTACTGTAATCCTACAGGAAGAAGAGGAAAAGGACCACGGAAGTTGGATTTAGAAGCATAGTGGAGAGCCTTGTTCTATGTGGCTGGAGACCCAGATTAATGCTCTTTGGTGACATTGTGGCAGTACCAGGATAACTTTGACTTCATGCAGAATTTAAGCTTTCAAATGTAGGTTTATTGCAGTGACTCTTCAAAACCAGGACAGTGTCTTATGTTACATGTATTTTGATTGTTGGTAATTTCATATGTTTCCAAGTTCTACTTATTTAATGCATCTTTGTATAGGGCAGGAGAGTCATGCCAGAGTGCATTATTTTGAATGTGGAGTTTAATGTTACGGTACCAATGTTACATTATTTAAAGTTAGCACCTTATCTTTTCTTAAACACTCCTTTTAAAAAAAGTCATTTTACACTCTTAAAAATACCGGTTCTTTAATGGCATTTTAAGGTTCTTTACTAGGTTGTGTGATTCCTCATATGATTACTGCTTGACTAAGCACCTAGCAGGGCACTAACAAATTAAGAAAACCTGGAGTTAGCTGCTATTGCTTATGTATACAGCAAGAATACTTTAAAACCATGAACCATTATTTAACAGATCTGTCACCACTTGTTCATGGTTGTTTGCTATATGGATATAAAAAAAGTTTTTTTTCTGGAACTTTCATGTGGATGAGCCTTTTGGGAACAAAAATGGTTTCCCTATGGCATTGCTCTGAAGAACCACTCTGGCACCTACTTTTAAGAGTGTATGTAGCAATCAGCGGTCAGGATAGTGTTAGAAATATCCCTTCTCATCTCCACACAAACTCTCCTATTCTCTCTTTCTCTGGTCATGATGATAGATAGACAGACAGATGGACAGAGACAGACAGACACTTTATTAATCCCCAAGGGGAAATTCACATACTCCAGCAGCAGCATACTGATAAAAACAATATTAATTAAAGAGTGATAAAAACAGTGCAAGTTAAAAAGTGTGAGGCAGGTATAACAGACAATAACATTGTATAATGTTACTGACACCCCCCCAACCACCACCCCAAGCCCCCAGGTGGAATTGAAGAGTCGCATAGTGTGGGGGAGGAACGATCTCCTCATTCTGTCAGTGGAGCAGGACAGTGACAGCAGTCTGTCGCTGAAGCTGCTCCTCTGTCTGGAGATGATATTGTTCAGTGGATTCTCCATGATTGACAGGAGCCTGCTCAGCGCCCGTCGCTCCGCCACAGATGTCAAACTGTCCAGCTCCGTGCCTACAATAGAGCCTGCCTTATTAATCTCTCCGCAAGGTGGAGCACTTGCCAATATCCCACCTCCTAATACCAAACTCATAATTTCTCTGGTCATAGCTGGATTTATGCCTCTTCTAAACATCATACTGCAGAAATCTACAGAACCACTTGAAGGATCAGGAATGTACCTTAGGAAGTTCTGTTGACTTCCATCCAGAGCTCTCTCTTGTGGACCCAAGTGTCCAAGCGTACATGATCTCTTATGTTTTGACAATTTAGGCTCCATTGTTCCTCTCTAGTCTCCACTCTTCAGTGATAAATAAGAAAACTCCTCCTTTCAACTTTCCTGAGAAGCTAGTTCCACTTTGAGTAACCAGTTAGGAGTAATTTAGACTTAAAGGGAATACCATGCTCTAAATTATGGCAGTTTATATCAGGAAAACCCTCTGAGAAGCTCCTATGGGTCTTAGGGATTGAAACTCCTAACAGCTGATGATCCATATTTTTGTCAATCTGGGTCCTTCTCTGGCTATTACAGTTTTCTCTTTCTTCTTCCTGACCCTTTCCCCTCACCATCATGCAAGGTTATAACTCAAGCATTATGTACAGTATAAGCTGTATATATCAACTTTATGTTTTGTATTTGTGTTACCTTCTTTTTCTTAATATTGTAATGCTGATAAATTGCATCACACATTCAATTATTCAAATGAGTAGCTTCAGTGAAAGCTGCAGGGAAGACTATAAAGATGGCAAGCCTACCAAAGTCACTTGCATTCCAACTAGTGTGGCACCAGTGAGCCATCCTGCTAAAGACAGCGAGCTACCTGAAAAAGTATGGGTGTGTGATATTGGCAACAAATTATATCTCTATATTTTCTGGGACTTTGATGATAACAATTAGATGATATTTTACATCCTTTAAAAACATGTTTGTAAAAGTCTTATTGATCTAGCTTGGTATTGATAATAGGATATTAATTGTAGCTTACTAATAAGATTAATGGGAAAAACAGTTAAGGAAAAACAGTCTTATGTATTTAAAACTAAAGTAAAATAACAAAAACATTAATCAAAGTATTACTGAGATCAAAGTGCAAGTATGAGTAAACCATTTCAAAGCGGCCTACATGATTTACACAAAAAATTGCACTAAGACCAACAAAACAATTTTAACGAGAGCGTTTTAAACAGACACCAACCAATAATGTAAACGATACAAATCTAAAGGCAATAAAATACTAAGCATAATTGAACTACAGGGCATGGACATTACAGTCTGGATAAACATAAACTGCTCTGCTGTAAAGCACATTGTGCAGCATACAAGCAAGAATAAAAATCTAACATACTGTAGTATAGTGTAAAACATTTTTAAACAAATTACTAACTTCATGTTCTGTCCAATATTGCACAAAGATATCAGAAAAAAAAAAACAATTGTAAAATTCTACTGAGGAAACTTCACATTGTGGGACAGAAACAGTCTGTCCACAGTTTCTGACTTCATACCAGTACGGTTACATGTTACATCATTTCCTCCGGTGCTGAAAGCCCCTCTCAGGAGGGGTGCTTGAGGCAGGGATACACAAATACACAGGCACTTTTTGGAATGTTTTGCAATGTACTTCTTGAATTTTCCACCACTCAAGTGGAATTACATCACTGTCCACCTCAGGTATCATCAAGTAGCTCTTAACTCTTTCTCCAATGGCAGTGTGCAGAGACTCACCTTCTCCAAAATTAATTTTTTTTAAATAGCAGCTAAGACTTTTCTGATCCCTCTCGTGTCCTCATCTGCTCCAACTTCTGCAGCCAAAGGGGTGGATGGACTGGGGCAAGGAGGCAGCAAACTGCGCAAGTGTTTTCAAATAATGAGAGAAAAAAAAAACAAAAAAACAAAACGTTTTGGAATCGAGGTCCCCCCAACCAAGATAGCTTGTGAAATAAAATGTGCCTGTTCGTACGAATTACGTAATTTGTTGGAATAGATTAATAATTCATTTGACAGATTTTTTTTTGACTGAAAACTACAGGGCTCCATACTAGATCAATTTCATTTTGCAGATAGTTGACTAGCTCTCTTTTAATGGTAAACTATTTCTGACATTGTTGCTGAAAAGACGGCAATCTGCAAACTATGTTTTCAAAGCCAAACCACCTCCATGTGAGTGAGGATGATCCACGTCTTACGATTAAATCTAACGATGTAGTTTGCGAGACTGTTTATTCCCTGTTGCTGTTTGCTCACTCATTTTTAGGCAGCTATGCTAGCTTAATTTGTGGTGCAGTGACCATGCATACACACACAAACCTATCCTGTTCAGTTACATGAGACAGTGAATGTGAAGTCTTTCAAGGCATGTTTTTGATTGTTTTTTGCAAACTGAGTGACACACTCGATAATTTCAGCTCACCTCATTGTTAAAACAAGTAAGATATTATTGTAGACAATACATATCGCACATTCCTACGAATGATTGATGCTACATTGGTGTCAGAAGTGGGACAAGAAAAACACCTACAGTCCAATTTAGCAAAGTGTGGAGTGCTGCGGAAGCCCAAAATGGACTTGCTGGGCTCTTGTGAGGAGTTGCTGGAGAGTCTGGAGGCAGTTTACAGCATCAGTACAGTTGACCTATAGCTATCTCTGGGGCTCCAACACTGCGTTTTCTACTAAGGTTCATTAACCTGGATGTGTGGTTGCCTGTGGAGCTCAGTTCCTATAGAGCTCAAAAAGAGTGCTAGATCAAATTTCCATTGATACCAGGTGAGCAGTGTGGGGCAGGACTGGCATGGAGATTTTGTAGGCAAAAGATGAGGCAGATTTTACTACTGTAACAGAGCAGCCATGGACAGAGTCTCAAACAGGAGATCCAGACATGCAAAGCTAGTTGTAGCATCAGTTCAGAAAAGAGATCGCTATATATGTAACTCCACACAAAGAGTTTTGCCTGTCCACATATAATGGACAGATGACCACAAAGAAGTACATTGTTTAACACCTCTGCTGAACCACAGGTCACCAGATGTAAGACTACAGCAGAAATGAAGACCATCTCACCATTTCTGAGACTCTGTATGCCATTTCAAAGAGTTTGACGTGGTTGCTGGGGACCATGACTTCAAAGGGAAGGCTATGAATGGCTTGACAAGTTGCATCAACCCAGAGAGGAGTCCACAACATTATGAGCTGGCACTATCATGCAAATGTGCAGCCTCAGAGATGGTTTTAGGGGAACCAATCAAAACAGGAAGTCTTCTAGAATTGCAAATGAATTAAAGTTAGTGCAGCAACAGCAAGCACTTTAAGGACAGCGAGCTACCTAAAAGAGTCATGTAAAGAGCAAGAATCCACTGATGCAGTGCTACAATATAGTTATAATTATTGTTTAGCACAATGGGTTCAGAATTTTAAGTACATTTATTAAAAATAAATTGAGTTTAATTGAATCTATCAACATAACATAACCCAGCCACAGGGGATGCACAAACCAGTGTGTTTCTTCGTGCCGGTCCCAAGCCCGGATAAATGGGGAGGGTTACGTCAGGAAGGGCATCTGGTGTAAAATTTTGCCAAATCAATATGTGGACAACAAAACAAATTTCCATACCAGATCGGTCAAGCCCCGGGTTAACAATGACTGCCACCAGTACTGTTACCCAACAGGGTGCTGGCAGAAATTGGGCTACTTTTGGCCGAAGAAGAAGAAGGAGAAGAAGAGTGGGGAGACGTGTCCAGAGGCAGGAGGAGAGGAGGAAAGTAAAGAGAGTGGAACTGAGGGTAGGAACTTTGAATGTTGGCAGTATGACTGGTAAGGGGAGAGAGTTAGCAGATATGATGGAGAGAAGGAAGGATGATATATTGTGCGTGCAAGAGACTAAATAAAAGAGGAGTAAGGCCAGGTGGATTGGAGGTGGATTCAAATTGTTCTATCATGGTGTGGATGGGAGGAGAAATGGGGTAGGAGTTATTCTGAAGGAACAGTATGTCAAGTGTTTTTGAGGTGAAAAGAGTGTCAGGCAGAGTAATGATTATGAAGCTGGAAATTGGAGGTGTGGTGATGAATGTTGTTAGTGCATATGCACTGCAAGTTGGGTGTGCAATGGGTGAGAAAGAAGATTTTTGGAGTGAGTTGGATGAAGTGATGAACAGTGTACACCCAAGGGACAGAAAGTGGTGATTGGATTGGATTTCAGTGGGCATGTTGGTGAAGGGAACAGTGGAGACAAGGAGGTGATGGGTAGGAATGTTGCCAATGAAAGGAATGAAGAAGGTCAGAGGATAGTGCATTTTACCAAAAGGATGGACATGGCTGTGGTGAATACGTATTTTAAGAAGAGGGAGGAACATAGGGTTATGTACAAGAGTGGAAGAAGATGCACCCAGGTAGATTACATCCTATGCAGAAGAGTTGATCTGAAGGAGACTGAAGACTGCAAAGTGGTGGCAGGGGAAAGTGTAGTTAAGCAGCATAGGATGGTAGTCTGTAGGATGACGTTGGAGATCAAGAAGAGGAAGAGAGTGAGGGCAGAGACAAAGGATCAAATGGTGGAAGTTGAAGAAGGAAGACTGCAAGGTTGAGTTTAGGGAGGAGGTGAGACAGGCACTGGGCGGCAGTGAAGAGTTACCAGACAGCTGGGAAACTACAGCAGATGTAGTAAGGGTGACAGCAAGAAGGGTGCTTGGCGTGACATCTGGAAAGAGGAAGGAGGAAAAGGAAACCTGGTGGTGGAATGAGGAAATACAGGAGAGTATACAGAGGAAGAGGATGGCAAAGAAGAAGTGGGATAGTCAGAGAGATGCAGAAAGTAGACAAGAGTATAAGGAGAGAAGGCGCAAGGTGAAGAGAGAGGTGGCGAAGGCTAAAGAAAAGGCATATGATGAGTTGTATGAGAGGTTGGACACTAAGGAGGGAGAAAAGGACCTGTACCGATTGGCTAGACAGAGGGATCAAGCTGGGAAAGATGTGCAGCAGGTTAGGGTGATAAAGGATAAAGATGGAAACGTACTCACAAGCTAGGAGAGTGTGTTGAGCAGATGGAAAGAGTACTTGGAGAGGCTGATGAATGAAAAGAATGAGGCAGAGAAGTGCACTGGTACCGATATTTAAGAATAAGAGGGATGTGCAGGAAATGCAGTAACTACAGGGGAATAAAATTGATGAGCCACTGCATGAACTTATGGGAAAGAGTAGTGGAAGCTAGGTTAAGAAGTGAGGTGATGATTAGTGAGCAGCAGTATGGTTTCATGCCAAGAAATAGCACCACAGATGCAATGTTTGCTCTGAGGATGTTGATGGAGAAGTTTAGAGAAGGCCAGAAGGAGTTGCATTGCGTCTTTGTGGACCTGGAGAAAGCATATGACAGGGTGCCTCGAGAGGAGCTGTGAGGAAATCGGGAGTGGCAGAGAAGTATGTAAGAGCTGTGCAGGATATGTACGAGGGAAGTGTGACAGTGGTGAGGTCTGCGGTAGGAGCGACAGATCCATTCAAGTTGGAGGTGAGATTACATCAGGGATCGGCATTGAGCCCTTTCTTATTTGCAAAGGTGATGGACAGGTTGACAGACAAGATTAGACAGGAGTCCCCGTGGACTATGATGTTTGCCGATGACATTGTGATCTGTAGCGATAGTAGGGAGCAGGTTGAGGAGACCCTGGAGAGGTGAAGATATGCTCTAGAGAAGAGAGGAATGAAGGTCAGTAGGAACAAGACAGAATACATGTGTGTAAATGAGAGGGAGGTCAGTGGAATGGTGAGGATGCAGGGAGTAGAGTTGGCGAAGGTGGATGAGATTAAATACTTGGGATCAACAGTGCAGAGTAATGGGGATTGTGGAAGAGAGGTGAAAAAGAGAGTGCAGGCAGGGTGGAATGGGTGGAGAAGAGATTCAGGAGTAATTTGTGACAGACGGGTATCAGCAAGAGTGAAAGGGAAGGTCTACAGGACAGCAGTGAGACCAGCTATGTTATTTGGGTTGGAGATGGTGGCACTGACCAGAAAGTAGGAGAAAGTAGGAGACAGAGCTGGAGGTAGCAGAGTTAAAGATGCTAAGATTTGCACTGGGCGTGACAAGGATGGATAGGATTAGAAATGAGTACATTAGAGGGTCAGCTGAAGTTGGACGTATGGGAGACAAAGTCAGAGAGGCGAGATTGTGTTTGTTTGGACATGTGCAGAGGAGAGATGCTGAGTATATTGGGAGATGGATGCTAAGGATAGAGCTGCCAGGGAAGAGGAAAAGAGAAAGGCCTAAGCGAAGGTTTATTGATGCGGTGAGAGAGGACATGCAGGTGATGGGTGTAACAGAACAAGATGCAGAGAACAGAAAGATATTGAAGAAGATGATCTGCTGTGGCAACCCCTAACGGGAGCACCCGAAAGAAGAAGAAGAAGAATCTATCAACATAACATATAGTGAATAAGGAAATCTAAGAAGAAGAAAAGTTAAACTACAGCCCCTCAGTGATGTTGGATACGCTATTGATGTTTCCAGGTATATGAAAAAAAAATTTAGGGTAACGCACAGACTGGCTGACTTACTTCCCATATGCCACAGTGAATTTCTCACATTCGTACTTGTTTCAAGTCACAGAGTGTACCTACTGGCTTACAGCAGGGTGTTTCTCAGATTATCACTTGGTGTGTCCTTTAGGATGTTAACAAAAGATTGCTCATAGGGAGTGTCATTCAAATGCCGAGGTGGGAAATGTGTACAGTTTCCATCATTGCCCATCCCAGTTCAGTTTGTCAATGTAGCTGAAACCCAACAAAAGTTTCAAAATCCAGGAAGCCTATGTTTTTTTTTTTTTTAAACAGTCAGCATTCAGAGCCTCTTTGGTCTATAAGCGAGGTCAGTGCTTCTTGAGTTTAGAAAACTGGTCACTCAGTGTTAAATTCTGCAGAGGTTGCGTGTTCACATTCCAGAGGAGGAGCCGAGACAGACAGAGAAGGTTGAAGTAAGGAGAACAAAGTGTATTTCAAAACTAAGAAAGGGGGGCTCCCAGTTTATATTGGATGCCCACTTCAGTGCACATAAGTGTGAGGAAAATGCAGCTAGCTTTTTTTAGCTTGAAAATATCAATTCAGCCTTTAATCCATATATCATGACATTCTGCATGATGATCAGAAATGCAACCGAGAATTTCACTGTGCACTACACACGATAATAATATTTACTATTAATAATACTAACATTCATAGAAAACAGAAAGGCTTGCTGAGAGCCACAGTGACCAGTCAGTTAAAGCAATATTCCATATTTTGAAAACCAGCTAAGATGCACCACCAGCTGAAAGTGATTTATAAAGAAACTGGATATAATTAATTTTTATTTCCACATGATTAAAGATTTATTAGCTGCTATAAGATGAATTCATACAACTGATTTATAAGTGTGCCCTGAGATGTACTGACATTTTGTTCTGGACTGGTGTCAGCATTGTGTGTATTAGAAAAGGTAGACTTGGGAATAAGATATAAATGACTGCAAGAATGAATATTTGTGCGTGCACATTTCCTGTAAAAATGGTACTTTGCCCCAGGCATTGTGCAATCTTAGTGTCCATTGGTGGTGTAATAGATGCCAAATATGGACTGGCATCCCTGCCAGGATGGATCAAAGTCTCTTACCTGGCCAGAAGGCCAGTTTTTGTAACAAGCAAGAAAGAAGGCAAGAAAAATTCTGTCTTGGCCAGGAAGTTATCAGGAGGTGCCCGTATGGAAGTGGGTACAGTATGCTACCATACCGGCAAGGACAGATTAAAGATCCTTACATGGCCAGGTGGACAAAGTAATGGAAAGACTAGGGGAGACAGTTTGGCAAGATTACATTCTCCCTGATATACTAGACTGAAGCATCCTTGGGCTTTGGTACCCATATGGGCACCTGTAGGGCATCTTGGGAACTGTAGTGCCATGTAGCAGTCCTGTTGGGTTCAATGGGTGCTGTGGGGATTCATGGTCCCTACTTTCAGGGATCTTCTGCTTGACATAGAAGTGCTTCAAACTGGTTATGCCCTGGCACTGGAAATACTCTTTGATCCAGTTTAAAAGAAAGCCACTGTGCTTTACCCATGTGAGTTGGAGTCACTTGCGGAGTATTTTAAATTATATTAAACTTCACATTTGAACCCAGGACTTGGGTCTGTGTAGTTATGTCTGGGGTGCTACAACACCCCCTACAGGTCACAGTGGGTTTACTGTATTAGGAAACTGAATGGGTGGATGGATACATAACAATAGAACACATCAGTCTGTAGGCAGTGCTCCCACTCTCCCAAATGGTAGACTCTTACTTGGTGGACTGTGAACAGCAAAGTTAAAGACTCACCGCCCATGACTAAATACAATTGGTGCACCAATGGGTCATGCAGGTAAAATATGAAGACATTTATATAATTTACAGCACCTACAAACCATATTTATCCTTCTTTGAAGTTTCCACATTTTATTGTTCTACAACAATGAATGACCGTGGATTTAAATGTCAACGTGAAAGCAGATCTCTGCAAAGTGGTCTAAATAAATTACAAATATAAAACACAAAATACATTTTCTTAAGTATTTATCCCTTTTAATGTGAAACAACAAAATCATTCCCGGTGCAGGCAATTGGATTCAGAAGTTGCATAATCCGTTCAATGGACATTGTTTGTCTGGGGTTTCAATTGCTTGTGGTATAAATGCATCTTAACTGGAAGGTCCAACTTGTGGTAAGTCAGTCAGGTTGGGCTGATGTATGCAATGAAAACAAAAGAACACACCAAGAAACTCAGTGAAAAGGTGAAGGAAAAGCACAAGTCAGGGGATGGAGATAACAAAATATCCAAGTCACCAAATATCCCTAGAAATTCAGTTAAAATCAATCAAGAAATGGAAAGAGTATGCCACAGCTGTAAATTTCCCTAGAGCAGGCTGTCCTCAAAAACTGAATGATCAGCAAGAAGAAGACAACGACTAGTGAGGGAGGCCACCAAGAGACCACTGAAGCAGTTACCATCTGCAGTGGCTCAGACAACAACTGTTGCCCAGGTGCTTCAGCAGGTATAGCATTTTTGGAGAGTCACAAAGGAAAAGCCACGTTAAAGTTTAGTTAGAATTTTCTAGAAAGTACATGGGAGACTATGAAGTTAGTTGAAGGAAGGTTCTATGGTGTGATGAGGCCAAAATTGGGTTGTTTGGCCATCAGACTAAATACAAAGTTTGTTGCAAGCCAGACACTGCACATTATCAAACGCACACCATCCCCATCATGAGTATGGTGGTGGCAGCATCCTAATGTATGGATGCTTTTCTGTAGCAGGACCTGGAAGGATTGTGAAAGTGAAACAACAGCAGCAAAACACAAAGAAATCCTGAAGAAAAACCTGATGCAATCTTCAAGAAATCTGAATCTTGGAAGATTTGTATTCTGGCAAGACGACCCCAAGCACAAAGCCAAAGCTAAATAAGAATGGCGTAAAAACAGCAATGTGAATGTCCTGGAGTGGCCCAATCATAGTCCAGATATCAATCCAAGTGAGTATTTGTGCCTGGACTTTAAAATGGGTCTGGGCTGTTCGCTCTAAAGCTCCATGTAACCTGACAGAGCTTAAGCAGTTTTGCAAAGGGGAAACCTTGCAATGTCCAGATATGCAAAGCGGATAGAGACCTGTCCACACAGGCAAAAGGCTGTCATGGCTGACAATGGTGTATTTACTAAATACTGATGTGAAGGGGTGAATACTTTGGCAATCAATTATTTAGTGTTTTATGTTTGTAATTAATCCAGATTACTGTACATAGATCTGTTTTCACTTTGACATTAAAGTGTCTTTTTAATGACCAAAAAGCCAAAATAAATTCACTGTGTTTCAATGTTTAATGAGAATAAAATATGAAAACAGCCAAGGTGGTGAATGCTTTTTATAGGAACAACATTTGTGACTTTGCTTGCTTATGATGGTATGGCAGATTATTTGATAAAGTATAAAAAAGTGATACAACACTTTAGGTGACCCTGAGTGTGTTTCCCAAGTTGCCAGCCCCCCTCTGCAGAAACACAGAGATGGTCCGACTTTGAAAAGTGACTCACAGAATGAATATAAAGAAGCATCAACTTACTGACAGTAAAAGGTGTAGATATAATTCTAAAGAATGAACTGAAATGAACTGAAATATGTAAGGCCCAGTCTTCTTACTGTTGGGATGCACTCTGTTCCTCCTGTACCCTAAAGGGGATTAGGAACGCTCAGAATAGGTGGCTGTATGAATACAACAGTTATGATCTGTCAGTCAAAAAGAGAAGGCCGAGTCACAGCTTACTGAAGAAGAGCTACACAGTAGTTTATTTTATAAATCTGATAATGCCATCCTTACAAGGAAAAAGCAGAAAAGTGGGCATTGTGGGCATGATCTACAGGGCTCAAAGTATGAGCAGACAATCATTGTATACAATGTAGACTTTCTGAAGGGAATCACTGGGTGTGTGGTGCTACAAATAAAGAAGAACACAAACAAAGTCTGTCGTATGTGTGCACAACAGCCCATCTGAGCCTTTCTGCAATTCATTTCTTATTTCCCATTGGGATTAATAAAGTATCTATCTATTCACCTGAGGGCACAGTTGTGTTTTTGTCCAAATTTATAACAACTCCTTAACAAGAAAAAACAACATGATTTAATGTTTGGCCACCCCCTAAAACCCTGGCACAATTATAACAGACTAACCACTCCAGGAATAACAATTTGAATATCTTAAGACACTTTCCCCTTGCTTTATTCTGCTTGGCCATAGTCCCGTGGAGCCAGGATCTGTTCTGTTAGCAGTAAGAATAACATCTGCACTGGATACACTAGCACAGCATAGGTCACATATTCTCATCGTCAATCACACTAAGAGCATGTCTTAGGCTGTAGATGTTCTACAGACACTTCAGAGGAAACCCATGTACACGTAAGGAGAAAATGCAATCTCAATACAGAAGGGAAGACACTAGTTGGGAAGTGAATTGACGTTCACAATTTGTGCTTCTCTGCTAGCACCGTGGGCATGACTAAATTTCAGTTTTCTTCCCTCTTTTGCTCTAAGTAGCTGTCAAATTCTCCTAAAGAAGAACCATGCTTTGGCAGGTATGAGTTTATTAATAGCCGTGTCAAGTGAGTAACTAAATAGTATAGACAGCTTACTCTAGTGAATAAAATATTAAGTAATTTGTTTGTAAAATCATTTTACAAAGTTAGCCAGGCATCCATTACAGTTTATAGCACCTTTCATTAGGAAAAAAACCGATGAGAACAGGCCATTCAGCTCTACTAGCTTGTCCATGCTATTCACCTTGATTGTCCAAAATAACACAAGGTTGAAATTTGAAGGTCCTTAAAGTCTGGCTCTCCACCACACTACTTGGCAATTTATTCCATGTGTTTAAAGTTCTTTGTGGGAAGTAAACTTTCTAACATTTGTGAGAAATCTGCCATTAAAGAGATTCCAACCATGTCTCTATGTTCTTATTGCAAAAATATATTTTAAAGTAACATCCGAGATCCACTGTACCAGCTCCTTTTATAATTTTAAACGCTTTTGTCACTTCTTTAATTTCCTTTGGTCTAAACTAAAAAGGTTCAGCCCCTTCAATCTATCCTCACCGCTCAAACCTTAGTCCTGAAAGCAGTCTAGATGCTCTAATCTGGACTCTCTGTTGCTGCTTTGTCATTTTTGGTAATATGGAGACGAAAACTAGTGACATAGTACTCCAGGTGAGGCCTCACTAATGTCCTATATAACTTAAGATCAACCTCTCTTAAGTTATACAACACACCTAGTGACATACAATGTAACATCCTGTTAGCTTTGTTGATTGCTTCTGTAAACAGTTTTGATGTAGTCAGTGAGGAATTCACTGTAACTTGTAGGTTCTTGTCAGAAGGGGTACTTTCAAGTTTCAGACCTCCAACTGCGTATCCAAATGCAAGATTTTTACTTCCTACATGTAATACTTTTCATTTACTTACATCAAATTTAAATCTACCTAAGTCTATATGCTATCAAAGTCCCTCTGTAATAATTTAGCCGATTGTGCATTATCTGCTATTCCACTGTAAACTCCTTAGTCAGAATGTTTGTCTCTAGGAGTGAAAATACTCAAGGATGCAGTGGGTAGCTCTACAGGATGGACATGGCGTCGGTGAAACAGAGTGATTCAATTTTTTTATGCACACTCTATGTTATATAATGCCTTGCACAAAAAGTGCATGTCTAAGAAATGTAATAAGAGGTGAAGGCAAACCCAGTATTGTACTAAAATTATAAAAGAGGGGCCGCTTTGCACCTCATTTAGAGTGAATACTAGAATAAGCCCTGCTCCCATCTCATGTCAGCTGCATTCTGTCACCTTCAATGTGTTTTTTTCACTTCAATATCAGATTGACAGGCAGAATCTTTTCCAATCTCGTCTTCAACACATGTTGTGGGTGTGATCTTATGCAATTTCTAATATCAATACTCTCCTTTTTGGAAAAATGATGCTCTCTGCTGTGTAATTGATCAACAATATACATTTATGACTATGTATATATAAAACACACACACACACACACATGCTCGTGAATTCACAAATGTCATGTCTGGGCTGCTGAGTTGCACAATATAGACAGTGTAAAAGGCGCTAACCTGGGTTCGATTCCCGGGTCCTCCCTGCGTGGAGTTTGCATGTTCTCCCTGTGTCTGTGTGGGTTTCCTCCGGGCGCTCCGGTTTCCTCCCACATTCCAAAGACATGCAGGTTAGGTGGATTGGCAATTCTAAATTGGCCCTAGTGTGTGCTTGGTGTGTGGGTGTGTTTGTGTGTGTCCTGCGGTGGGTTGGCACCCTGCCCAGGATTGTTTCCTGCCTTGTGCCCTGTGTTGGCTGGGATTGGCTCCAGCAGACCCCCGTGACCCTGTGTTCGGATTCAGCGGGTTGGAAAATGGATGGATGGATAAAAGGCGCTATATAGCGCCCGACCCGGCACAGACTGAGACAGAGGCACGTACTTCAATAAAGACTCTTTTATTACTCTTCAGCCGTGGGGCACGCCTTCCCCGTGTCCCACAGGCCCAACACAGTCCCAAATACACTCACAATTACTCTCTCTCTTTTCCCTTTACCACCACTCCTCCTCAGGCTTAGTCCTCCTCCTCCCGACTCTGGCTCTCCGAGTGGTGGTGGCTGGCTCTTTTTATATCCCACCCGGAAGCGGTCCAGGTGCTTGGCCACCTGGTCCTAATTGCCCTTCCGGGTGGGGCTGAAGGTATGACCAGCCAGGCTGCTGACTCCACGCAGCTCCCCCTGGCGGCCATCCGAGCCCCCAACCAGGCTGTGGAGGACTCCATCTCCCATGGAGCCATGCGCCGGGTTGGGGAATCATTGGCTGCCAGGGAGGCTGCCACCAAGCGTCCCGGGGGAGGTATTGAACAGTCCATGGCTGCTCCCCCGGAACAGGTGTAGCAGAGGCGTCCCTGCCGGGCATGGGACCCGGCTGTCCTTTACAACAGGTAGGACAGGACTGAGCAAACAGAACTTTTATTTTGGTAGTTGCAGGAACAGCACTCCACATTTATTCATTGTCCATGCCTTAACTCAAATACATAAAGAGCACAAATTCCTAGTTGACTCCATTATAACAACTCCAACACTCGAGAGGACTTGACTGGAGAGAAATGGGCACAGCAGAGGCTATGACCGAGTCTGAGGCAATTGGCACTGGACAGGAGAAAACAGGAGTCTAGGCGAGTGAACTGGCTTTTAAAAAGACTTAATTTGCGATGAGTGCTTTGCATGGTAAAGCTGCTGAACCCACAACTACCACCCTTAAAGTGTGTTTCTTTAACATCAGAACACTGTCTAATGGAGGTGGTCAAAGCTGTGCCACAGTCACAACATATTAAAATGACAAGTATCTGTATTTGTGTGTCTGTGCAATTTCTAGGTCTCTATCACTCCAACAGATGGTGTATCACAAACGTTTATTGTAATAAAATACATTGCATTTATCATTCAAACAGACGGTGCATCACAACTATTAACACAACTTTTACGACTCCCAAACCAAATGGCATATAACAGAGACATGTATATTGCATTTATCATTCCAACAGATGGAATGAAACATTTGTAGCAAACATGCAATAATGCATTTAATGCATTAAAAAAAACACACCTAAGTAGATGGTGCACTGCCAATGTGAACGCTGAGGTCTGTGTTGATTTATCACCGGGTTAGACAGGTGGCAAAATATAAAACAACAATCAGAATAGAATATTCCAACTACATATATGCACATACATACACAGTATATTACATTCATATACTGTCTGGAAGCGAAAGGCTACAACATGGTTTGCATATTTGTAGCTAGTAACCTACAAAGGCTGAAAATGAATCCTGTATCTTAACAGTTTTTTATTCCTAAGCTTTTTACAACCTACCAGGTGTTAGAGGAAAACAAGTAAGCCCGCGATTCGCTAGCAAATCGGAAATCCAAGTATGGCAATCAGTTTCTGTTCCGTCCGATATTTGGATGGATGACATATCATGGAGGGTGGGTGCGTCTGGGGAAATGTCATTCAATTAAATCAGCATATCTGTACTAAAGCGGTCTCGTTTTGTGGAGACGTGACTCTGTTGCCTTTGCTGACACCAACTGCTGGCAGAGCGGAGCACAGCAAGTTTAGTTTACAGGTTGTGGTATTCGTGTGCCAGCCACTGAGTCGGAGAAGCCGCTGGGTTTGAGTCTGTGACCGTTATGTGATCTATATTACTGGCACAGTGCATTAGAGCAAGTGTAGTGTACAGGTTGTGTTGTTTGGGCGCCACCTACTGACTCTGGGAAGCCGCTGCGTTTGACTCTGGGGCGTGCACCACGGCACAATATGCACCTCGGTGGGAAGCTGCTGCGTGATGAAATATCATGGAGGGTATATGCAGTGGTGTGGGCGGTCGCGTCCGGGCGGCTGTACAACCTGGCGTGCACGCTTTAACTCAGGTTTAGTTCACAGGTCGTAGGCATGGTAAAGTTTCCATTTAATTCAATAACCCTATTTGAACTAAAGCGGTTTCTTTGTTTGGGCGCCTTCGTTCATTGTTTGTATCCATACGGGCTCATTTACAGGTCGTAGCCATACGGGGTCGTGTTTGTGTCACTAATCGTTGAGCTCCCTCCATTTGGATATGTGCCTCCTTTGCCTGTGCTGTGTCAAAAGCGCGATGTGGGCGTGCTCGTTCATTGTGTTTATTAGAGCAAGTCTAGTTTACAGGTTGTGTTGTTTGGGCGCCACCGACTGACTCTGGGATTCCGCCGCGTTTTGGGAAGCCGCTGCGTTTGACTGTACAGGTTGTGTTGTCTGGGCGCTTAGAGGTTGTGTTGTTTGGGCGCCACCTACTGACTCTGGGAAGCCTCCACGTTTTGGAAAGCCGCTGCGTTTGACTCTGGACTCTGGGGCGGGCGCCAAAGCCGCAGTGCGCATGCGCCTCGGTGCGTCCGCCGTGCATATATTAACTGTGGTTTAGTAATATAGATGATTGTACATACAAGAATCAAAGGCAATATATAGAAAGTGAGGAGTGGGGTTTGGAGGGTGTTGTTCATAAAGTCTTTTATTATTTGGATGTTCACTCACTGCAATGCAAAGACTACTAAAAAGAATTAAAGATGCTAACTTTTCCATTTGTTCACATCAAATGGCTACCCCAAGATGTTTATCAAGCAATCCTTACATGGGAGATGACACAGACCTCAAACAAACAATTGACTCCAGCCTGATCTTGCCTCCTACTTGGCACAGCCTTCCCTATCACAGTGGTGTATCAGAAAGTGTGCATCTTCTCCAAATCAGGCATCAGCGTATTAACCTGCAAACACAGTCTGCATCAGTCCTTTTTAATGCCAAAAGCAGGAAATCGGAAGCAGAGACACAGAAGGCAGTATACCATTCAGTACATGCCCAGCAGTATACGGGAGACAAACATCTAAAAACACTGGCAACACGTACAGTATATAAGAACATCGCAACATTGTCAGAAGTAAGGACCTACGATCTCTGATATACAAACACGTTTAACTGGTACACAGCGCAAGTAACATTCAGGGCTACTATTAAGTGCCAGAGAACTGGCTGAATCGTGACTATCAAATGAAAACACCACTAATAGACATTTGGACATGAACCCAGAACATTTAGATAAAAAACCTCACATGTATGTTATATTAATGGGAGGTTATTCTTTGGCTGTTAATGTTTTAATTCAGTTTGTATTTTAGTCAACGTATCACTTGAATGTTCTCAAATTTGTATTAATCACATCTCAGCTTTTGTGTTCATTTACAGTCAAATGGTTACATTGCACAGCAAATTCTAAAACAGGAGGGATTCAGAAAGGACATGCAGAAGGGAGGTGGTGGCCCAAACTGAGATTTGCTTTGGAGCTCAGGAATTCTAGCACCAGCATTGAATGAAGGTTCTGTATGAAAAGAAGAAAAACTGTGGGAACAAGATACAGGCTTTGACATTTCTTGCTTGTGAAAGTCACTCTCACTCACTGAAATCAATCAAAAATTATTTTATTAATCATCTTTTTCACATAGAGTAACATTCCAAGCTGTTTTGAAAAGCTTCTTGACATGGACATTGAGCCATCATGATGTGTGAGATCAGGGGTGTGTTTCTGCCACACCTACAGTAGCCAAAAGCTGTGTGAACCACAGAATGAAGAACATCATGGGCAGAATCATAAAGGACTGTCATAAGGGTTGGTAATGGTAATTTGTGTCTGTAAAAAAGTTAAAACAAAAAAAAAAAAAAAAAAGAAAAATAAACTTTTGGTGGACTCCCAGAGCAAGGAGCTGCCAGCTCCCCTACGCTTCCCTCCCTCTCAAAATTCCTTGCTTAACTGCACTCTGGCTCAGAAATTCGCTGCCAAAAAACGAAGTATATTGCAGGAGCGGCCAACCACATTCCTGATGAAAAAAGGAGGGCCTGTGTTCTGGTTTTTGACACTTTTCACAGAGCAAAGAGTAATTACGTGCGGAAGGAATTCAGGAGGTGACTCAGATTTATCATCACAACTCAAAGGATGACATAAAGGATAAGGAACATTCAATAAATGAAAAAAAGAGCCAATAGAAATGGAAGACACTATATTGGACAGACAGATCAGGATGGTAAAGGGGAATAAGACACTAAGGGAATGGTGGAGAGTCTAAAAAAAATATATATATATATATATATATATATATAATATAAAATATAGCTGGCACCCTTCCCGGGATTGGTTCCTGCCTTGTGCCCTGTGTTGGCTGCGATTGGCTCCAGCAGACCCCCCGTGACCCTGTGTTCAGATTCAGCGGGTTGGCAAAAGAATGGTATATATATAAATAAAAAACCGAGAGAAGGAGCCACACTAACAACTGGGGAGCACCACTACAACAGGCAGCAGGGTTACAGATGAATGGCAAGTCTTTTAGGTTCATTATGTTTCTGAAAGAGAAATCCCAGTGTAATAAAACAAGAAAGAATTTGGGGTTGGGAATTGTCCTCTCAAGTTAAAAAGTGTATGCAGTGGTACCTTCCAAATGACTGTGCTCCCTGCTACAGTGGACAAATAAATCTAAACTTAATAAGGCCTCCTATCCTTTGAAATAAAAGTAAGGGTTCAGGAATGCCAAAGTCCTAAGTTCAGTCCAACCTTAAAACCTTGGGATTTTGGAGAAGCCCCCAACTTATATTAACAGTTAAAGATGATGCCATCAGTTCACAGGATCTGTAAATATACAGTTAGGTCCATAGATATTTGGACAGAGACAACTTTTTCTAATTTTGGTTCTGTACATTACCACAATGAATTTTAAATGAAACAACTCAGATGCAGTTGAAGTGCAGACTTTCAGCTTTAATTCAGTGGGGTGAACAAAACGATTGCATAAAAATGTGAGGCAACTAAAGCATTTTTTAACACATTCCCTTCATTTCAGGGGCTCAAAAGTAATTGGACAAAATTAAATAACTGGAAATAAAATGTTCATTTCTAATACTTTGTTGAAACCCCTTTGCTGGCAATGACAGCCTGAAGTCTTGAACTCACTGACATCACCAGATGTTGGGTTTCCTCCTTTTTAATTCTCTGCCAGGCCTTTACTGCAGCGGCTTTCAGTTGCTGTTTGTTTGTGGGCCTTTCTGTCCGTAGTTTAGTCCTCAACAAGTGGAAATGCCTGCTCAATTGGGTTAAGATCAGGTGACTGACTTGGCCATTCAAGAATTTTCCACTTCTTTGCTTTAATAAACTGCTGGGTTGCTTTGGCTGTATGTTTTGGGTCATTGTCCATCTGTATCATGAAACGCCGCCCAATCAATTTGACTGCATTTAGCTGGATTTGAGCAGACAGTATGTCTCTGAACACCTCAGAATTCATTCAGCTGCTTCTGTCCTGTGTCACATCATCAATAAACAGTAGTGTCCCAGTGCCACTGGCAGCCATGCACGCCCAAGCCATCACACTGCCTCCACCATGTTTTACAGATGATGTGGTATGCTTTGGATAATGAGCTGTTCCACGCCTTCCCCATACTTTTTTCTTGCCATCATTCTGGTGGAGGTTGATCTTGGTTTCATCTGTCCAAAGAATGATTTTCCAGAACTGTGCTGGCTTTTTTAGATATTCTTTAGCAAAGTCCAATCTAGCCTTTCTATTCTTGAGGCTTATGAGTGGCTTGCACCTTGCAGTGCACCCTCTGTATTTACTTTCATGCAGTCTTCTCTTTATGGTACACTTGGATATCAATATGCCTACCCCCTGGAGAGTGTTGTTCACTTGGTTGGGTATTGTGAAGGGGTTTCTCTTCACCATGGAAATGATTCTGTGATCATCCACCACTGTTGTCTTCTGCGGATGTCCAGGTCTTTTTGCGTTGCTGAATTCACCACTGCTTGCTTTCTTTCTCAGGATGTACCAAACTGTAGATTTTGCCACTCGTAATATTGTAGCAATTTCTCGGATGGGTTTTTTCTGTTTTCGCAGCTTAAGGATGGCTTCTTTCACCTGCATGGAGAGCTCCTTTGACCGCATGTTGTCTGTTCACAGCAAAATCTTCCACATGCAAGCACCACACCTCAAATCAACTCCAGGCCTTTTATCTGCTTAATTGATAATGACATAACGACGGACTTGCCCACACCTGCCCATGAAATAGCCTTTGAGTCAATTGTCCAATTACTTTTGAGCCCCTGAAAAGGGATTGTGTTAAAAAAATGCTTTAGTTGCCTCACATTTTTATGCAATCGTTTTGTTCACCCCACTGAATTAAAGCTGAAAGTCTGCACTTAACTGCATCTGAGTTGTTTCATTTAAAATTCATTGTGGTAATGTACAGAACCAAAATTAGAAAAAAAGATGTTTCTGTCCAAATATTTATGGACCTAACTGTACAACAACTGGCTCAATACTCCTTCATTCCAAACTGCTATTATTTTTTATTTAAGTTATACTGTATTTTATTTTAATGAAAGTCCACACGTGTAAATCAGGTATCATTTGAGTGAATCATTAGTCAAGTCTTAATATGGGTTTAAAGTTTTAGATGCAATATGTTTGATCTGATGTATTACAATACATATTACATTCATAGCCCCATTTTATTTATTTACACAAAGTTTATTTTTGTTGCTGTATTTTGAAAGTGACGTCATGGTGTTTCTGCAAAGAAACCTACTGACAAACCAAATTTCCCTCTTGGGAAAATAAACTCAAATTGAATTGAACTTTGACATGAGTTCTTGGGATCTCCAAGGAGTAGGAAAAAAAAAAAAAGGGGGGGGGGGGCTTTAAAAAGACACTTGCAGCTAGTGCCACATTGAGTGGAGAGATGAACTGGGGCAAAGTCACAACTGGGAAAGTGTCCAGAGTCACTGGAGAGAGGGACTAGGAGGAGAAGGAGAGGATTCTATAGTCAGATCTCAAAGGTGGACAAATGAGCAAGCAGTAAGACAGGGGTGGGACCTGGTATTTAGTCAACCTTAATGGAACAGCAAAATGTACTTTGTGTCTAGTTCCAATAATCAGCTCAAATGCTAGATAGATATATAGATAGATATTTGTTAAAGTTACTGTATCATAGAATTAGAGATCAATAGGCCATGGCTCAGCTTACCTGGATCTTTTAAAGGTAGTCGATGCTGCTGATTGTCAACTTCCACCATTTCTGCTAGTGATGTATGTGTGTTTGTTGTTTTTAATCCTTTTCCTTTTCATAGACCTTGTCTTTCTGATTTTTTTCTCCCCCTTTCCAGTCTTTCACATACCAGGCAGGGTCTGTAGCTCCCTCAGCGTCCCAGTGTCTTTCAGATCTGAGTGACTGCTAGGGAGGAACCGGAGGAACAGGTCTTTGCACATTTCTCAAGGCCAGAAGTGAATGTCTCCTCCCGGCTTCCTCTACAACTCAGCTTTTTTTCCCCCCCTTTTTGCTTTAGCAGGCTGAGCTGTCACAACAATCAATAAAACAAAACAAAAGAATACCAAAAATAAAAGCCCAAAATCAAACTTCCTCGTCCAGACACTTTACTATGTTTACTAGTACAGTGATAGATCAGGTGTCTTGTGAAGTTCTGGTGAGAACATAAAGACTTTACTCATGGAAATCAGGATTTCGTGATTCCCATAAAAGTGGAAAGTTCCTAATCCCCCCTCCCATCCCCCACCCCCCAGCTCATGGTTTTTTGAAGGTTCTAGACAGAAATCTGTGATGACTTTAATCTTTGAAGTCCTTTCTTCATCTTCTTCTCATGCATGATTTTGAGACAAATTGACAGTGGGGTGCTCCAACATCTAACTTGGAATCTAAAAGTATCACCCTCTGTTTTGAAGTTCTTTGTCAAACAAGTCAGAACTTGGAAATGGCCAGGGGCCTTGGCTTCAAGTCCTAATGTTGGAGGTGAATGCCACCTGGTTTTAAGCACACTGCTTACCTAGGAAAGCGGACTCGTCAGTGTAGAGTCTCGCACAGTAGGTGAAAAGTTGCAGCACTATCCATAGGAAGCTAGTCAATTCATTACCAAAATGAGGTGCACATTAAGAGAAAAGGGCTGAGCTGGAATTTCATTGGGAATCAGTTAGCCTTAAACCATGCGGACGCTTATAGAGGACCCAATGAGGTGATGTACCTAGACTTCCCAAGTGAAAATGGAAACACCTAGCTTCAAAGTCTCCTCGGTCACCCAGGCCATTCTTGGCAGTATGGCCTCCAGTAGATAAAGGAATATACTGCAAATGACCAGGATGTTATTTCAGTCCCCACACAAGGAACATAAAGGTTTTACAGCAAGAGATTTCAGATAAGAAAGACAAAGTTACAACAGCAGGTAGTAATACCTAATGATCATGGCGCACACGTGCAAGTAACAAATTCACTGTACTGTGTACACGTCATAGTACCGGCCCTATAAATCTATGTAGACATAGGGAAACAGTGGTGCCGTAAGGATGGCAGACTAGTCCTGTGGTTAGTGCAGTTGCTTAATGACTTCAGAGATCAATTAGCAAATCCTGTTTCTTAAGATTTTGCCTATGTTCTGATATCTCAATGCCCTTGCATGTCCCAAACATGAGATTTGGGTCAAATTGAGAGAATGATTTATGCTGTTCCTGTGTAACGGAACTGCTTGCCCATATACTGTACACTACTGATTCCTTTGGTGACCTGGAGTGAGCCACTTCATCCCTCAGTGCTCATATTGAAGAAATAAGACAATTGGGAAGGTGCTTTCCAAAAAAAAGGGATCATGTAAAAAAAAAAAAAAAAAAAAAGGTCGGATCTGAGGCTGCTTTGAAGACCATGACTCATTGAACTTCTCTGAAGGGCAGAAGGCAGTGAGATTAGGAAGTTAATTGGCTGATATGGATCCTCAATGGGATTCCATTAGCTTCAAGTCAATAAATGAATGTACCACCCAGACCCTTATGAAGGGCATAAGGTGGTGCAGCTTCCTGGTTTTAATTAGTCTAATAAACCATATTGTGTCTGCCATTCCTGTTACCACCTCCAGGAATGACCTTCCTCAAAATTGCACTTGCTCTTCTCAAGGTTTCTACTATCCAGTCAGCATTTTACATCTCATTCAGTCTTTATTGGTCCCTACATTACTATTGTGTCTGACTTGCTACTCTATTATTAGTTAGCTTCTGTTGCCACTAGTGATAAGCAAAGCTTAAATTCCCTTAGAGCACAGTTTCTTAAACTATAGGTTGCATAAGGTTTGCAAGGTGTCTCACAGTGGGCTGCCTTGGGTTGTTTATGCAATTGATATTGCTCTGCTGCGAATGTCGGTGGGGACTCTCCTAAGGGGACGTCTTTGATATGATGGTTGTCATGGACTGGGCCTCAAAGACACTAAGGGCAAGACTGGAGAAAAAAAGAAAAAAAAAAAAAACCCTGCCATTGAGTTTCATGAAACTGACACCATTTTTGTTTTACAGGCAATTTTGCAATTGTGAAACAAAACTGACTAAAGAGTTTTTTTGGGGGGGCGGGGGGGGGGGGGGGGGGTTATAGGTTTTTTTTTTTTTGGTACAAAATGAAGAATATGGTTTCCTAAAGCCTCATTCACACTTTGGCATTTATCGGTGTTCTTTTCCGCAGCTGTACTCCATACCACACTTGTATGCCTCTCTTTCACTTCATCACAGAAGTCAGCGTTTTAAAAAAAGGGAAAGTCTCATGTTGCATATTTTCCAAATGAAGACACAGCATCATACACATAACTGATTTCTCCTAGGAAACGCCTCATCCTAGTTCAGGATATGCACACCTCAAGTGATTTTTTTTCCCCCCCCACTAGAGACTTAAACCAGGCCTGTGCTGAATGTGGCCCGTGGTCTGGTTCTGTCTGGTCTGTGGGTGGTGCGGACAGCAAGTACTTGCCTGAGTGTATCAGTCGGCATCACAGGTAGAGGAGACTGTCCAGAATTGATAGGTATGGGAAATTGCGGGAGACTGCATCAGAAATGACAGGATATAAAAGAGGGAAACTACTGTAGACTGGGGTGATACAGATATTGTTTATGTTATATTGAATAGAGGAAGATGGCTCCTGCTAATTCAAGTCCCACCGGCATTTTGTTCAAAGAAACAACAAAAACTATAATGACCAATAAAAAAAATGAAGTTGATGCAAAACACATTCAACAAATCCTGGACTCTCGAGTATTTTTTCCACGGAGGTTAGCGGTAAAGCAATCTGTTTGGTATGCAAAAAGAACACATCGCTGCATTTAAGGACTACAATTTGAGCCGTCACTACAAGACCAAGCATGCCAAAAAATACAGAAACATATCTGAAGAAGAGAAGGTAAGGACTACAGGGAAATTGTTAGCTAAACTGCAAAGTCTTTTTTCAAAGCTTCATACAGCTAAGGAAGAAACCGTAAAACAGCTATACAGTACTGTATATTAGCTTAAAAATTGCCAAAAGAAGCAAACCAGAGTTTGTTAGAGTGTTTATTGGAGTCGGCGGCAATCCTCTGCCCAGGGAGGAAGGATGCGTTTGAACATCCATCCCTCTCACAGCAAACGGTTACAAGATGGATTGATGAAATTGAGGAGAATTTGGTACTACAGCTGATACGCATGGTGGAAAAATGTCAGCTTCTCCTTTTCTTTGGATGAAAACTGATGTTCATGACACAGCACAGCTGCTGACTTTTGTGAAAGGAATAACGAAAGACTTTGAAATGACAGATGAACTGCAGGGTTCTATGCAGTCAGTGAAAGGGACAACAACTGATAAGGATATACTTACTGAAGTCAGTACTGGCATGCAAAAGTTAGGAATGCAGTGGGAAAAGGTAGTTGGTGTGACAACTGATGGTTCTCTTAATTTGACAGGTAAAAATGTTGGACTTATAAAAGGGATGCATGAGAAAAGCGGACAAGATTAACCCACTCCAAAAACTCATTTTTACATTGTATTACTGTATTCACCAAGAAGTGCAATGTAAATCAGTGCTGAAAATTACTCAAGTGGTTGATGTTGTAATAAATACCGTAAATTTTATCAGGGCTAGGGCATTAAATCACAGTTTGTTACAGTGTTGGAGGAGTATGAGATGGATAATGCCGATCTGGGCTACCGCACAGCTGTCAGGTGGCTAAGCTTGGGCAAAGAGCTCAAAACAGGTCTGGGATCTGAAATCAGAGATTCAGGAGTTTTGTCAAATGAAGGAAAAACTCATCCCTGAACTAAGCAGAACTGAGTGGCTATCAGATTTAGCATTTGCCGTTGATGTAACTGCACTTATGAATGAACAAAATATAAAATTGCAAGGCAAAGGTCTTTTTGCACATTATAAGCACAGCCTAGTCATGGCTTTCATGTGAAAGCTGATGCTTCTCTCTCTCTCTCTCTCAACAAAGTAGAGAGGAACACATTGACACACCAACCCACACGGAGAGCTGATCAGCTTAACAGATATGCAGCCAAGGTCTAAGCACTGCATGGTATGTTTTCCAGGTGATATGAAAACTTCAAAGCAGTGGATACTGAAATGTTTACCATCTCCTCTCCCTTTATATGTGATGTAGACAGCGCCCCCTGTGAGGTACAACTTGAACTTACAGACTTGCAGTCTGATACATTGCTGGCAGAACATTTCAAGTCAGTGCCATTACTGACATTCTTCAAAAAAGGAGAATTTCCCACACTTGAAGACTAGCTCAGAGAATACTTGTCCTCTTTGGATTAACATACATATGTGAACAGACGTTCTCAGTAATGAAATTCAACAAATCCAGGTACAGATCTTCTCTCAGTGATTACCATCTGTCTGCTGTTCTGCAAATAGCAAAATCAGGAATTACACCAGACTTCAGTGCACTAGTTGAAGCTCATCAAATACTTCATTCTTCTCACTAAGTCATCAAAGGTACAGACAGTAAAATACATTTTACTGCATTAATCACTGATAAGTATTTCTTTAATTTTACACAATCAGGAATAGATTGTGTTAGAAAGCTTGCTATAGTGTGCATATGTTCCATGGATCAATAAATAATACAAAAATCTGAATATGTGGTCAATATTAATTTATTATGGTGAATAAAGAAATACGACATTTACTGTACTATAATGTAACAGCTGACAGAATGTGTTCAGGCTTCCTCAACAAGCTAGAAGTGAAAATTTATTTCATGATTTTTTTTTGGTGACATGAAGCACTACATTTTGCTGTGAACTCAGTTTTGCATTTCACTCCTTGCTAATTGCCAACCTAGTTGAAGGTTGTTTTTGTTTTTTTTAAATTAAATGAGCTGTGGTCAAAACCAGAAAAACTAACTAGCAAAAAGAATTTCTTGTATCACCCAAAAATAAAAAAAGATAAAAAAATGAACACAAGGAATGTCTCAATGGGCTTTAGCAGGCCCTGTCTTTTTGACAACCTCAAGCTTTAACTTCTTAAGACTGGGGAAAATCTTTTTTTTTAATCTTAAGCTGGCTTGTCCAATCTATTATTGTCTCCTCAGAAACACAAGAGTATAAACTACATGGCAAAATGCAAGAATAGGATTACACTGCTCACTCAATACAGAACTGTCACATGAGGAAACAGATTTGTTGAAATAAATCAAAAACAAAAAAGGTGAAACTAACCAACATAGCCAAGCTAACCAAATTATGAAATCCAAAAATGTAAAAAAGTCAAAAAGTTTTAGCAAGAAATTTGGTTAGTCAAAAGTCCTTTTTGAAGAAGAAGAAGAAAACAAACAAAAAAAACACCATTAACAACTACCACCAAAAGAATTAGTTTGAATGTGAAATTTTGGTCACTAAGAAAAGCACATAGTTAAATAGTCTCATGACGACACAGCAATGGTAATGTGTTGCTATGTACACAACAGCCACCAAATCTAACAGCCACAAAATGTCAGCACCCACAACAAACAAAATAGCAGTGAAAAGTAGCAAAACAATGAAATACTATAACAGAAGTGAAAAAATAATAAATCTTTACAAAGGCGTAGAAAATAGGGAAAAAAAAAAAAAAAAACACACCTCCCAAAGATCATTAATAATAAATAATAATAATAAATAAACTTTAATTTATATTGCACTTTATATTTTAGCAGTCTCAAAGTGCTACAGAGTAAAAATAAAAATAATAAAACAAGATAATCTATTTATACTTTAACAAAATATCTTTCTAAAAAGATGAGTTTTTAGATTCCGTTTAAAAACATCAGTCGACTGTGGGGCTCTCAGGTAGTCAGGGAGGGCGTTCCACAGTCTCGGCACCACAGATGAAAAAGCCCTATCACCCATACTGCAAAGCTTGGTTCTAGGGACTTGGAGAGTGTTAGTGTGTACAGAGCGGAGGGTGCGTGAGGAGGTATGAGGGGTAAGGAGGGGTAAGTAAAGGGGGGCATGTCCATAAATGCACTGATGGGTGAGGAGAAGGACCTTGTACTTAATTCTGAGTGGGACAGGGAGCCAGTGAAGGGTTTTCAGGATTGGGGTGATGTGATCATGCTTTCGCACCCTCATCAGGATCCTGGCAGTGCTATTTTGAATATACTGGAGTCTCTGAATGCTCTTGCCAGGAATCCCGATGAGGAGCGCATTACAGTAATCCAGCCTGGAGGAGACAAAGGCATGGACGAGCTTCTCTGCATCTGCCAAGGTGAGAGTTGGGCGGAGTTTAGCGATGTTCTTGAGGTGGTAGAAAGAAGACTTACAGAGGTGTTTGATGTGGGTGTCAAAGGTGAGTTGATGGTCCATTTAAACACCCAAATTGGTGACAGATGTGGAAAGGGGGATGTTTTGGCCAGCGAAAGTGATACTGATGATGGTAGAAGAGCGGAGATGGTGTGATGTGCCAACTAAGATGGCTTCTGTTTTGGATCTGTTTAGCTGAAGAAAATTGAGCCTCATCCACGCCTCTATCTCCTCCAGGCAGGTAGTCAATGTAGATATTGGCAGAGGAGCAGTAGAGGAGGTGGGGGTAGTCTTGAGGTAAAGCGGAGTGTCATCAGCATAGCAATGGAAAGAAACCATGTCTGCTAATGACATTTCCAAGAGGGAGCATGTAAATGGTGAAAAGGATGGGGCCTAGCACAGAGCCCTGTGGGACACCACAGGTGACGTTGTGGGTATGAGATTTTGCGCTGCCCAGGGCGACATGCTCAGTTCTGCCGGTCAGGTAAGATGTGAACCAATTGTGAACATTTCCTGAGAGTCCAATGGTGTATTTCAGGCGTCGAAGGAGGATGTTGTGGTCTATTGTGTCAAAAGCAGCTGTCAGGTCAAGGAGGATGAGTAAAGAAGGGGAACCAGTATCTGCTGTTATCAGAAGATCATTGGTGACCCTGACCAGGGCTGTTTCGGTGCTATGGCCAGGGCGGAAACCAGACTGAAACTTTTCAAACAGATTATTCAGTTTGAGGTGATCATGAAGTTGTGTTGCAACTGTTTTTTCCAGAACTTTAGAGAGAAATGGAAGATTGGAGATGGGCCTATAATTGGAGAGAACTTCAGGATCCAGGGTGGGTTTTTTCAGTAGAAGTCTGATGACAGCAGTTTTTAGTGAAGAAGGAATATGGCCAGCCAGGAGGGACTGGTTTATGATCCTGGTGATAAGTGGAGAGACGGCAGAGACGTTGGCCCTCAGGAAAGCTGAGGGGAAAGGGTCCAGGGAACTAGTAGACAGTTTCATTTTCCTGATGGCGTCCTCCACCTCTTCCCGTGTGGCAACAGAGAAGGAGCAAAGGGGCTGGACAGTCTCAGACAGTAGGTCGACAGTTTGGTGGGGGGGTTCAGGATATCCATGGTGGAGAGGTGTAAGCGGATGTTATCAACTTTTTGTTTGAAGAAATTGATGTGCATATTGCACCACTCATCGGTGGCCTCAGAGTGGGCAGGTGAAGGAGGTTTGAGAAGGTGATTTATAGTTGAAAAAAGTTTTTTGGGGTTCCTGGAGCTGTTGCTGATGATAGTGGAATAGAACCTGGACCGTGCAACCTTCAGAGCTTCTGCATACGCCCACTTGTGTTCCCTGTAAGCCTGCTTGTGGACAGTCAGCCCAGAGGCCTTGAGCGGCCCAGCTGCCTTCATTTTTCGCAGTTCGCAGGTGTACCAAGGTGCTGAGCATGAGAATGACACGGACCTGGATGTTAAGGGGGCGTGGAAGTCCAGGAGACTGCTCAGGGACTGGTTGTAAAAATCCACAAGGTCAGCAACAGAGAGGGAGCTGGTAGGGTCAGAGGAGAGAAGTTTAAGGTCCAGGGCCAAGGCATCCACATTTATGTTCTTCAGATTTCTGAAAAGGATCTGTCGTTTTAGTTTGGTATGGGGGGGGAAGAAAGGGTAGCTCCATTGACACTACTTTGTGGTCTGAAATACCGAGATCATATACCTGTAGGTTACTGATTAAGGCAGAGTTTGAAATGACCAGGTCAAGTGTGTGACCCCTGGAATGTGTGGGGACATCAATATGTTGTTGTAGATTGAGAGAATCTAGTAGCTCAAGGAAATCAGCAGTGCGAACCTGTGGGATTGTCAACATGAATATTTTTATCTCCCAGGATTATGATGTTGGCAGAGGTAGCACAGAGTGTTGTGAGAAGATCAGTCATTTCCGGGATGAAGGCAGAGTTGGGTTTTGGAGGTCGGTAGATAAGGAGAACATTGGCATCGACTGATTAAATGCATGAAGGACTATTACAGACATAAATAAATAAGCAAATAAATGTACTGTGAAATGTAACAATATATAAATAATGTGGTCATTGTGCGTTTCAGGACTTTCAACATCAGACACACTTGCCCAGGTCATCCAGTCATGGCTGATTGAACCACAAACTTATGTTTAAGAAGCACTAACAGAAGATCATCAAGGGCAATCTCTCTTCATCCAAAAGCACCGCGATACTTTCTGTGCTACCTCTGTGATTTTACTAACAGCCCTTCTCCTTTTCATTACATTGATAACCAGTGAGCTGAGAGCTTTGTAGAGGGAATGGCCTGCTAAACTCCTACAGCCAAACTCAATCAGCACAACCTAGTTTTCCAGCTTTGCGTTTGACAGCCATTTACACCTGGTCATTTTCCTCTCCCTGAGGTTATGACTCCATTCTGTTTTTAATATTTCAGAATCTTCATTAAGGATTTTTTTCTGATCTTTGTCTATTTTGGGTTTTCAACTATGAAAATTCCAAATATCTGATAATGTAAAAATGTAACTTTGTTAAAAAAAGGTTGCACCATTTCCGATATTATTTTGTATTATTACTGTTATGGTTAAGAGTCAGGACCACAGTGAAAAGGGTGTGAGGCCTTCACATCAGTAAGCAGAGCAGTCCAAGATCTCCACTGGCCTGTACAGAGTAGTCTAATCCCAAAACTGCCATGATCGGACCCAAATATGGGGAAATTGTCCTTAAAAGTTCAAATGCCTAAAACATTCCAAAATATTTTTTTTTTTTTTTTTTAATATTTTTATTTTATTAATTTTCATTGTAATCATTCCATACAAACAGATCAATTTATAACCCAACAAATTTGAAAACAAATCAAATCCCACCCCTGAGAAGGAGAGCTTAGCTAAAGGAAAATTTCTTTAAGCTTTTTAATAAGGCAACATTAGACAAAAGAAGGGGAGAAGTAAATATCTATATAAATAAGAGATGGAGAAGGGAGTTAAATGCAATAATAGTTAATTCTCTTATTCTAAAATAATATTGATTAAATCCTGCCAAGTTTTGAAAAAATTTTGTACAGATCCTCTAACTGAAAATTTGATTTTTTCCAATTTCAAATAATATAAAACATCAGTTTCCCACAGACTTATAAGAGGAGAATTAGGATTCTTCCAATTTAACAAAATAAGTCTGCGTGCCAAGAGTGTAGTGAATGCAATCCCCGTTTGCTTGTCCTTCTCCAATTCAAGTCCATCTGGAAGGACACCAAACACAGCTGTTAGTGGGTTAGGAGGGATTGTGATACCAAGGCTGTCTGAGAGGCACTTAAAAATTTTTGTCCAAAATGATGTTAGTTTGGTGCAGGCCCAGAACATGTGACCCAGTGAGGCAGGAGCTTGGTTGCAGCGCTCGCAGGTTGGATCCTGGCCTGGAAACATTTTGGACAGTTTTAAGCGAGACAGATGAGCTCGATATATAATTTTTAGTTGAATAATTCTATGCTTTGCGCATATAGAACTCGAGTGAATTCTCTGCTTTGCTACCTTCCACTCCTTTTCTGATATATTGATTAAGAGATCTTCTTCCCAATGTCCTCTTGGATCTTTGAAAGGTAGGGACTCTAATAAGATTTTATATATTGCGGAAATAGTGTTTGTTTCCTTGGAATTGAGCAGTATTTTTTCCAGCATTGTGGAGGGTGCAAGGTGGGGGAAATCGGGCAATTTCTGTTTAACAAAATTTCTAATTTGAAGATAGTAAAAGAAATGTGTAGCTGGGAGGTTAAATTTTGAACGTAATTGTTCAAAAGATGTAAATATGTTGTCTATATAAAGATCTCTGAGCATTTTAATCCCAAAACTTTTCCAGGTATTAAAAACTGGATATACTTGCGAAGGTTGAAAGAGGTGGTTCCCTTGCAGAGGTGCCACTGATAAAATATTTTTGATATATTTTTATATATATAAAAAACCACAACCTAGGCTGAAGAGAAAATGCAAACCAAAAACTGGTTTATGAATAAAATTATTGAAAAATAAAGAATAAAGCAAAAATGCTTACTCCCAATGACTGCTTCCAATTTAAATGGCCCACTACTGAGATCATTCCCTAGCGCGATATAAAGCCAGAGTGAGGTCTCTGCAATGGTGACATCAAGGTAGCCCCACTTCATGAGGCAACACCCACTGAATACAAGGAACATAACACACAGTAAAATAAGTTTAATTGAAAATACTTTATTATAATAAACATTTGAATAATTTAAAATAAACAAAGAAGACGTTAAAAAGAGGAACAAACAGAAGGCAAGGAACACAACCTGACTGAAACATAACAGTTATGGCTACTACCATTTTGCAGTTCCCATTTTTAAACACACAGTTCGTGGTTGTCATGGGGCCTAAGGTTTGGACGTTGCAGTGTCGTATGTCAATGATGTGATGGGTTAAAAGTTGCCTCTGGTGTCCAATTGTTATCAGAGTTTGTGGAAATTTTCCTAAAAGACTTTGTGTGACTCTTTAGATTTATAAACAGAACCCGCATGTCAGAAAAAACACAAAACACACCAAAATATACAAATAATACGCTTGGTTCTACACATATCTCTTACAACCCTGAGCTGGCTCTTTGCTTGCCTTTGGAACCCTGTGGCTCACAGGAATTGTAACTGTGCGTGCCCCCCTGTATCGGCTATTCACCAATCAAAACACAATACTCACTAGGGCCCACACTCATAACGTGTGAAAATAATCACTTCAACTTTGAGGTGCATTTCACATTGCTTGTGGTGTCCCTTAAATAAATAAGATAGATAGATGGATGGATGAGTGCACTATATAATACTAGATAGATGGATAGATGGATGAGTGCACTATATAATACTAGATAGATGGATGAGTGCACTATATAATACTAGATAGATAGATACTTTATTAATCCCAAGGGCAAATTCACAATTTATGCTCACACAGCATTGTGTTTTATTTATTTATTGTCACAATTTGTTTGAAATATCCCTCCACATTGCACATGTTGGTCCTTCAGTCCTATTAAAGGAGTTTTAATCATTGCACTTTGGTAGCTGGGCACCCCTGTCATTACGTAGGCGCACACACACACACACTTATTTGTTTAGCAGATGCTTAAATACAAAGCAACATACAAAAGAGATGAATAGGGCAACAGCCTGGAGGATTTCTTTGGAACAAATGTTACAAGACAAAAAGGTACAAAACTAGTGAAGTGCTCAGAACAAGATACAAACGAGTTGTAATTTCTAGATTATAAAAACCTAACAGCTAATACCATTTAGACAGAAGTTTAAACAAGAGAGCTTTCAAAACACCTCTTAAACATTTTGAGGGAGTCCGAATTTCAAATGGAGGATCGTTTCAGCTTGAACCTACACATGAAGTCTGATCTAAGGTTTGATTGCATGCAAAGGTGACATCACCAGATACCTTCCAGCAGCAGACCTGACAGATTGTGAAGGAGCATAGGATTTCACAAGTGTCTCCATATGTAGGTGCTGACAAATTGTCTACTCTGTATGCAAGCATCAAGCATTTGAACTGAATATGTGCCACTACAAGAAACCAGTGTTGCAACCTGAAAAGAAGCTAGAATTAAAATACCAGATACCTCTCACCGCATTTTGAATTCTCTGCAGCAACTTGGCGACACATGCCAGTACTCCTGCCAGCAGAGAGTTGCAGTAGTTCAGGCATAACAAGACCAAAGTTTGGACCAGTTGTACTGCTTACTCCGTCATATACAATCTGATCTTGTAGATTTTGGATAGAGTGAATCTGCAAGACAGAAAATGTAGCAAAATGGTCCTTGAAGGACAGCTGGTCATCAAACACAAAGACTGTAAACAGACTTGGTGGGTGTTAGCAGTAGTGAGCAGAAATTTGGTACTGAATAGATGGATGAGCAGAGATAAAAACAAGGTCTACCTTTGCTGTCTTGAGCTAGAGATTGTTTTCAGTCATCCAGGTTGCAATAAAAAGACATGCGGATATTCTAGGTGATACTATGTGGTCCTCTGGAGGGAACGGCAGGTATAGCATTGAAAAGCAGCCCCAAGAGTAAAGAAAGAAGCGACCCAAATTAGGATGCCAGTCTAGCATAGGGCCTAATCACATACCCACATTCACTCATATGGGGCTAATTAATCTAATCTACAAATTTTATGGAGAGGGAGAGAGAGAGATATAAAAAAATCTAACATCTGTCTGTCTGTCTGCTTTTCACCAGAGAACTACTTAACGGATTTAGATCTGTTTTTTTCTAATTTGCTTGAACATTCTGGTTGATTTTGCAACTTCTTCTCATTGGGCCATGTATCATAGCTCGCTTGCAGGAGCAATACATTCACACTAATCCGAGACAGAGGCTGCGGGCCAAGAAGAGGGGGAAGCGGGACGTCAGGAGTAGGGAGCAGTGCAGGGCCCTCCTCACTGTCCTGTTTCACTACTATGTGGGTGGAGCCACAGGGGACAGCTAGTACAAGATATAAATAAAAACACAGACACTGGTAGACTTCATATGGACAGCGGATGGGCTTGGATTTGAACCCAGAACATAACAGCTGTGAGTCATCAGCAATAAGCAAAGATCCACTGTACTTTCTCCCTCCTCAATAACAATAAGGCCTCACAGTGGTTTCGATGCAGATTTTAGATGTTCCCCCATGTTTGAGAGTTTCTTTCATGAACGCTGGCCTAATCTAACAGACTTCTAAGTTGATATATAACTTGATTTGCATGGGCTGTGGCCGTTTCAGGTTAGTTTGATGCCTTGTACCCACTGCTGCTTGGTTAGTCACTGGTTTTCTGCTGTGAAGGACACCAAAGAATCAGCACTCCGAGTTTGTAACTTATCTCTGGAATAATCAAGCTACCCACATTCAGAACACATCAGCTTAATCTCAGCATTAAAAACAAGCTGCCTCCAGTCTAAAAGTAACCAGTGTTTCAAAACACCAGTAATCACTGTGGTTCTTCATGTTGCTTCTTGCCAAATGAGGCAGCCAGAATGTCTTACAAAGGCAGCTTCACCAGGCAGCATTTTGTCATCTTCTCCACCTTCAGAGGGAGGCACTTTAGCCATGGGACCCATTAAAATGAACAGAGAGAGTAGAAGGCACCATCACAAAAGACTGTGCTGAACAGGAAAGAAGCACAATGAATTCAGGAATTAAGTGGGGTGTGCCCTCTGGTGGATACTTCAGGGAAGACAACAAATTTAGACAGCAGCTATAAGCTGCACAAGAAGAGAGAATTTTTTTTTCCTTCAGTTTTCCAGTACTATTTTTACTGCTTGGTGACACATGACAAAGGGGCTTTGTCACTCTGTTTGCCAGTTTATCGGACTGCAGAACATTTGCTTTCTGGACACCACAAACTTCAGGAAACATTTAACAGAGGTTCCTCTGGAGTTCACAGTCACATGAATGTACTGTATGACAGTGACTCATTTTTCCAGTTCCATGCTACAGAATTTCTGCCACCCTTGAGGGTGTGTTTATATTTTTTTAATACACACACACACACACACACAGTTGCATTACTGTGCAGAAGTCTTAGGCACATAAAGTTCACAGTAACATCCGTCTTAGAGGATTATTTTATATTTTCTGAATTAGTTTGTCAATAGAAAAAACATTTTACAGTTCTAAACATTCCTTTCCAAAAGAAATAATACTGTACAATAAGAAATTTGGTTGTCCTTACAGAAAGAAACTAACATAGCAAGAGACCACTTTTCAGTTAAAAATGGGAGCTCTTGGTAGGCATACAGCCCAGGGCTTGATTATGTAACAGGAGCTAATGGTCAAGGACATCATGTTTGAGTAAAACAAGCTGACTAACTAAAACAAACAGTAGTCTCATGAGAAAGAAAAAGTGAGAGAACACAAAACTAAAAATGTGAAGTTATAGTAGATGTGTCATTAAACCTGTAAATATTATACAATGGCAAAAGTGAGAATAGTGACATGAGGTGGTCATGCTGCATAGTCAAGATCTCTCCCAAGCAGGAATTTCATGGCAGACAGATGCTTCCAGATGTGCTGTCCAAGCTCGTCTGCAGAAGTCCACACTAACATACAAGACTCAGGACTAGAAAAACATTGCAAATGGTGTGCAGAAAATGAGAAATACATCAGGCTTACTACACTACAAAGACAGAAGATGCCCAGCTCCTCTATTAGTGCCAAACTTGCAGAAATCACTGGGTCCCTGGTACACCCATTTTCAGTCTGGAAATGTCTTATCAGAGGTGGTCTTCATGGAAGAGCTGCAGCCAAAAAGTTATTCCTCTGAGGTGGAAACAAAGCCAAATGACTCACCTACACAGAAAAACATAAGGACTGGGGTAAAGAAAAATGGCAGAAGTGGAGTTGGACTGAGGCGTCCAAATTTTTTTGCTCAAACTGAAGGAAGTTTGTTCACCCATCGGTTGGAGAACGGTACATTGATAAATGTTTGCAGGTAACAGTTTAAAATGGTGGAGGTTCCCTGCAGGTTTGGTGATGCATTTAGGCCAATATAGTTGGTGATTTGAACACATTTGATGGTCCCTGTCACTGCTGAGAAGTACACACAAATTCTTATCCATCATGCAATACCTACTGGGAGGCATCCAATCAGTCCCAGGTTCATTCTTCAGCATAAAAATGACCCCAAACAAATGGCTAAAAATCAAAGCAAGTACTGCAAAAAGAGGAACACAGGATCCTTCATCAAATGCTACGGTGCAGATCTCAACATCATAGAGCCAGTCTGGGATTACTTGCAGGGAGAGAAGCAAGGAGGGCAGCTAAAGTTAGCAGTGGAACTGTGGAGGATTCTTCAGGTTACCTGGAACAACCAACCATGTGAGGACCTTCAGAAACTGCAAGACAGAGGACTGAAGATAACTGCTGCTGTTTAAAAAGCAAAGGGTAGTCATACCCAATATGGATTTCATTTATATTTTTTCTGTTTAGAGAGTTTTCTAAGAAGTTTTTTGATGAATAAAAACTATTCCTGTCCTTATTTTTGAAAATAATTTCTGCATTACAACAGTATAGTTCTAGTGAGAAGTTAAGCAAAATGACACCTTTTATTGGATAACTAGAAAGATTAGCAAGCAGGCAAGATGCAATCCGGGGCCCAGAGTTTCCTCAAAAGCTTGGATATGGTAATCTTTCTAGTTAGCCAATAAAAGGCGTCATTTTGCAGAACTTCTCTTTACATCACGGGTGGGCAAAGTCAGTCCTGGAGGGCTGCAGTGGTTGCAGGTTTTTGTTCCAACCCAGTTGCTTAATTAAGAACCAATCCTTGTCAATTATTTAATTTCATGGCTTGCTAGTGCTTTAACTTTGCCATGTCAAGTCATTCTCATATCCTACATTTTTTTTTCCTTTCTAAGGATATCATCCAAATGATTAGAAGTCTAAAACAGACGAGTTATTCTCAGTGCTTCACTTTTTTCTCTTCCCTTTCCTTCCAGGTATTTAATTAAACCCAATAGTGCATGTTAAATACACACAGGTGTAAATGGAAACAAGCTAAATGGAGACATTCAGGGGGGTATTTTTCGTACGTGGATTACTCGTTTAGCCGGATGTAATTGTTGACGATTTGGCCTGATCCTGGATCTGTCGGTTTTTTGAAACTCTTGCTGGAAGTGTTGTCATAGCAACACATCCAAATCCGCAAACCTGCTCGGAGCAGGTTTGTTCTGCGTAAACAAGGATTAGTTTACACACGTGATCAGTGACGGTGTGGAAGTCATCCAGTCAGGGCTTCGCCGTTCATGAATGAGCGACCAATTGATATTGATGTGCAAATTATAGGAAGAGAATTTCATATAAAGAGGGTTTTGCGCGATCGGTAAGATCCTTTATTGCCCCCGGAGGAAATTCTGTACGAAAGATACCGCTTTAGCCGAGGGGGAATATTGTACCTCAAAGATTTATTAGCTCCATATATTCGAAGTCAAACTTGGCGAAGTCGGGCTCTCACAACCACACAGACAGTATGCATTGCTTTGAGGTTTCTTGCAAGCGGCACTTTTTTTATATACTGTAGGCGATGCGGAACAGCGATCGAAAAGTGCAGTTTTCCAGGCAATTCGTAAAGTCTGTTTGGCTCTGAAACATTTCCTTCAGGTTTTCATTGTGTTTCCTGGACACCTGCGTGTGCAGACAATAAAAGAGGCGTTTCATGCCATTGCAGGTAGGTAATACACAGGTAAAAACACCCACAGTTCCACGAAGAATCCCACAATCAGCCTAACATTCTCATTACCAGGATTTCCAAATGTGATTGGGGCACATGGGACTGATCAGAGTGGAGTTTGATCAAACATTATTTGGAAAGTGTACCTCTCCTCCTGATGAATAATCAGACACAGTGTCTTCATCAAATATTTGACCTTAGTTAATATCTCGTTGGTCAGACACAGGTTCAAAGAATATGACATTCCCTGCAACTGACCCAACGAAAAAGAGGGCTATATGGAACATACCTATAGCACACATGGAGGACAAATATGCAATGACCATCCTTTACCTGAAATTAAGTGACCACTGCATCCTGCCACTGGTTCTGAGGAGGAGCTTCCCCCTGGAATGCCTTCAGAAACAGGGCGATGGGCATTTTGCTGGAGAGCCAACTCTTCTGCAGGGGTTAGGTCTGGACCGCGTGGACCTCCACCTGTTTTTTGCTTGTCTGCCTCCTTATTAGCTTTAAAATTAATGTTTTTTATATTATATATGATTCTTTATGTCAACAATTCTTTAAATAGTTATATACCAATATTTACCAGTTTGAAGTATATTCTTGTACTTCACTTTAACCTGTTCCCATGTTCTCCTTGTGCTCACATTTGATCTGGAATTATGACATATTAAATAATAATTAATCTGACACATAGGAAATGAAACGTTGCATTCACTAAGTACAATGTACACTACTTAGCGTTTAATTTTTTTGGCCACTTTTTGCCAGCCGTCTTTTCTGGTCTGGGCTGCTTTTGCAGTGTTACCGCTTGTGCATATTAAATCTTGAAATTCTTCGTGTCCTTCGAATAAAAGGTCTTGCGCCGCGTGTGTGAAAAAAAATGCGCCCGTTCTTTCGTCATTTTGTTACAGCCTATCAAAGACTTGCTGATCATGTTTTCTAGACTCAATATATATGGGCTTTTCACTCAGCGCGGGCGCGCGCATTCATCTCGTATGATTAGATCCAGCTACACTAATCTAATACACATCTGCGTTTGAAAAACCGACTTATCTGGATTAGTTTCACTGGCATTAACTCATTCAAGATGAGGCACCTGATCTCGGATGGTTTAAGCGACGTACGAAAAATACCCCCCTGGTTTCTTTTGTCATCTGCATCTTATTGTTAATTAGGAGCAATTAAAAACCAAGACTACAGCTGTTTAAGACTAAAACAAGCAATAAGGGTTTAAAATCTTAACGAGCGACACAACTAAAGTAAAGCAGAATTGTTACTTGAGCAATAAGTGCTCCTTATTAAGCAGTTGGGTTGGAGCAAAAACCTGCAGCCACTGTGGCCCTCCAGGACTGAATCTGCCCACCCCTGGCTCTACATCCATAATGGCTAACACGGTACAACTCCCTAGTACTACAAACATAGATCTTTATCTACCTAAATATAAATACACACACACACACACACAAGCTAGCTGTGTTACTCAGCTTCACCCAGGTAATTTTGTAAGACAATGGACCTCAATTATAGTGACCTTGTTTAATCGGATGTATTGGAAGTACTAAGCAACTAATGAAGTGCTTAACTGTATACGATTTTTTTTTTTTTTTTAAGTATAGGCGAATACGTTTGGCAAGCAGTGTAGCATAGTGGTTAAGGCTTTGGACGTAGGACTTCAAACCCTGAGGCAATGGGTTCAAAATCCAATACATACATTGTGTGAACATGAGCAAATTATTTCACCTGCTTCTGCCGCAAATGGAAAATAATCTAAAGAAATGTAAATAATTGGATGTCAGATGTTGTAAGTTTCCTTGGATAAAGGCATGAGTCAAATAATAATTACAATATTAGGTCACTAGAGCTGCTTACTCTCAAACAAGCTATAGACAGTTGTCTATGAGTAAAACATTCCTGCAACATATAGATTTCTGTTTTTGCGGATGGTCATGTCAAAACACAGCTTTACATCAAAGAGCAATCAATTGTTAATGCAGTTTACTCAAGTGCAGTATTTCTTTTTGTGTTTTTGTCATCTGGATGTGGTTCCCCCTTCCTTAAAGTCTACAGATGTGAATGCATATGCAAAGCAGTGCTTGAAGTGGATATACAAGTGCTGGTACCGTATGGGTTACTCTGATGTATTAATATGAACAGTGTGGAGCAGTAGCTTTGAACATTGTTAGAGAACTTCTGTAGCTCCCCATTAGAAACTCTAGTGCCACTACCTAAGACAAACATCTCTCACTTGAAGTTTGCAGGACTGCAATGGAAGAGCTGGAGATTAAGCAGAAAGACAAACAAAGATGATGAGAGCTGGTATGCATCTACAAGTGCTTGCTAACTTCTGGCCCTTGCTGAACTTTCTCTTTCCATTTTACAACATGGTTATGTCATTTTCCTATTCACCTTCAGTTTTTGCTCCACTCAATTGGTTACTGGTAGCACTTTTCCCATACCCCCAACGACATTAAGGCTAGATAACCCAGCTGTCATCTCCTAGCTGGCCTTCAGCAAGTGAGTGAGCCCTGTGATGGACTGTTCAGGGTCAGTTACTCCCATGCATATGATGCAGCTGGGGCCATGAATTGGATTAAATGGGTTTAGGGATGGGCGGCAAGGTGGCGCAGTGGGTAGCGCTGCTGCCTCGCAGTTAGGAGACCCGGGTTCGCTTCCCTGGTCCTCCCTGCGTGGAGTTTGCATGTTCTCCCCGTGTCTGTGTGGGTTTCCTCCGGGTGCTCCGGTTTCCTCCCACAGTCCAAAGACATGCAGGTTAGGTGCATTGGCGATTCTAAATTCTGCTTGGTGTGTGTGTGTGTGTACCCTGTGGTGGGCTGGCGCCCTGCCCAGGGATTGTGTCCTGCCTTGCGACCTGTGTTGGCTGGGATTGGCTCCAGCAGACCTCCGTGACCCTGTAGTTAGGATATAGCGGGTTGGATAATGGATGGATGAGTTTAGGAATGTTCCGTTTACTTTGAAGTTGAAATCCAGTGATCTCACATATTTTGGATAGCTTATTTATGTACATTATTATAAACAAAACGACTCCAGCTCTCTCTCTGTCCCATTCTAGTTCAATGTACAGATTTATTTTTAGGCAGGGTTATATTGCCTCCTCCTGACTAAAGTGTTGGACTTCACAAGGTTACAAACTTACTGACTGTGTGACCCAGGATCAAGTCATTTTACCTGTTACGAATAAGAGACCAACTCCACCACAGGACCCACTAATACAAACACCCACTCAGAACCAGGCGGAAGGAAAACTGGAATACCGAGTGCTGGTTATCAGAATGCCAGCTTACATGCACGGTGTTCACGGAGGACATGCGGAAAGATGCTATATAAAATTAAGGCAGATTGTACAATATTAGGTCTATTGCTCATGGGGTTTATTTTGTATTGCACCTGTCACCAAAAGGTGATGTGGATTGAACGTCTGAGTTTCTGCTGCCAACCCAAAACAACTTTATCAGACTGGTTTTCACAGCAAACACAAAAAATGATGCGTTAATTTGACAATAAGAATACTGTAAAAGTCTAGAAAACAAAGCGGATGTTTTCCTCAAATGTTAAATAAAATGTATTAGCTATTAGGATTAATATAAAAAAAGGATTTAAAAGGAAATAGGACAAATGATTCTTCTAGAAAATTATAGAGTGCTCCCATAATCCCAGAGACACCAAACCCAGGATTTTTTTTTTTTTTTTTTTTAATATATAGCTTTTGCTAAAACATTTTTTAAAGGAAGCCAGCTTTCCACTTGAGACAGAATTAAACAATAATACGTTTTTCATCTACTAGCAAATGTAAAAGCCATCAGAAGGAGAAAAAGCAAGCATCAGAATTAACAGGTGGGAACGTGAGATCGCCATTATACAAAACTATCTCTAGAGACTTCATTCGCCGGATTACTTGTAGGTCTATCAGTTTGAAGAGCGGGTCCACTTCCCTCGTGGCATTCCAGTACTGTACACCGCTTCCCAATCCAGAGTCCTACGAGTAGTGTGAATGACAGGCTCAGGTGACACCATGCTAATTACTAGTCAGAAGCGGTAGTCACCGACTTACGACTTTCACATAAAGGGGAACAGTCTGTTACCGATGGCTCAGGGGTCTTCAGCTTGGACGCCATGAAATCTCAAGGGCACAACTGAGAGTGCAAAAGAAACTGATGCTCCTACTTCTATCTGTCTCCCTCTCAGGCACACAGGTTTATAATGGCCCCCTCGCGGAATTCAGCTTTGGGGAATCCTTTGACGTCTGTAGGAATTTTGGGCCTGCCACCGATTTGGAAAAAGCGCCCTTTAGAGTTTAGGTGCACCTGCAAGGCCCCCTAGAGTTCGGAGTTTAAAAAATGCTTGCTTAGGCATCCTGAGAGAAAATCGAATGAATCTCAGTCAATCAATCAATCAAAATGCTTGCAAGAAACACTGCGAGTACTCCAAACTAGAATTAGGTGCTGGCAGCCCATAAACATGTAGCGGTCGAGAGGATGCCAAGATTCACACCGACTGAACACGGCGAATTATTTATTTTTTACTACGAGGAATCCATGAACACACCCAGCCTTGACCCGGCACGCACACCTTCATACAACTAGATAGTGATAAAGAGGCTCAATGAATTGATCAATAATAAAGATGTACAGTATATATTAATCAAATAATATAGACAGAAAAAAATAAAGAAAAAACGCGTATACAAAAGCCATCGACGATGACAAATTTTTACCGACACGGCATAAATGAAACCTAACAAAAAACTAAGCACTCACTAGACATTAAACAGTCAACAGTTACGACACAGTCCTAAACAGGGGCTAGTGTGGATGATGGAGAGAATGAATTGCGATGCCAACAGAACAGTTTTCTTAATATTATGAAAGTCTTGTCCTACCGTGTTTCAGGTGTTGTGTGAAGAATAGTTGACGTTGGGAGTGCATCCCGGACGAAGACGTTTACTAACTCAACCGAAATCGCACGAACAAGCAGGCACAAGAGAAGCACAGATTCCCAAACTGTAATCCAATAGTGAGTGATGGAACAAATATACACCTATTATCAGGATGCCCTCGGCTCCTTTTTAAAGATACCGCTTAAATAAACTTCTTACCAGCAACCCCTGCGCCCTCAGAATCTACCCAATGGCGTAATATTGCTTGGGCTTCTGGGAATTGTAGGCAATTTAAGTTGCGTGGCTACAAGTAAACAGAAAAGAATGCAACATTTACAACTTGCTTGTTAATTTTCTGAATCTGCTTATTCCAAAAAACTATAGCAGTGGAACAGAATTAACCTGTAAGCATTAGGAGCAAGCAGGAATCAACCCTAGATGGGTCAGCAGCCCATTACAGAGCAGTTAAAAACAGTTACATCAGCTCAATTGAGTGCCATTTGCTGGATATTCTGTACATATAAAGAAATGTGCCTTCAAAATTAAGTTAACTGAGAGCACAAGGGCTGCACTGCCATTTCACATCAGCATTTGAGTGTTTTCCACATAGAGCTTACATTGTTCTCTCCTCTTCAAAAGTCCATAAATAAATAAATATTCTAATAAAAATAATTGAAGGTGAAGGTTAAAATTAACCAAATAAATATTCCTTAAAATCAAGGTTAAAACAAGCAGGAAAAAGTCTTCTAAAAATCACTTGAGCCCAGGTGAAACCCTTTAAAACAGATATCTGTTCGGCTTATCCTAATCAGACCTCACAGACACAGAGAAATGTCAACCAACAGGCGCAGACAACCTTCAATTTCTGTGTGTACTCCCACTGTTAAACCATGGTGATCCACGGGGAGCCACCAAGCCTCCACTCCCTTGGACTCCCTCTGGCATCTCTGCCTTTCTGTTGATCAATGTCAAACAAGCCAAATTAATTCCAATGTAATTTTAACATCATATAAATTGTGATAAAAAATGGTTAGGATTCCCTAGCAAAGCACAATGTAAGATAAAGCATAACTGATATGGAAACTGCCTTTGTGACTCTTCATTTTTATGACATGTACGTTATTCAGGTGACACGGTGGCGCAGTTGTTGTACCTCAGGCTGACAATTCCTGGGTCTTGGACACTGTCACAGTAGACTTTGGACATTCTGCTCATTTCTTCAAGATTTTTTATTCTCAGTACTGTATTTAATTTTCATCATCCTAAAATTGGGTCTGTTCAGTTACCTCTAAACTCTGAATGGGCCTTATATGAGAACGTGTAGAAGCATGAGTCAGTATGTCCTTTCATGAAGGTGTGCCCCTCCAAAGCTGGCTCTTATCTTGCATGGCATTCTCCCAGACATCTGCAGCTCTTTATTGGAAAAACAACTGGTTCAGAAAGAGTTACAAATATATAGAGGCCTTTTTGATTGGACTCCCCAGGAGAAACAAAGTATAAAATAAACACAGAAAAATGCATAAAACAGTTGGTGGTGGGCATCATTTTTAAATTCAACCCTAAAACATGAATGATGTGGAAAACATTTTATTTTAGGACTCTCTAGAAAAGGCATTCTTTAAGTAAGTTGGCAGTTGGTAATAATAAAGCTTGATTTATTTATTGAGAAAGCACAAAGAAAATTAGTTCACTTGAACTTTGGAAAATACAGGGCATCCAACCGAAAGGCCTTGTGAATCCATATCAGACTCCAATTTGTTTTGGAGAAGATACACTCCAAAAGCAATCTGTAAAAATAAAAAGACATGTTAGTGAGTGGATGAAACCATTTATCATTTTTAAATAATCCATTCATAGGCTGAAGTGAAAGTGCATTTTTGGTATTGAGCATCAAGATGATAGCCATAGTTTTGTGTAGCAAGAGAAGCTTCTGCCCCAGTAGTCAACTTTGAATCATGGCAGGTGGGTTTAAAGGGAGATGTTCATCTGTGATCTATCTGGGGCCAGGCTTAGTGTCTCAACTAGGTTTCCAGTAGGTTGTCAACAAACCATAACTTTCAGATTACCTCAGTTCTCCTGAATGTAAATGTAAAATCCACCACACACAGATACATACTGTCTGAGATGAAGCTGGACACAAAACGGGTAACAGTATGAGCAACAAAGACCAGCTACTGTGTAGATGCATAGGTAGTGGATATTCAGAGGTCAGTTGTAGATATGCATGTCATGTTCTTGTACTTGAATGAGAAAACACTGTCATAATTTTGCTGCAGCTTACTGAGCATGCAGAGATGCATCAGGAAAGGTAATTGAGCATTTGACTTGTTCTGATTGAACAATGCATAAATTAATTAACTCTTCTGGTACTTGCTGATGATAGCCAGAGCCATTTCTGGCAACACCCTATCCTCAGGACATTTTAATTTCAGTGCCTGCAGTCTTGTGAGTTGTACTCAGCTGTAATTTTGTTTGTGTAAAGTGCCCTCTTCTGGTGGTTTTCATGAAAACACTAAGATTGATCAGTTTAGGTTTAGATATTTAAAGAGGCTCCATGCAAACCAGAATCCACTTCTCAAGTGATCTACTGAGAGTTCATACCAGAGGCATGCCCTGTGCCATGCCAGCATTACCATATGCCCTGTTTTCAATGGTGGGCTGTTCAGGTCTACTTGGTTTTACTCTTGTAAGGTTCAGTTTGGCTAAATTTTAGACTGCTTTAATTTCCCTCATTTAAGCTGGCAACAAAATCAAACAGATGTCATCTCTTATGTGTCAATGTATAGAGCTTTGAGAACAAGTTCTGAATCTTCTGGATTCCTGAATGAATGACTTCATGCTCTACTAAAATGTGATTGGGTCTTCACCTAAATCATTGTAGCAGACAGTCTGTGTAAATACGAGGGGGTACCCAAAAATAACCGGAATTGAAACAAAAATTGTTTTCATAATTTTTATTTTACTGAAACTTTACTCTCTTTGTGGCTGCACTTGTCCCAACAGTTTTCCCAGTGGGGGAAACATTTTTGGAATTGCTGAAGAGGAATGTAGTCCAAGACCTGCAGCGATTTTTCTTTGTCTTAATCCACGGTACAAAACGCTTTCCTTTGAGTTCTTTTTTCATATACAGGAACAAGAAAATGTCACACGGAGCAAAATAAGGTGAGTAGGGAAGGTAGCAAGAACTCCAAGACACACAAGTCAATTCAGAAATCTCTTCAATAGTCCCACGACGATGTCCATAAACTGCATTGCAAACTTTTTCAAGATTTTCATCATTTTTAATTGTGGACGGTCGGCCAGATCTTGGTTGGTCTTCAAGTGATATTTCCCCTCGTTTGAAACACAAAAACCACTCACAGACCTCTGTTTTACTTAAAGCTTTCTGTTTAAAAGCAATCACTACAGCTTCAGCAGCTGTTTTCCCTAACAGAAAACAAAATTTAATGCAGACTCACTGCTCTTTGTGATCACCCATCACAAAAATCGTAGAACACCTTTAATAAACACCAAGAAAAACTGACATGGAATGTCATAGAAACAATACAGAGCAACACCACTTGGCAGACTGCCACAGAATACTGCAAATATGCCACAACTAGAGGCGAAATTCGCAACTAAGTCTAAGTCCAGGTACAGATTCTGGTTATTTTTTGGGTACCCCCTCATATACAGCGTACAGAAATTATCACACCTTTTTTGGGCATTTTGTCAAAAGTCAATGATAGTAAATGTAAACCTTCAATTTAAAAACTAGGTTATAACAACATGGTTGACATATTTTGTCTATAATGGTTCCACTACATAAAACTTCATGAAGATAACTAGGAGAATCCAGATATTTAGTGTACTGTATTTTGCCAGTCTTCTGCACCACATGAGACTCATACTGTCTCACTGAATGGTAAGATGTGACTCATTATCACAAAAATGACTTTACCTTTCCATCACGGCAGCTAGACAGGCTTTGCAGAAGTTCTTGATTTTTGGTTCCACTTGATTGGTCAATGCAGATCATTTGACACCGAGTGCATTGCCCTACAACCTTGGTAAATTGAAAATGATATAATTAAGTATTTATCTAATATAGTACCTCTCAAATCTATCTATCTATCTATCTATCTATCTATCTATCTATCTATCTATCTATCTATCTATCTATCTATCTATCTATCTATCTATCTATCTATCTATCTATCTATGCACTTTGACTGTATATATACATATATGCATGCATACTTATTGCTGATCTTTAAAAAATGCTTAAAGGTCATTTATTGTAACGTACAGAGTTCAGTGAAATTCTTACTATTTGTTTTTGACATAGATAAAAAAACAATTACAGAAAAATTCTTCCTTGTAAGAATGCTTTCACGTACGTTAAAAGTAAATTTAAGTGGCCTGGTTTGCTACCCCAATGATGCTAAATAAAAACACACTACCACTAAGGCACTTGACAGTTAAACCTATGAGTCCCAGTGATGACTCGCAAGAACAAAACATTGAAATGTGCAGTGCTATATTTGCTTTCACATGAAGCTGCTGGGTTGGAGTAAAAAACACAGTTCAAATCAGGATTTGTAGTCATGTTAGACTCTGAAGACTGTGGATACTCCACCTGAAAAGAAGTTTCACCAATCTTCACATCAGTCCACTTGTCCTCTTCGAATGGCTCAACACCTTGAATGACAAAATTGGCACGGAACCGAGCAATTAGTTGTTCCATACTGGGTGTCTGTCCAGGGGTGCACTCGTTTCTACAAAGTGGAGAAAGAGAATGTCAGTGTTGCATTATGTATCAAGATGTTATAGCACTGTGCATGCCAGCATCTCTCACCAAGTCTTACCTAGCTTTGCAGCTCAGTTGTCACTCTATTCCTTCATAAGTCCTTAAATCATGAAAGGAAAGTTCTGCTCCCTGACTCCCCACCCAATACAACATAGACAATGGACTCATCAGGTAGTCTGTATACTGCTTAATGACGTAAATGATCAATATCTGTTCATAATATCCATAATGCTCACTGCAGCCGTCTATATAAGAACAGCTGCATGGTGAAGTTCTATGGCTGGCTCTTTTTTGAACATTATAATTGCTTACCTTTTACTTATCTCATGCTGGAGATGCAGTACACTTGCCCTGTTGATCAGCAGGTATTGGGCTTCATTAGCCAGAGAAAGGTGTGCTGGTTGGCTGGCTGACTGACCTGCAGGGGGCACAACAATACCACTTTGTGAGGTGATCACGTCCTACAGAATGACATGTCCTACAGAAAAACAGCTCTTCTTCAAACAGCCTGCCATCTCCCAGATGCATTTGGTACGTTATGAAAATGACATTATTAAATATACTCTTTCAAGTTATTGCATTGGTAAATTATTTAAAAAGTTATTTTTGTAAGAAAACCTGTTTTAATTATTTAGTTGGCCTCCTAGCTGGTTCAAAAATACAATAAAATGTTGCCGCACTGCAAAAATTTAGAGTACACAACAAAGCTCAACAATGTACAACACAAATACGATGAATAACCTCGTGAAAAACACCAGTGGGTATTATTTTAACAGCTACTATGAACATTTTATAGTGCCTTTAGATCATAATAGTCAAATTACCTATTTGTCCTATTGTGGATTTCCACACATCTATTGAACATTCTCATTTCCGCCATATTTACCTTCTTCTTCTGCACTCCCTTTTACTGACCATGTCTCAGCTCCATACATCATTGCTGCTCTTAAAACTGTCTTAAAAACCTCACCTTTAACTGTCACCTTAATCCTACTCAGAAACACAGACAAACCTCGGCGAGCAGTACAATGTACTGTGCTTTATTCAGACAGAAACTAAAACCTGCAGTTCAACAGTCTTGTTACTCCGTGTAAACACACATCTCCATGCAGAGACTACAACAGTGGAGGCAATACAATAGCTTTGGTTTGAATGTCTTCTATATCCCCTTACAGCTCTGATCAAACACCATGTGACTATTACATCTTTGGTCCACTTAAAGAGGCTCTACGCCATTAAAGGTTCACCTCTGATGTTGAGGTTAAGGACATGGTGTAGAGTTGGATTTGGGAGTAGCCTAAAAGATTCTTCTTCCAAGGAATGAAAAAGTTAGTGGAACGATACAAGACATGCATCAACCTGCAGGGAGACTATGTGGAGAAGTGATCAAACTGTTCTGTTTATCAGCCCACAGTTACAGGTATTAAAGGAAAGGTAAGTTGCCTTTACGTTTTGAATCTCCCTTGTATCATTAGTAGCATCTGTCAATGAAGTGCTCTGTATAAAATAAAAAGTTATTGACTAAAAGGTGACAGTACTTGCTTTAACAGATATAACATAGTGAAAAGATGATACTATTGAGGATAGGCTCTGACCTCAGAAGGAGTATTGAGAATATATGTATGTAAAGTGTGATGATATTGTAATTAGCTCAGTGGTTTTAATTATAGGGAGTGCAGGCAGAAGTACCGGGACCCATTGGAGTGGGGGAAGCGCATGGTGACTGCTTTTCTGCTTTTTCCAGAAGGGTCTATCTGTAGAAATACACAGCTCTGTGAATCTGGAGCTGTGCCAGACAGCCAATCAAACTGCATGTTTATGTCACATGTGAAAAATTTAAGAAGGGTGTGGTTGTGGCCCGCTGCACTACTAGATAGTGTCACTTCCTGAAAAATAGTCATCCACATGACACTTCCAGTTTACGACATGCCTACTTGACAGTTGCCATTACTCCCGAATAAGAAAACTCTCCCCCAACCCTAATCTTAACCATAGTGTATGAGGGGGAACCCAAAAATTCCTGCAATTGATCAATAGCACAGGAGTAGGGTGTAGTTATTGAATATGTTGCTAGGTTTCATATGCTTACAGATTGGTCAATCAGTCTACTGTGTGGCATCGTGCTGAGATGATCAAGTGTAAACTTATTCTACAATCGCAAAGGATGACTTGGGCAATTGTTTTTCTCCAAGCCTACATGGCAGAATTTCAAGAATCAAGGATGATTGTGTTTTTTTCACAATGATGAACTTGCCCATAATGTGTTTGCTCATGTAGACAGACTGTTAAATCTGTTACATTACATTGAACTGCTAAGGAGTCCGTGGGAAAGCATCAGGAAAAAAAATGTCCTGAGATGTGATGTACCTAAATCTGTATTTTGCACCATAACACACTATGTTGTCAGTCAAAGAGTTTTTGACCCAAATAATATGGTTGTTACTTTGCACCCCATGGTATTTGCCAGATCTTGTTCCCTGTAACTTCTTTTTGTTCCCAAAATTGAAATTTTGAAGAAGATTTGCTACTGTGGAAGAAATCCAGGAAAAAACACAGGAGGCCCTAGACACAATAAGAAAAGACGAGTGCAGGAAATGTTGACAGGAGTGAGAGAAGTGCTAGGACAAATGGACTGTATCTCAAGGAGAGGATTTTGAAGGTGACTAAAAAGGAATTGTTGTAATGTCAAGTCAGGTCAGGTTGGTTGGGGAGCATGCACTGGTATAGCGTGTTGCCACTCCCGCTTCATGATGAAACAGCTGGGGAATCCATTTGGCAACTCCCCCAGGGCAGACACATGGCTCAGTCCCACCTTTTGGAAGTGACCATCTATCTGCCGCGGCCAGGTGTTACGTGGGCATCCCCATTGCCTGGTCAAGCCACTCGGGTCCTCAACAATAATGATCCTGTGAGCCGGATCACTCTTGGGGAAACGCGCCACATGGCCGTAGTGCCGTAACTGATGCTCCCTAACAATGCAGGTAATATGCCTCATTTGGGGCTCCATTAACAACTGCTCATGCAGTACAAAGTCAAACCAGCAGCACCCAAAGATTCTCCAAAGAGACACAGTACAAAAGGAGTCCAGTCTTCATCTCAGGTCACTGGATAACGTCCATGTCTCACAACCATATGGCAAAACAAGAAGCACCAAGACTCTAAAGACCTGAACCTTTATCCTTTTGCAAAGGTATTGGGAGTGTCATACACCATTTTCTTGCTGTAGGTTTTATCATAAAGTTTTTTTTAACAATTCCAGGAATTTTGCACCATCCCTCGTACGTTAATGAAAATAAAGCATGAGGTATGCCTTGCAATGGGTGTTCTGAGAAAGATACAAATGACTGGGTTTGTTATGCAACATAACCGACGTATGATGCAACGGCTGCCAAGTTTTACTGGATGTGTGCAATTTGATTGGCTAAGTGAAGGTTTGCAGTATGACTCTTGGTTTTTTGATTCTTATTTATTACTAGCATATTCTTACAGTGCCATTGGTTAATCATGTGTACCAGAAGTACCAAGTAAGTAACTAAAAGCTTCTCACAACACAATATTTGTAGGTTTTTATTTTACTAGGGGTTAATATTATTGCCAAGCAGTGTGGTGTAGTGCTTAAGGCTTTGGACATAGGACTTGAAACCTTGAGGTTTTAGTTTCAAATCCTGCCACTGACTGTGTGACCTTGATCAAGTTACTTCACCTGCCTTTGCTCCAACTAGAAAAACACAAGAAATGTGACAAATTGTATCTCAAACATTGTAAGTCACCCTGTATAAATGCTTTAAGTCATATAATAAGTAAAAATAATATTATTAGGTCACTGGAGGTGCTTACTCTTGAACATGCAATACAGAATTGTCCATGAATAAACCATTCCTGCACTAGATCAGTTCCTACTTTTTCTAGTGACTTGGCTTTTGTTTGTTGTCATAGCAAGACACAATTTTACAGGAAACTATATTCTTTTGAATTGAAATTACTAATTAGCTATGTTCTCTCTAAGCTGTGGAGCCATTATCATGCCACTTACTGCCACTCCTGTGCAGCAGTTTGGAAGAGCTGTGCAGCTGTTATCACACCTTTCATATTTTGGTAATACGCCCGTGGCTCCTGATACTCCATGGCTCAACCTCGCATAAGCTTAATATTAATGTGTTTGTGCTTCACTACTTTGCAGCACTCTATACTTTGCACAGGTCCGGTCAAATATGCATTTATATGAAAATGGTTTGTGGTGCTCGATACTTCATGCCAGGAGGTCGATGTAGCAGAACGAATAACCAAGACGAGAGCCAATACACATCTAAGATTGCTGGTAGTCAACAGCCAAAAAAGGTGCTTGGTAACCATTGAGCTTTGCATCTTCCTTGAGCTTCACTGGACATTCTTTTTCCATTTCACAAAGTTATCCCATCTCTTTTTACCTGTCCAGGTCACCATGCCTTCTTCAGTCATCCCTTCACTCTTTTGGTTAGTGGTGCTATTTGCGGGGCCTGCCAACTGCTTCTACTCCTTCCTTCATTTGTAAAAAGCACACTCTCAGCCCAGCACAGAGCATGTACGTTAACCTAATATTAAAAAATATCGACAAATTTAAAGCAAATCTGTCAAAGCATTTTTCAGATTTTCAGATATTTAGTTTTTCTACTACTGATATATCAGAATGTCCTTTCTTAGCGGATACCTACTTCCCTTCATTACCATCCTGCCAATTTTCAGCTTCTTAATTAAATGGGAAATAGTGATTTTGTTGATGAATGAGTGAGTCAGTCAGTCCACTTTGTGGTAGAGTGAGGCAAGGAGCAAGTCCAAAAGAAATGCTGAGGCGCCAGCTTGCTTACTGCATTTAGTTCAAATTGTAGCATCAAAAAAAAAAATGCACGATAGATAGAAAATCAAAATAAACCAAAGGTATAGCCGTTCTGGCTTCTCTTAAGTAGTTCGGTTGTGTGGGTCTGTCTTGGGAGGAGCTCATTCCTGTGGTCTGCTCAGTTTCAAATGAGATGCCTCCTTTCAGGGACATTCAGGTTTTACAGAGCTCATACCGGATAGGGTGGGGTCAGCTGACCTCACTGGGTGTCTTCTAGGTACTGTGGAGGGAAAAGGAGATGCTACTGTTACTGACAGCGCCTCCTTTTGTCCCGGAGTGGTGGTACATTCCTCTGATGAGCCCGGAAGGTGATCCTTTGATGCTCATGTGTCACAATATATAGTTTGACATGCATGCCTACAGAATGAAAAGGTTAATGGTGTTATTGTTTCCACAGCTTCATGAAGCATAATTATAATGGTTGAACTTGTACAATGATTTTCGTTTCTTCTTGACATTTGTCATTTTTACATTGAATTGAATTCCATGTGAGGGTGACCTCATTTATGTTTTTTGCACTAGGACCAATCAAATTCTAGTTACAACACTGCATTAGATGCTTTGTTAAAGGTGCTATATAAAATAGAAATGGCTGGTAACAAGTAAGCAGATTTGTGTTTTGTATTACATAAAATCAAATTATGAATTGTTAAATAGAATTAAGTTATGTCTAATTCTTGTTTACTATGGTGCTGTAGGGTGGCAACATGTTACATGTTTGGAGATGTAAGCAAGGATTAAGCACCGTGCTCTGTATATGTGACTGTACTTCTAATACTCCTGCATGTTATAGGTTTATTGTCCCATTATGTACAGAGTCCCTTAACATTTAAAAGAGTGTCTCTAGTATGGCAACGCAGAGAAGGTCCTCCTTCTTCTTCTGTATTGGATTACCTCACAGTACAGACTACCTTTGTACGACAGCCTAATTTTTAATATTTCTTGCCTACATCAACCTGGAAATTGATTTGCTGATATGCATGTGTGAAAATATATAGGTTAACATGCTTACCTACTTGACATCAGAATGGAAAGGTTAATGGTGTTATTATTTCCAAAGCTTCATAAAGCATAATTATGACTACTGAACTTTTATGGTCATTTTTAAATTCAGAATAGAGCACATAATACAGTTAAACCACGATTATCTGTAAGGGGGCCATGACAGATAGGAGAAAAGACAGATAACAGAACAGTTATTTTAAAAATAATATACAGTAGATTAGTTTAGTGAATAGTCATATTTATTTAAAAAACAAAAAAATATTAATCAAAAATCATATAGTATTAACAAAATTAATTAATTCATATAATATTGTAACAACCTGGGTAATAAGCAAATACAACTCAGAGGCACTGGAGCTTTCTACATTTTATTGGAGTCTTTGTTCCATAACAAACGCCCCCTTGTCTTATGCTCCATTATCTGGGTTACAGAGCACACCTCCAAAACAATAAAAGAAAGCTTTCCCTACCAATCAGTTTATCTCTTGATACTCACGTTTTGTCTTTTTCTATACTGCAAACTGTACTCAAAACGTCCCCTCACCCAGTCCCATCACTTACACTCCACCCTTTCTACTCCCCCATAGTGCATCAGAAGCTGTCTGCATGTCACAATATAATAACAAAACGTAATATAACAGAATTTAAAAAGAAAATTACAATACAGGAGAACATTAACATTATTACATAAACATTACCATTAGTGGTTTCCATTTTCAACACGTTTTTCAATTTTGAAGGTATCACACTTTATATCATTCACTGTTGTTCTTCTTACTCTGTAAATTGAAGCAATATTTGAAGCACTTCCACCATTTTGTAAATGTTCAATAATTTCAATTTTTGTAACAATTCGAACACCACATGCATATGTTTATCGGCCATAACAATTGTGATGGGCAGCCAAGGACGTTACCCAGCTGGAATGCCAGCTGGATAGAAGGACAAGGGGAGAGGGCATCTGTAAGGCACTACCTCTCCCGGGACATTAGAGGGCAGCCCTCCTGGTCGGCTGTGGCACCATGGATTCCTGCAGGGAATGCAGGAAGTTTGAGTTTGGCACAGCCCAGTTGGGTTCCATGGGGGTCGTCAGGGGATGCTGCAGACCCCTACTTCGGGCTTTCACCTCACCTGGGAATGATTCCAGGTCTGATTAATTAAGCCATCCGGAACACTCCCAGGACCAACTTAAAAGGAGCCGTTTCACTCTATTCAGAGAGTCAGAGTCGGGTGGTAGAGGATGAAATTTGCTGGAGGAGGAATGGAGGCGAGTGAAGGAAAGGAAAGAAAAGTGTTGACTGTGCTTTAAACTGTGCTGTACTTTGTGGAGCGAGGAAGAAGCATTTCCCCAGCTGAAAATAAACGTATGCTGTGTTGAAGTTGGGCTCTGTGTCGGGTTAGGGTGGCTGTAAGTACCCCAGTTGTCCACACAATATATAGTAGGTTAATTATAACAAAGAAAAAAGCTATGAAATGCTACTAAAGCTGAAGGCACATAACTGACATTGAGATTTCAAAAGACGACATGACACGTGGTGCTGGGGAAGACCACCACACGCTAGTACGAGGGAGAATTGTTCCAAAGTGCACAGCTCGCAGCGTACCACACGGCAGTAGTAGTACAGCAATACATAGGTACTGACGTGTACAATTTCAATTTCACTTTTTTTTTGGTTAACGGAGACTGACAGTTAATTGAGTGACGGATAATCGAGGTCTTACTGTATCACACAATAGTAGTTATCCCATATAAAACATTACAAAACTGCCTTTAACCATGTTATGTTTTTAAAGTGTGCACTTTATAAGGTGCTATATAAACTAAAAAAATGTTTACTAATGCATTGATTGGTGGCACGGTGGCGCAGTGGTAGCGCTGCTGCCTCGCAGTTAGGAGACCTGGGTTCACTTCCCGGGTCCTCCCTGCGTGGAGTTTGCATGTTCTCCCCGTGTCTGCGTGGGTTTCCTCCGGGCGCTCCGGTTTCCTTCCAAAGACATGCAGGTTAGGTGGACTGGCGATTCTAAATTGGCCCTAGTGTGTGCTTGGTGTGTTTGTGTGTGTCCTGCGGTGGGTTGGCACCATGCCCGGGACTGGTTCCTGCCTTGTGCCCTGTGTTGGCTGGGATTGGCTCCAGCAGACCCCCGTGACCCTGTGTTCGGATTCAGCGAGGTAGAAAATGGATGGATGCATTGATTGCTCTGTAATAAAAATTTTCAAAACCTCAATGTAAAATACAAGTTCAGGTTCAAGAATTCCCACATGTCTTTGAAATCTTTGTTCTATATATTTTGATAATGCTCACTTGAAAAGGCGTTATATATGTTATGCATACTGGCAGGTAATTTTGTTAATAATGGCTCTTTGATAGTTCTTAATCTAAAATAAAGCTGGATTGATAGTGGACATCAGGTCAGACAGATTTTAGGGGTGCCTTGTGTAGCCTCATTTATGTAGGGAGCAGTCCTCGGGAGAGCTTTGCCAAATAAGGATTGATTGTGCTTAAAAAGAGCTGAAAAAGACTTTGCCCTGATCCACTATAAAAAATGAATTTAGTCTGCGGAGGCTTGTTGAGTGCTGGTATCTGTCTGCCATCTGGCCTCTCACCGGGTAAGAGAGAGCACTTTGCTTCTTTTAGCTTATGGGTACAGAGAATATAGCATCTGAAAGCCATCATTTTGGTCAGAATACCAGCAGAGTGGATGTAATTTCTGCCAACAATGTCTAAATGCATGAATATTTTACAAAGAGTACAGTTTTGGACAGCACTCTTGAAATGTATGAATAATTTATAAAAGCTAAAATGATTGAAGGAAGTCCATAGCATTTGGAAGATGTTTACAGAACTTATATGCAGTGCCACTCAAAAATGGGACAAATATATTAGGAAGATGAGAATGAAGAGGCATCACAATGACATCCAGTGAGGACAGTTACCTTGCATACGCGTCTTCCAAGCACTCCTCGCGAAATCTCTGCATTGTTTTAACAGACGACATTGCCTTCCAAGAAACAACGAAAGCCAGCTGGCCACCTCATCCCCACAATCCTGAGCTTTAACTCTGCAAAATTGAACAACAAAGGGAAAGAAAAAGCAGTTCAACTGTTAGACGCCCACCGTTTTAAGTTTAAAATGAAAGGAGCAAGTAGGCCACAGTTATGGCTCTTTCATCTACTATTATCTGTCTTTCTCTTTTCAGCACTGAACTGAGATGATTATCTACTGTATAATATGTTTTATTAAAACAAATCTGACTGAACCTCTTGAATTGTAAGGAACAGTTTCTGAAAAGTTCTTAAAATAATGGCAGCTCAAATTTTAACCTATGAAGTAAAATATTTGAATATGATCAAATTTTGTTTAGCAGGATATCAATTCAGGTACAGTAAAAGTTATGGAAGGTGGAACAAGAAAACAGTTACCACTAGATGGCAGTGCTGCATTACAGATGCGAGACGCAGGCTCTGAAGAGTTTCAGTATACACAGGTGTTGGGAAAGTGCTCTTTTAAATTGATAAAAAATGATTCACTTTGTAACACAATTTAATGTAGCAAATTAAAATATACACTGATTATGAAGAAATAACGTTGACTTGAAAATAACCAAACTTATGCTTTAATAGTTTTTCCTGACTTTCTTGTTGATCTTGGTGTATACCTTAACTCACTATATTCATGTGAACACTCTGATAGCTGTCTTGCTTTACTAATATGACTGCTTATGCAGGTGTTTTTTAAGAAAGTAACTCATGTCCAGCCAGATTTATATACTCTGAAGGGGCCCTCAACAGGGAAGAGTTTGATGGGGTAACAGCATCACCAGGAGAGCACAAGCAGCCAAAAGAGTTACAGAGGGGCACCTGGACATGAAAGTGGGTCTTCAAGGTGGTGGAAAATCCCTTAAATGTGCACACAATTGTTTAGAGGGGCAGTAGGTTGGGGCACCAGTACAGGAAAAGAAAGAAAGAAAGAAAGAAAGAAAGAAAGAAAGAAAGAAAGAAAGAAAGAAAGAAAGAAAGAAAGAAAGAAAGAACCACCAAGATCCACCAAGTGCCAGAATAACTTCTGTCCAGATGAGGAGTACAATCATGGAGGGCTGACAAGAAAGAGAAGATGAGGAAGAGGAGGAGGAGGACGGGGTCAGAACATTTCCTGGCTGATAGTGTGATGTATAAAGCTGTAGAATACTGGGTCTGTGCTTCCCTCTTAACATTTAGCAAAACTTTCCCAAAGCACAAAGCAAAGGCAGAACCCAAACACATGCAAAAAGGGACCAAAAAAAAAAAGGTAAACGAAATCACAGCACAAAATCACAGTAAGCACTGAAGAATGACAGTTACAATGACGAAAGTGTAAATGGTCAAAAGTATAAATGGGCAAGTAATGCCTCTGTCTGAGACTCTCCCTTTCATGTCTTCAGCCCCTCCATCATGGGACTGCTGCATTAACAATGCTGCCATCCAACAGACTCAGAGAGGATGGGCCTAGGTTAAAGGACAGATAGATAGACACACTTCTGCTGAATTATTCATTGGCTGAAAGTCGTCAGTGTCAGTGAGTCATAGAGAGGATGTTTAGCATTGCTCGATATTGGCCATTAGCTTGCTCTTCATTTTCTCCTCTTCTGCTGTCTCTAGCAGGTCGAGAGTACGTCCCATAGCTGTGATTCAGTGGGCCGCTCTTCAAGTGATGTTATTGGTCCAGAATCACACTAGCTATCACAGGCTGCAGGTTCCTAGTCTATTCCTGACAGATGAGACAGGACCCAGAAATTCTCATAACGGTCAATACCACAATATCCTGTGTAATGGGTGGCCGGCATACTGACCCAGCTGGGACGACGGAGGACAACCCTCTGGGTTTGCTACACTGCCACAGAGCAGGGATGTTCAACCCTGCTGTGGCTCACAAACACCACCGGGGGCTTATGGACTGCTGTGCAGGACTGCTGTCTCACCCGGAAGTGTATCCGGAAGCTAATCAAGGAACAGCTGGAGCACTTCCGGGTCCTCTAGAAAAGGAAACAGTTGCCACAACTTGGAGGCTGGAGTCAGGTGGCAGTGGACTGAGCTAGGAGGAAAGCACAGGAGTGGAGCTTGTTGGAACAAGGGAAGAAAGGATTGAGTACTGTGAGGGTATTGTTAGCACTGTGGGTTATTGTGTGCTGTGCCAGTACGTTGAATAAAGGTGTGTTGTGTGACAACAGAGTGGTGTCTGTCTGTGGTCCGGGCTATCTATTACATCTGCTATCAGTCTGCTAATTGGTATCATCCTGAGCTGAGTGTGTACAGTATTTCTGCTGTTTCTACAATTGTCCAGTTGATTTCAGCAATTTTTTCCTTCAAGGTAACGTGGCAGAGTTTTAAGAGACAATGATGAAGTGTTTCTCGACATTGACCAACTTCTTCAAAAAGAGCTTGTTCCCCATAGCCAGACTGATAATCAGAGACATTACTTTGAACTGCTGAGGTGTGGTGCCCCTAAAACTGCGTTGTCAGTCAAAGAGTTTTTAACTAAAAGTTGTTTGTTCGCACCATCTGAATTTGCCAGATCTCGCTAATTGTGACTTCATTTTTGTTCCTGAAATTGAAATTGAGACTGAATGGAAGAGGATTTTCCACTGTGGAAAAAATACAGGAAAAAAACATGAGAGACTCAAAACATGGTAAATGATGAGTACAGGAATGGAAGACGTTTATTACAATCCAAGGAGAATATTTTGAAGAAGGCTAAAAGGGAATTGCTGTAACATTTATAATAAAGGGTTTTTGTAACAATTCTGGGAATTTTTGAGTCTCTCCTGATACATGGTTGCCGCAAGGGTTCCTTCCGCAATACCTGCAGTGGAGCTGTAAAATTAGCTTTGTCTGTATGTCACTGGCTCATCTCTCTATCCTTATTTTCAAATGTATTTACTTTCTTTTTGTGTCTATCAGTCATTTTTTCTGATATTTTTTTATTGATACATCTAATAATGTTAGTTTTTATGCACGTTTTTGTGTTTTTGAGTTCTTAGACCCGCCGATCACATTTTAGATGCTCATTTCTTATTTTTATCTTGTTCTGAAAGGTTGATTTTGGCTAACATCTTACTTTTTACTAATTAAGTAACACTGTTGGAGTGTCATGTGATTTTGTTTATTACTTTAATAATGTTGCAGCGGTGACACTATAAATATATGACTGTTTCAGTATTCACTATCTCTCAGTGGTTTAAACATTCAGTTTAGCATAGTTAGCTTATTTTGAAGTAGGCCCCAGTTCTAAGGCTGATTTCTGGATTCCTGAATCTCAATTACAACCTTTACTTTTGACTGTTGTCTTGACCCTTGGTATTTCAAGACGCAGGGTCAGTTCAGATTATTGTGAGAAAAAAAAGACCAGGAAATGAAAATGTGAAAAAAATTTCATAGTCAAGGAAATGCAGGGAGCCGCTTCTGAAAGAGAAAAACAACACGCCACCAAAACCTAAACACTACACCTGAAATGAAAGTCATATTCAATAAATGAGTCAAAAAACCCTTGCGCTAGGGCCTACTCGAATTTGTTACTAATTATCACTAAGAGTTTGCAAAGAACTGACAGTGTGTCCACCAAGGAATAGCAAATACGATGAACGCCACCATATTAATGGGGTCACAGAAATGCAACCATCTGTGTGTGTGATGTTACTCAGAGCGATGCATAAACAATGAGGACAAGACGTTAAAAAATATTAAACTTTGTCAAAACAGGTTAAAACTAAAAACAGACTTCCAATCAGTGATCCACAACCTATAATAAAATGTACTATACTATAAAATGCTATGGTCTACATTGCTACAAGCAATCTGATGGGTCAGTTTAGCTTTGGTGATGCAATCAAAAGAAGAAGTGTGAGTGTGAGACACATGAGGAGGATTAAAGATGTAGGAGGCACCCTAACAGCCGCCCTCAAAGACGGGAAGTATAAAAGCGGACTGGAAGTGAGCAAGGTTCCTCCAAAGAACAGAGCCTGAGAAGAAGGCTTTATAGAAATACGCTCAAGAGAGGGAGCGCTGGTCAACAGAGGTTCAAACACACAAAAGGCACTGAACCTACACATAGGCAAGAGATATCAAATAGTTTTACATTCATTCCAACTCCAGGGGCCTCATGTATAAACGGTGCGTACGCACAGAAATGTTGCGTACGAACGTTTCCACACTCAAATCGCAATGTATAAAACCTAAACTTGGCGTAAAGCCACGCACATTTCCATGGTACCTCATACCTTGGCGTACGCAATTTCTCCACTCGGTTTTGCAGACTGGCGGCACCCAGCGTCAATGCAGTGCTACTGTTCCTGTGTGGTTACCCTTTCTTTCTTAGACCCACATTCCTGACGTGGCTTTATAAATACACTGAAATTAACTGCATATTGTTTATTAGTGTAATGCATCTTATTGTAATTAACCTGTAGCAATATAATGGTCCAGGGAATAGCCATAGTATTCCAAATACCATAACTGCTTTAGCGCTGTTACTCTCACTGTATCTTCTTCTTCTTTCAGCTGCTCCCGTTAAGGGTTGCCACAGTGGATCATCTTTTTCCATATTACTCTCACTGCACCACTTGGAGTATTTATATCACTGTATCTGAGTGGGGAATCACAGCAGCAGCTGATCGGAATGAGAATTATCGGTATACACTTTCAAGCACACACTGCCTCAGCCACGGCAAACGCTTTAAAGCCTTTCCTGTACGGACCTCGCAGTTCAGAAACCGTTTTATCCCAAGAACTATAAACGCACTCAATCAAGTGCTCCTTGTAGAACTGTTAGTACTTATAAGTACAATTACCCCACTGTAAACTTGCACTACAGTTATAATATTGCACAACCTTCGCCACTTTATAAAGTGCGTATGATGACGATATCAATTTTAACATGAAATGCAGCAAAATATGTTGCTTATAGTATACAGATAAAACTTTAACTTCATTTAAATAATCTGTATTGTTAATAATTAAACATGTGAGGACACGGTGCCGCAGTGCTAGCTAGTTCAGGGATTGTTCCTGCATTGCGTTGTATTCTTGCTGGTGCTGACGCGACACTGGAAGGATAAACGGATAGAATAATTAAACATGTACTACGAAGATATTTCAATGTTCCTTAAAAGTTTTGAAGAATCGGCGTTCTAAGCTTACAGATGGCTTAACGTCTATTACAGAGCTGATTGTGTGGTGATTGGGTATTTGGAGAAAGAAAAGTAAGGACAGGAATTGGAGGTTAGTACGTTTGAAAGAGACAGAACTTCTGTAATAAATTATTTCATCGAAGGTCGCGCATGGTGCAGCAAGCCTCTTGCGTGAGATATGAACAATCACTGCGCCACCGTGTTCCCATGTTTAATAACATGCATTCATTCCTATCATCATGAAAAAGATATCATGTATACATCTCAGTGTTTTAATTATTCAGAGAGCTGTAATATCACGAATGTAACGGATTCTGTGTCCTGTCGGAGAAACAGAAAGAACGGAAGCACGTAGTGATTCACATACATAGAGCACATAGAAGATCAAACACAGAACAAAGCATTTAACTTCCTACTTTAGTTACGATGGGATTTGAGAAACTAGTAAAATACAGTAAAAGATTTTAAGATGAAGTTTATGATGTTCTACTTTAATGACAAAATAAACTACGTGATTAAAGTGGAAATTTCGTGCTTTTTTCCCACTGTGTGCCTATTTTTTTTCTCTGTACCCTAATAAGCTTTCATATGACACTCAGACGGTCCACTACGAGTCGCCTTTTCACTCCGACTTTGATATGTGACAACTTCTTTCTTAATTCGTGCACTGTCGGACTTTGTGAACTTGAGCTTTCGAGTTTCTCCAACACTCTGTCACTCGATCAACTTTCTTTTGTTGATTATACCACTGTTTAAACCAACAAATAGTACGTTTTTCCTTTGCCTCCACTTGGTATTCGCTGAAATTCTTATATTTTCCCCCATGCTTTTCCCATTGTCTTTTCACAGAAGGCTATTTATATTGATTTGCATATTCAAAGAGGCATAATTCTGGGAGGAGTTGGGGCGGGACAGAAGGCGCGTGCATGTGCGTTACTTTTCATGCTGATCGGGATTTATGTAGTGGAAGAACATGAAAGTTTGCGTACGCACAGATTCCTGCATCTGGATTTTTTTGAGCGTACGCACATTCCCGCTTTTGTGCTTACGCCATGTTATAGTGTGAGTTCTACGCACAGCGTTATACATGAGGCCCCTGGTCTTTTGCTACTTGCAGTAATCCTTAGACAATTTGTTTGTCCCTGAACAACATAAAATAGCAGCAGAGGTGCCTCAGTAGGAACTGCATGTGGCTTGTGATTACTGGATTTAAAGCTAGGCTGTACCATACATACGGGGGGTGATGAAATAATCTTCATGATGTGGTATGAACCACCAGGGGTTCCAGAGAGCCGCAACCCCCAGACACAACCTCAAAGACACAAATCCCATTCAAATAAAGATGGTTTATTTTCCAAATTACCTTCCACAAAGATTCCAATCAAACACAACCAGAACAGTTTCCCTCTATTTTCTCCTCCTTTGCACCTCCCAGGCATGCTTTTTTCCATTTCCAGCCAACTCTGACTTGCCTGGATGAGTTTGAGTGGTCTCTTTTATCTTAGATCCGGAAGTACTTCTGGTGCTAGGTCATAGCCCGATGAAAGTACTCCTGGGTCAATCGGAAGTTCCACCGTATAGGGATTGTTAACCCCATTCAGTTCCCCCTGGCAGTCCACCCAGATTACCACAGGGCTGCATCAAAGGACTACAGGTTCCAGCATGCCCTGTGGAAGTCTGTGTGGGAACTTTATCCCAGGCAGGTTGTCACCTAATGTCCTGGATGAGGAAATGTACCAATCAATTGTCGTACCCATTCCTTCCATTATACAGGCCTCCTACCTTGGTATTGTTCCTATATGTACCCCAGCTGGGACACCATTGTATCTATTGTGGTATTGGCATCCTTTGCCTATCTTCTAGGTGCAATAGCATGTTCATCACCCTGTTTCTTAAAGTGGCATAAGGCTGGCCTCTCGTCAGAAACCATACTCCTTCCTGGCCAGGCCACCAGCCCATCCGTGTCATCCATTACTATGGCTATGGTGAGACTACACAACACTATGCAGTGCCAAGACATTTTTAACTTCATATTGTTTTTAGCTTTAAGCCTCACTTGATAATAATTGTATTGCAAAATTAAATACATTTTTCAGTCTATAGTACACTTTTAAAATGGAACATCACAAGCTTAATATTTTATGTCAGAACTCTGTTGCCATGACTTGCTGGATGCACACCTCTGATGTCCTTCACCATCTGCTTGCTTGGGACATTTGTGGACCAGTCTTGTGGTTTACTGAGATCATTAGGGCCTGGTAGTTTTAGAACTAAGCGGTAATTTTAATCTTGTTATTCTTAGTTTTATGCCTTTAACTGACACTTATGTATTATTATTATTATTATTATTATTATTGTGTATCAACAGTTTTTCTCCATATAGATAGATAGATAGATAGATAGATAGATAGATAGATAGATAGATAGATAGATAGATAGATAGATAGATAGATAGATAGATAGACATACCAGTCTCCTTAATATTGTACTTTCATAGGTTACACAGATGGGAGAGCATGTGATTTTACAAAATCTAGGGAAAGGCTTTCATTCATTGGAAGATCAGTAAATAATCATAGCTTATAATCAAAGAGACTTTCGAAGAAAATATACACCATCTGTTTTAAATTTGACACCTTGTTCATTTTTTGGTGATACATCAATCGCTTTTGTTTTACGGATGTTTAAATGATTGGCTGAGGTGTAGCTAAGAGCTTTTTCAGTGAGTTTTAAGCCATAGTAAGCCATACTCTAGTGCCCCCCCCATGTATATACAGTAGGTGCTGTAAAAGCAGCCTTCCCTGTTAATGCAATTTAAAATGTCTACAGTGTGTAGGCCTCATGTGTCTATATGCCTTCAAACCTCTTCACTATTACTGACTACTTCATGGTAATGCCCATTGGCTCCTCATTAACAGAAAATCAATCCATTTGGTGATGGCTAGGAATTTTAGTTTGGGCTATTTTTAATTCACTTGCCGTAATTTCAGTTTGTGTTTCTGGGTTCCAAACCGCCAAGGCCTCTGCCTTCGACCACTGCCCTAGTCACATTGTATGTGGCCCCCTATCTCTATTGCAAGTGGTGGAGCACACAGGAAAGAGTTTGCACTGTATCCAACTGTGCCCTATGGCAGGCCCGGCTGCCAGGTGCCTCCCACCCCTCCCATGTCTGGCCCTGGTAACCTCCTATTAGGCTGGGTATTCTTTTTATATGTGTGTATTTGCTTCATTAGGGGCTCCCCCTTAGAGACAGGGTGAGAAGTGCAGACAGCCTCAGAGTAGAGCCACTGACCCCCAGCACTGAGAGTAGACAAGTGAAGTGGTTAGGGCATCTGTTATGGATGCCTCCTGGACTCTTTCCTTTGGAGGTTTTACAGGCATGACCAGTTGGGACGAAACCCCAGGGAAAACTCAAGGCTTGCTGGGAACATTATATCTCTTGGATGGCCTGGGAATGCCTTGGAACCCCACAGTATAACTTGGCAGGTGTTGCTAGGGAAAGGGACGTATGAGCCTCACTGCTTAGACTGTTGCCCCTGCAACCTGGTTTAGGACAAACAGTGGAAAATGAATAAATGAATGAATGAATTTTTTAATGCAAAGTTGTTATTTTTGAGTTGGTAACATGAGCACACAGACATTTTGTTTCCTACTTCTTGCTGTGTGCTTGTGCTCATGGGGACCAACACATCTGTAGCTACAATCCCTGTTACTAGTAATGTAGTTCACCAGCTGTGATGTCAGCCCAATGTCCCTGAGGTCTGAACTATAAGTCTTAAATGAAGGTCACAACTTCTCTCTAAAGACCTCCTTTAGTGAATTAAGTTTAGGGACTTTGAATTTTTCTTGTTTTCATTTACTTATTTGGCTGATACCTTTATCCAAGGTGACTTACAACATTTGAGATACAGTTGGTTACATTTCTTTTGTTTTTCCAGGTGGATCACAGGTAGGTGAAGTGACTTGCTCATGGTCATACAGTGTCAGTAGCGGGATTTGAACCCACACCCTCGGGTTTGACATCCAAAGCCTTAACCACTACACCACACTGTTTAGGCTCTGCCTCTACTTTTTGTTTTGTCTTTGGTGTTCTGATGTAAATGGTTTTTGTGCTCTGACTCCTGCTACATGTAACAGTTCTCAAGATTATCTTTTTAAATTCGGCAGTGATGGAGGAGAGGAAAGAGTGTCATGCAGCTTCACTTAAGCTGTATTATAGAAAATTGTGAAGCACTGAATGTGTATGCAAGGTGAGTCTAGATTTAATGTATATATTCACGTATAAGTCGGTTCTTGAAACCCAAAAGATCGATCATAAAATTAGACCCCGACTAATACGCCCATTCAAAAATACGACAATTTTTTTTTTACATCTTCCTGCTTTCACCAATCCTGCATCAGTTTCTTAAATACATCAAATTTTGTTGCAGCAGCGCAGTTACCAATTTCTTTCACCATTTCAATGCCTTTTAATTTAAAACCAGCTTCATTTTTTCTTCTGATCGAACGCTCCATCGTAGATAAGGGATGCTCTTACGATAAAGGTGTATGAGGGTGTGAGATACGAAAAACACAGAAACAGTGCAAACGTCGCTTCAGAATAGTTTGAGTATTACCATGTGGTCACGTAGGCACAATACATAGAAAAAAAGGCAGTGTTCTCCGTTGTTACTTTCTCAGGTGAGCGTTAGCATATCATAATCTCTTGGACCAATAGTGTCAGTTTTACGTATTCGACTTACTGTATATTACTGACATTATAAATTATATAGTAAAATCAAGCCCCGCATTATCCACGGGAGAACTTAAATGTGAGTATATACAGTAGTTAAACATATCACAAAAGTTATCAGCAGCACTGGAGAGAATAAACCTCTGGGATGATATGACTCACAGTCCTACAGAATAAACAAGATGTGTCCTAGCCAGCATGACCTGCACACATCAATGTAGATGTCTGAATATCACAACAGGAGGGCCCTCAAATGAGTGTTCTGAGAACAGCTTTAACTCTGCACACTTTTTAAAATATCAGTCTAGTTATCATGAACTAGGAGAATCAAGTCAAGGGAGGTTATGCTCAAAATTTACATCTCACTAGTGAGGCCTCATCTGTAGTTCTGTGTGCAGTTGTGGTCTTCATATCACAAGAAAAGACATAGCAGCACTAGAGAAAGTCCACAGGAGAACGACGAGGCTGAGTCCAGGATTAAACCCTGGAAGTATACTTAACGCTACACGACACATGCACTTGAGGACGCTGCTGCTACACAAGCATTCTACTCACTATACTTGCGACGTACTTTAAGTAAATCTGGAGGATTCCACCAGGTGGCAGTGTGAGAAATGATCACAGTGAGAAAACAACATCAGATTTTGCGGTGTTGTGAGTTGAGGGAAGAAAGATGTAAAAAATAAAAATTCTTTGCATTCTGATGCTGCTGTGAAGCTGCAAAAAAAAAAGGTTGGCAACATCGACACAGAAGATTTAATGTGAGACCTTTAAATGTTGTGCATCATTGTGATGGGGAATATGAGATGCTTGTATTGCCTATGCAAATAATGGAAGAAGAAAAGCACCATAAAGACATTCACATGTCAGTATTTGATTTGCTTCACCATATCGAGCGATTCATCAAATATCAAAGCACGCACATTGATCCTGCTGGAACTGCAAGCTTGACATCACATGCTGATAGAAAACAATGACACTGACATCACATACCAAAACTTGAACACACACTGCACTCATATTTTTTCTGGCACTGCAACTCGTGCACGCATCTCATTAATTTCTGATGACGTGGTCAGGGGACGTGTCAAAAGAATGCTGGGAACGTGTGGCAGCCATGATGCGTGCGCATAAGTGTTCCGAGCGTGAAGTATGAACTGACCCTTAGTGGTTTGAGCTATGAGGAGAGACTGAAGGGGCAAAACATTTAAACATTTTCAGTTTAGACAAAAGTAGATTAAGAAGTGACATGACTGAAGTGTTTAAAATTATGACAGGAATTAGTACGATGGATCCCAGTTTGTTGCTTTGAAATAAATTCTCCAACAAGAGTACAGGGACATGGTAGGAAATTTGTTAAGAACAGTTTTTGCAAATGTAAGAAATTTTTCTTCACACAAAAAAACCATAGACACGTGGAATAAATTACCAAGTAGTGTGGTGGACAGCAGGACTTTAGGGGCCTTCAAATCTTGACTTGACAATCTATATGCATAAGATGGACAAGATGTTTGGGCTGAATGTCCTATTTTTGTCACAATGTTCTCAATGTACATTACACTTACGAGTTGTGAATGCAGCCTCTCACAACAACAATAATGTATTTCTTGTATAAAATCACACAAGGAAAGCCTCATTGGACTTTAGCAGACTCCCCGGCCTTGACTCCCTAAGGAAACAAGATAAACTGCCAAAAAACCCTTATAGGGAAAACAAATGGAAGAAAACTTGGGAAAGGCAATTCAAAGAGTGAGATCCCCTTCCAAGTAGGATGAGTGTGCAACAGGTATCAAAAAATGGAGTTATTACAAAACAAAAAAGAGTCTATCATGGCCTCCTCAGGAATACAACACAATAGTAGAGACTTCTTTGTTCTTGCATACCTATGGACTCAGGTGACACCAAAGCATTCTTATCTCATAGCAGTCATTTACAGTGCATCCGGAAAGTATTCACAGCACATCACTTTTTCCACATTTTGTTATGTTACAGCCTTATTCCAAAATGGATTAAATTCATTTTTTTCCTCAGAATTCTACTCAAAACACCCCATAATGACAATGTGAAAAAAGTTTACTTGAGGTTTTTGCAAATTTATTAAAAATAAAAAAATTGAGAAAGCACATGTACATAAGTATTCACAGCCTTTGCCGTGAAGCTCGAAATTGAGCTCAGGTGCATCCTGTTTCCCCTGATCATCCTTGAGATGTTTCTGCAGCTTAATTGGAGTCCACCTGTGGTAAATTCAGTTGACTGGACATGACTTGGAAAGGCACACACCTGTCTATATAAGGTCCCACAGTTGACAGTTCATGTCAGAGCACAAACCAAGCATGAAGTCAAAGGAATTGTCTGTAGACCTCCGAGACAGGATTGTCTCGAGGCACATATCTGGGGAAGGTTTACAGAAAAATTTCTGCTGCTTTGAAGGTCCCAATGAGCACAATGGCCTCCATCATCCGTAAGTGGAAGAAGTTCGAAACCACCAGGACTCTTCCTAGAGCTGGCCGGCCATCTAAACTGAGCGATCGGGAGAGAAGGGCCTTAGTCAGGGAGGTGACCAAGAACCCTATGGTCACTCTGTCAGAGCTCCAGAAGTCCTCTGTGGAGAGAGGAGAACCTTCCAGAAGGACAACCATCTCTGCAGCAATCCACCAATCAGGCCTGTATGATAGAGTGGCCAGACGGAAGCCACTCCTTAGTAAAAGGCACATGGCAGCCCGCCTGGAGTTTGCCAAAAGGCACCTGAAGGACTCTCAGATCATGAGAAAGAAATTTCTCTGGTATGATGAGACAAATATTGAACTCATTGGTGTGAATGTCAGGCGTCTCGTTTGGAGGAAACCTGGCACCATCCCTACAGTGAAGCATGGTGGTGGCAGCATCATGCTGTGGGGATGCTTTTCAGCGGCAGGAACTGGGAGACTAGTCAGGATAAAGGGAAAGATGACTGCAGCAATGTACAGAGACATCCTGGATGTCTCTTGACCTCAGACTGGGGCGACGGTTCCTCTTTCAGCAGGACAACGACCCTAAGCACACAGCCAAGATATCAAAGGGGTGACTTCAGGACAACTCTGTGAATGTCCTTGAGTGGCCCAGCCAGAGCCCAGACTTGAATCTGATTGAACATCTCTGGAGAGATCTTAAAATGGCTGTGCACCGACGCTTCCCAACCAACCTGATGGAGCTTAAGAGGTGCTGCTAAGAGGAATGGGCGAAACTGGCCAAGGATAGGTGTGCCAAGCTTGTGGCATCATATTCAACAAGACTTGAGGCAGTAATTGTTGCCAAAGGTGCATCGACGAAGTATTGAGCAAAGGCTGTGAATACTTATGTACATGTGATTTCTCAGTTTTTTTATTTTTAATAAATTTGCAAAAACCTCAAGTAAACTTTTTTCACGTCATTATGGGGTGTTGTGTGCAGAATTCTGAGGAAAAAAATGAATTTAATCCATTTTGGAATAAGGCTGTAACATAACAAAAGGTGGAAAAAGTGATGCGCTGTGAATACTTTCTGGATGCACTGTATATGCTATACACATCATTACAGGTGCTTTCATGCCCCATAACTACCTGTACTGATATACTGTATATATATATATATATATATATATATATATATATATATAGTATATATTAGGGCTGTCAAAGTTAACGCGTTAATAATGCATTCTAACTTTAACGGTGTTAAAAAAATTAGTGCCGTTAATGCAGGTTCTTTTTGAACCTACAAAATTCCCATAGTTCAAGCTGAGCCTGCAAACTGAATGCGTGCCACTCTAGCCTTCAAGTTATTTCTCGTAGAAGTCACTCCATATTCCTAATTGTGGAACGATGGAAAAAGGTCCTTTAAATGGGAAGTTCAGTTTCAAAACTTTGCCAGATGGCTCACTCGATAAAACTAAGGTTGTGTTTAGTTACTGTCAAGCCGAGTTTAGTTATCATCGGAGTACAAGCAGCTTACCGGTACAATATCACATGCAAGCCAAACATCCATTTTACACTACTAGCATTAGTCTGGGTAATATGCGACAGACCACGCTTGACAGTGTTTGTCAGAAACCAATGGACGTGTCAACCTCCAGCAAATTAACGGTAGCAATTGCTAAATGGATAGCCACAGCATGCAGGCCGATTTACATAGTGGAGGACGAAGGTCTGCACAATATAATTCGGATTGCGTCCAATGACCCAACTTATGAATTACCCTTGAGAGCCACAGTCGTAACTAGGATACACAAGCTATATGACTCAGAGAGGGCAAAACTAGCTAAGGAGTTGGAGATCACGGAGACGTTCGCCCTTACTGGTGACTACAGGACATCACTTGGAAATCATAGCTACCTCGGGGTTACAACCCGTTATGTTGATGAACAGTGGAAACTGCATTCACATGCTTTGACGGTCATTTAACATCAGAGAGACATAATGCCGAAACATGTGCCGAACATTTTATGGATGTAGCAAATCAGTGGAACGTTGGGAATTAAGTAAGCGCACTCATTACAGATAGTGCACAAAATTTAATTTCAGCAGCGAGACAGCTGCCTTTCGAACACTAGCCATCCATCGCGCACAGCATTCAGCGTTCTGTCACAGTGTCTCTGTAGAATAGTGCATTTGATGGTGCACTTTCAAAATGCCGAAAGGTGGTGGGGCACTTCAAGCACAGTCCATCAAATACTGCAGAACTTGAGAAACAGCAAGTCGCACATGGCCTGAAGACTGAGACACTCGTAAAAGACGTACCGACTAGATGGAACTCCACTCTGGAGATGGTGAAGCATGTGCGAAGAAACGAGCAACTACTAAGAGATGCACTAGCCCTACATAAAACTAACGTGGTCATACCAACAAATGCTGAGCTGGAGAAATTTCAGAAGCTGGAGGCATTGCTCGAGCCCTGCAGGTAAAACACACGTTTTTTTTTTTTCTAGCAATCTCACACACTGTCATTGAAAAATATGCGTCTCCATCGATCATTAGTGGGAGTGTCGAGGAGGACTGTATTCAAAAATGTCTGGAGCACTATAAAGCAGAGCCTGTCATCAGCATGGAGGATTGCCCCCTAAAGTGGTGGTCCACACATGCTCTGGTATACGAAGAGCTAGCTTGCCTTGCTCACAAGTACTTGGCAACACCTGCCACATCAGTGCCTTGTAAGAGGTTGTTTTCACTCTCTGGGCATATTGTGCAGAAAAAGCGAGCTGCCTTGCCCTCTGGAAATGTGACCAAATTTGTATGTTTAATCAACTGGCTTGGTTTAATAAAACAGAAATAGTGTATTATTCATAATTATCCAAAAGGCCAACCTGCTGTTTCTGCTGAGAAATTAACTTGGCTAACTACATTAACAATTTTGAATTGTATTCTGTTTATAAAATCCCATTTCTGGAGTTTTTGTATGGCTTTTGAGTGACATTTACGTCTTAAATATGTCATCTGCTTTACAATATAAGCCCAATTGTTTGTTTTCTATGTTCAGCATTACACAGCCCAAGAGTATGAGTGAATAAAGCCTCCTCACATTTGAAGTTTTGTCTTTATTTCCTCTTGCTCCAGTTACCTGAATACATGAAGTACATTTATATGCCATTATATTGTGTCCATTCTTCTTAATATGGACTGATTGCGCTTAAAAATCTTTGTGGTAAAATTTCAACATTAAAAAAAAAAATTGAAATTAATCACGATTAATTACACAAAGTCATGCGATTAATCGTGATTACACTTTTTGATCACTTGACAGCACTAATATATATATATATATATATAGTGGAACCTCGGTTCACGAACATCTCGGTACACGTACAAATCGGTTTGCAACCAAAAAGTTCGCCAAACTTTTGCCTCGGTTCACGACCACACACTTGGTATACGAACAAGCCAGTTTCCCTTTCGGTTTGTGCGCACCGATGATTTCCACACGTGTTGCATTGTTCTCAGTCAGACGTGCGTGCTTGCGCTGAGAACTCTTTGTGCTCTACAGTATTTCGTGTGCTTTTGCATTTAACCATGGCTTCTAAGCAAGTGAAGAGTGGTGAGAAGAAAGTTTTGCAGAAAATTTAAATGGAAGTAAAGAAAGAAATTATTGAAAAGTATGAGTGTGGCGTTCATGTTACTGATCTTGCCGCCGAGTACAAGAAGTCAATCTACGATTTCGACTATTCTAAAGCAGAAAAAATCTATTAAAGCAACTGATGTTGCAAAAGGAGTTACAGCGTTAACCAGGCAGAGGCCTCAAGTGCTGGATGAGGTGGAAAAACTGTTGCTAGTGTGGCTGAACGAGAAGCAACTTGCAGGGGATAGCGTAAGCGAGGCGATATTATGCTAGAAAGCCAGGAAGATTCATGGCGATTTGCTGCAAAACTATCCTTCTATGAGTGGCCAGTAGAGGATGGTTTGAAAAGTTTTGCAAGAGAAGTGGCATTCATAGTGTGGTAAGACATGGAGAGGCTGCTAGTTCCGACGCTGAAGCTGCGAAAGAATTTGTGAAAAATTTCACAAAATTAGTGGAGGACGAAAGCTACATCCCACAACAAGTCTTCAACCGCGACGAGACCGGATTGTTCTCCACCCAGTTCCTCCTCACTTCATGCCAGAACTCGACTCATGCAATGTTAGTTTTCTTGGTGGTTTATGGTTAGTTATTGTATTACGGATTTTTCAAACGTTCATTTTTCGGTTCGTAGCGTGAATTGTTGCAATGTTACTTTTCTCTTTTTTCAAATGTTCATTTTTTTCCCCTGTGCTTAAAACTCATTTAAAAAGAGTGTTTACAGCGATCGGGTTGTAAGGCTATTAGCGTGAACTCCTGCAATGTTACTTTCTTGGTGGTTTATGGTTGGTTTTTAAATAAAGTTCGGATTTGTTCAAATGTTCCTTTTTTTCCCTGTGCTTAAAACTTAAAAAAAAAAAAAAAGTGTTTACCGCAATCGGGTCATAAGGCTACAGTATAGCGTGAACTCTTGCAATGTTAGTTTTCTCTGTTGTTCCATGTTTTCTCAGTGTTATTCAATGTTTTTACATTTGGTTTACTATTACACTGTGCATTCTATGGTTTAGTTAACTATATTTGTGCTTAAAAACTTAACAAATATATATATTTACATACAGTTTGTATGGTCTGGAATGGATTAATTGTATTTACATACAATCCTGTGGGGGAAATTGCTTCGGTTCACGACCAAATCGGTTTACGACCAGAATTTTGGAATGAATTATGGTCGTGAACGGAGGTTCCACTGTATACAGTATATATATATACTGTATGTATATATATGTTTTTTTTATTTTATTGATTTTATTAAAATCAAATAACCTTCCATACAAATAAATCAAGTTTAAAAAAAAATAGGTTCGAAACAAATCAACACCCACCCCTGAGAAAGTGAACTAGGCAAGCAGAGTAAAACTTTAAGCTAGTAAAAATAAGTAAATAGATAAATTAATAAATGGATAAAGATAAATGGAGTAAAAGAGGGGAGAGAACCTGCTTCCTCAATTTAAATGCTTATTCTAAAATTTTATTGATTAGATCCTGCCAGGTTTTGAAAAAGTTCTGCACAGATCCTCTAAGTGAGATTTTGATTTTTTCCAATTTTAGATAATATATAACATCAGTTACCCACTGACTTAAAAGAGGAGAGTTAGGATTCTTCCAGTTGAGCAAAATAAGTCTATGTGCCAATAGTGTATTAAAGGCAATTATAGTTTGTTTGTCCTTCTCCACTTTAAGCCCATCTGGAAGTCCACCAAACACAGCTGTTAGTGGATTAGGAGAGATTGGGACACCAAGGTTATGATGTTAGTTTGGTGCAGGCCTGAAACATGTGACCCAGTGAGGCTGGAGCTTAATTGTAGGGTTCACAGGTTGGACCTTAATTTTAAACAAGAGAGATGTGCTCGATATATAATTTTGAGTTGAATAATTCTATGCTTTGTGCATATGGAGCTCAAGTGAATTCTCTGCATTGCTACCTTCCACTCCTTTTCTGATATGTTGAGTGAGAGATCCTTTTCCCATTGTACTCTGGGATCTTTGAAAGGGAGGGACTGTAAAATGGTTTTGTATATTACGGAAATGCTGTCTGAGTCCTCAAGACTGATCAACATTTTTTCCGGCATAGAGGTAGATGGGAGGTGAGGAAAGTTGGGCAGGTTCTGTTTAATAAAGTTTCTAATTTGAAGATAGTGAAAGAAATGTGTTGCTGGAAAGTTAAATTTGGAATGTAATTGTTTGTAGGATGCAACGATGTTGTCTATGTACAGATCTCTAAGTGATTTAATCCCGAATGTTTTCTAGACATTAAAAACTGCATACGTTATAGAGGGTGGAAAATACTGTATATACTGATACTGTACTGATATACTCTATATTGTAAGACTATATGATATACTGTATATTAACACACTTATTTAGCTGTCTACTTTAAATTTATTTATTTTTTTGTTTTTTTAAGGGGCTCCTTCTCTATATAGTTTTCATGTTCTCCTTGTGCTTGTGTGTATATTGACAGACTGTAAGATTAACAGCATATCCTACCAGTCTAGTGTTAGCGTGGATGTGTGGTGTGTGACAGACCAGCATACAAAGGCTGATCCCCTTCGTGAAGCAGGTGCTACCAAGATACTCTTTGACCCTGTGGAATCCAAGCTGTTAAAGTGGGTGGACTGACTGATTAGCACAAACTCCCTTTTTACTGGTGCAATGGTCATGAAGCCTCACCTGTCTCCACAAACTTTGCTTTGAAAGACTTCATCCCCCAGGACGTCACTGATGCCATCTAGTGGAATGGTAAAGGCATTCATCCCTGTATTGGAAACAAAAGCAGCTGTAAGAAATGGCTTACTGTACTTGTGAATAGTCGTTCTCATTGGACAATTCACAGGAGTGTTTGCTGTGTACAGGAACACCATGTCTCATGTGTGATGAAGTTCACATCTTCTCAACAGACTGATGTTTTATATAAACACCTGCTGTGTGTTCGGTTTAAGTGCTAAACGCAGCACAGCCTAATTGTTGTGTGTTTCAAATGGCTGCCCGTTGGACTGAATCGTCACTTACGCTTACGCAATTGAAAAAGGAAACTTTCACGTACAGTTTTATTTATTGCAAACATTTTTTTTCAAATGTCAGCCAAAACCAAAAACACACAGAATGATTTATTAGTTCTACCCATATTGAAAATGTGCTAGAAGTTTTAATAGTAAACCAAATCAAATCTGAAAATATCATCATGTTCACAATTTCTTCTTTCATTTGAAGTTTTAGTATGGGAATAATATTCAAACTGCAGAAAGTTTCTATTTTTGGCATGTAAAAAAAAAAGTTTTTTTAGAATTGCACCACCATCTTTAACATTATTGATACGCAAGTGAAAAAAATGTCAGCATTTTTTGGAACTGTGAAGGTGGCACATTGCAGCATGTCCACCGAAGATAAGTCACAAGACCAGTCCATCTGTCTCTGCATTCAAACATAACATAACATAACATAACATAAATGTGACGCCCAGGACCTCCAAAAGCCTGGCATGTATCTAGTCCTTGGGCATCTTGTAGTTTATGACTGATATAAACCAGGGTGGAACACTTCTAGTTTCCATCCTCCAGAAGCTGCCTCTTTTGCCTCGTCATGAAGAAAACCGTCTCCACCACCATGATGTCTTTAGTCTATGTTTTGACTTGTTTTTGAGAACACATACTCAAGTTTTTTTTGGTTTCTTTTTTGCTTAATGCAATTTTCACGTATTTGGGGGGTTCATCTAAATGCCCCAAACCATTATGATCTCTGTTTGTGTCCTTCTTACAGGTGTAAAACCAAATGAGCTTTATCTTCAAGTGGCAAAGATCATGCAATTAATTATTATTTGAAACAAGTGCAAGTGTCGCAAAAAGCAGAAAAATAATCCAATAATAACCGTTATCTTCTTTCCTTCCAAAATGTTGTTCAAGGAAAAAAGAACACAAAAAACTATACAGTGGAACCTCAGTTTTGCGACTAACTTGGTTTACGAGTGTTTTGCAAGATGAGCAAAAATTTTTAATAAATTTTCACTTGATAAACGAGCGAGGTCTTGCAGTACGAGTAGTATGTACTGTATACGCTTTGTCTGCTGAGCGTCATGTGATCACAACTGAGCTGATGGTTCTTCTCTCTCTCTCTCACTGCGGGATTGTGGGCAATCGTCTCCTATTCTCCGTCTGAGTCAGCGTGCCTCACTCATATAGTCAACATCCGTATGAGCGTATAGTGTTTACTACAGCATTAGCATTGTGACTGTGTGCGCGCGCGTGTGTGTGTGCACGCACGCGCTCGTGTGTGTGTGTGTGCGTGTGCTCGCGCGCGCATGTGTGCTGTGACGTGCGAGTCCCCGTCTTGCACCCTAAAACACGAAGCTGAGGTCTCAGTACTTTAGCAACACAAGCTTTATTCAGCTTGAAACAGCAACAGCGCGGTTATTTATATACAGACACAGCAGTCAGGCAGAGCCCTGCACATTTATAATGTTCCATGTTCCTTGTATCACCCATTGACGGCTGGTGCTTATAGCATGTCCGCAATCTTTTCAGATTCGCTTTACGGCGAACTGCTACAGCGCTGGGAGACTGCGATTGCTTTGGGACGCTCTTCTGCGTGTTGTCCCGTTGGGTGCAATCCCACAAGAGTTTACAAACTCACTCACACCAGCCATGATTCTTTTCAAAGGTAAAGTGCAAGTTAATTTGTTTTATGTATTTTTAGTTTATATTTTGTATTAATCATTTTTATATGAATAGTTTTGGGTTGTGGAACAAATTATCTGAGTTTCCATTATTTCTTATGGGGAAATTCACTTTGATATACGAGTGCTTTGGACTACGAGCACGTTTCCAGAACGAATTATGCTAGCAAACCGAGGTTCCACTGTATATAAAAAATAGGCCAACAGCTAGCTCACCAAACCATCCCCAAAATCTACCTCCATCTTTTATATTTATCTGGGGGTCTTTACTGCAGGCATTGCACTCACTTCTCTCCAACAGAGCGATTAGAAGGTCACAAGACAAAATGATGACCTCTCATTTGCAGTGTCATTTTATAATGGCAGCCAATCCACACTGACGCTTCTCCAGTCCTTACCATTGGGATCAGGCGTTGCCATACTTACTACTCAGTATTTTGATGGGAACTCTCTATACGTTGGGGTTCAAATTCACACACATAAGAATCCACCTTTCAGGTAACTTTCTTGAACTTTTCTATGCCCCTTAACATACATTCGTATTTAGATTCAACTGACATACAGGCTTTCAGTTAATCTGGCGCCTTTTATCTGCAGTGATTCAGTAACGCCAGGATGTCAGCGCTTTAATTATGTATGTGACTCTGTAGGTATCCAGGACCTGTGTGTATCTCAAGGACACTTCCGCCTGACGTGTGTCCATAAACCCAGCTATTTCATACTGGAGCACTTTTCCACACCACCTCATATTACTGAAGTAAGTGCACTGTAACATTTTATAAAAAAGGAAATTAAGGCTATTAATTTTTATACAACCTAAAGCAAACTAAAAAGATAATGTGACCCCTCACAATTATAGGACATAACATAACTTTGTCAAACCTACTAGAACGATGCTTCAGGCTAACCTGGTGCTCTGAGAGTCAGGGTGCTCTCCCTCAGATTGATGTGGGGGATGATCTGGCACAGCTGAGGTTCCTGTTTCTGGCTTAGACAAACACCGTTCAGGTTGACCACCATCCAGCTCCGATCATATTTTAGGCCACTTGGCCCAACTGGCCAGGATGTCACCTATAATAAAAAAACAAGTAAAGCTGGGTAAAAGCAGGTCCATTCATAGACACTTAATTGACCTGAGATGCACATGTTTGGGCTGTGTGAAGAAACTATACAGACAATAACAAGGCCAGAATTCTATAGAACCTTCGTGCTAGACACCCCATCACCTTACAAACAATGGGTCAAAATGGAAATCAATAATTAAAATAAAACAAATGTGGAAGTATTTGGGATACAACACATTTTCTCAAAGTCAATTTTTAACATAGACACTACTGACTGGCAGGTTATGAAATGTGACCAACTGCCAAATCCAAGCAAATGCTATAACCCGGTGGGAAGAAAGCAACTTTATTTGAGCTAGAGTTTTTTTATGGTGTTCAATGTCGTAAATGAGGGGTTCTGTTGGGTAAAAATAAGATGTTCACATTTCTTTAGGAAAGGTAAGCACAAAACAATAGCTAGTGATGAGTGAAGGACAGTGAAACTCACTGTTTTGCTTAGCAAAAAATTAGTGAAAAAGAAATTAAGCTTTGTTTCTGGTGAAATTCATGCTATTGACAGAAGAAGAAAGATGTTTAGTTCTGCCTGGAAGTGGTTTTTTTTTTGCATTAATTTAGCTTGTGTAATATGTTAAATAAAGATCATCAGCAAAAATGAAAATCAGTGGACTTGCCACCAAATGTGTTCTAATAGTACAATCCTGACTTTGTCAAATTATGATGACAATAGTGTGGATCACAATCCTAAAGATGCATCAGAGACAGAAAAGAAACTTGAAGCTTCCACCATGTGCTTACATGGGTTTTGACCATTATTCAGTTTTTCTCCCATACTCAAAACAGGTTGACGTACCTCGGCAGCAACATTCATGTTTCTGGTGACTTTTCCTATGAAGTCAGTAGACGGATTGGGAGAGCATGAGGGTTCATGAGGTCGCTGGAAAGGGGTGTGTGGTGCTCCCAATATCTTTGCAAAAGGACGAAGGTCCAAGTCTTTAGAGTCCTGGTTCTTCCTGTTTTGCTATATGATTACGAGACATGGATGCTATCCAGTGGCCTGAGATGAAGACTTGACTCCAATGGTACTGTGTCTCTTCAGAATCCTTGGGTACCACTTGTTTGATTTTGTGTCAAACAAATGGTTGCTCTTAGAGTTCTGAATGAGGCACATTACCTGTATTGTGAGTGAGTGTCAGTTATGGCACAACGGCCATGTGGTGCGATTCCCCAAGAGTGATCTGACTCGCAGGATCCTCATTGTTGAGGACCCGAGTAGCTGGACCAGGCCAAGGGGACGCCCACATAACACCTGGTTGCCACAGATAGATGTTGATTCTGGAGGGTGTCTGCCTTGGGGGTTACCAACCAGGATCCCAAGCTGTTTCGTTGTGTGGTGGGTGTGGCAATGGGCTGTACTAGTGCATTCTCCCCAACTTGATCTGACCTGATTCAAAAGATGTGCAGGTTGATTGAAAACTCTGTTTTGGCCTTCTGGGGTGTACGCATATCAAGTTTTGTTGATAGCTAAGTCTGATTTTGGATTTCTTTACTCACCTCAGCTCTCCCATCCTTGTTTATCTGTTGATTTTGACATACTACATCATGTTCAATGACTCTTGTATGATACACACCCCCTTATGCCAGGTGTTGCCAGAACAGGTTCTTGATTACCTCAACTTTGAACTGGATTTAATACATTTTTGGAACAAATTGCAGCATCATGTAACCCTACTTTGGAATAATCGTGATTAATGCATAATAAATGAAGATCTGTACAAGTATCTGCTCTTTGCCATAATCTGGTATCACGTAATGAGAACATTTATGAGAATGGAAAGTAATTAAAAGCCTAGAGTCCATGTTTAGGGTGGCAATGGCTCCTCAGTTCCTGGAGGTAGTGCAGAAAGTGGTAAGTTTGGGATAAACCTTTCACAGTCATCTAATTTCCTCTTATGAATGCTGGTCCCTTGGTAATCATTGCATATGATCAAGCTTTTGATTTGCCTTCATTGCCAGTTTAACAAATACATTAAGACCCCCTGTATTCACAGGGATATTGTCCTTGTCCATATGATGACTGAAATCTGCAAATAATACTGAACCCTATATTGGTCAATCTCAATCAATTTTACTTTCATGAAAAACCCTACGTATATGGAATCCATGCATACTGAAGAAACATTGATTATGTATGAAAAATGAGGATGGGTTCAGGTGTGAAGCTGGCCTGGGGGGTGGACTACTGGGGGGAGACTGGGTCAGGCAGACGTGCCGACCCTTTGCTCTTGCCCCTTGAGGCTTAGTAATGATCTTTCTATGGAAAACTTGTTGTAATGTTAACTTCTTCTACACTCAGATTTCTTCATGTTTTAGGGCTCCACCAATGACCATGGCTGGAGCGATCTGAGGATCTGACTAAACTGTCCAATTGTTAGTAGCGACAGGTGGTGTGTAGAAACGGCAGGGACTTAATGACAATGAGGTTATGACCTGCACTTACTGGGGATATCTCAGTCATGGGGAACAACTGCAAGCCCCGGCTCCCATCAGAAATGGGGTTCAATGGCGTACCCATGATGGGTAGACACACGTTGATCCATTCAATGCAGCGTGTGTGGAGCTCCCAGAGACCTAACGGCATTACCAACCTGTTACTGCTGGTGCATATTAGGCCTCTCAGAATTTTTTCTTCCCTGCTGTGCATGGCTGTGAAAAGATACGAGTAGAAAGCGAGTGTCACAAAATGGTTACACTTTTGTATATGTGGACAAATGAATCTGCAGGTAATGGATCTGCGGATAGTGTATTGTATTCTTTCGATGAAGGGAGGCATGAATACAAAGCAGGTTGAGTTGATATCTCACAGCACATACAAGACAGTAGAACACATTTGCATTTGCTTTCATGTTTTCTGCCACAATCCGGGTATAATGAAGACTGGTTCATTCCATGTGATTTATCATTTATTTGAAGAATTACATATTGTACTTTGAAAAACTGTGTTGTTGCTTTTAATGATAATGAATTGTTACATGCTTTACAAAGCACCTTGCGATGCAGTGCCCCGTTAAATAATGGAACACCTTGGAGACTTGGTTCATCTGAGTTCCTTAATGCTTGGTCTTCCTAACAGAATTAATTTGCATTTCAATCTGCAGTCTCAGTACTGAATTGACCCACTGAACATTTCAGATGTAGTATTAGGTTACTGCTTTCTACTGCACAAGATCTTTTTTTAACAGATTCAGAGACTGAATTTTATAATAAATAAAATAACCATACTCATTCATGGGTCAAAAAGTGCAAGGTCAACACATATGCAGGTAAGATCAAATTTTTTAAAGATGGTACAAAATTTAAAAGAAATTTAAAGACAGAGAGCAAAACAATATTCAAATATTAAACACGAGGTGAATGAAGAAGGATCAATGACTTTCCACCATGCACGTACTTGAGTTTATAAAAATGAAATTAGGACATGTTAAGGTCATGGAGCAGCTGGTCATTGAGTGGTCCTGAAAGTCAGAGATTTGTGACTCGACTTATACTGACTCTGTCAACATCACGGCTCACAGTTCTTATCCTCACATGGGACAGAAACTGCTAGAAACTTTGTTATAAGAAACCATTAGCTGTCTTGGTAGACATATTTCTTCCTTTAATGACCCTGGTGAGGATGAAATTGAATTCAACTGAATCCTCCCTGTCTCACAAAGGGTTCTTTTACTGTTAAGCCCCTGTTGAAAGTTCTGTTCTGTTTTTTTTTATTAGAACATTAGAACAATCTAGATGAGAACAGGCCATTCAGCCCAACAAAGCTCACAAGTCCTATTCACTTAATTCTTCTAAAAAACATCAAATCGAGTTTTGAAAGTTCCTAAAGTCTTACTGTCTACCATGCTACTTGGTAACTCATTCCATGTGTCTATGCTTCTCTGTGTAAAGAAAAACTTCCTAATGTTTGTGCAAAATTTACCCTTAGCAAGTTTCCAACTGTGTTCCTGTGTTCTTGATGAACCCATTTTAAAATATTATTCTCAATCCACAGGAATAATTCCCTTCATAATTTTAGACACTTCAATTATGTTCCCTCTTAATATCTTTTTTCTTAAACTGAAAAGGCTCAGCTCTTTTAATCATTCCTCATAACACATCCCCTGTAGCCCTGGAGTCAGCCTAGTTTCTCTTTTCTGGACTTTTTCAAGTGCTGCTTTGTCCTTTTTGTAGCCTGGAAACTAAAACTGCACACAGAACTCCAGATGAGGCCTCACCAGTGTGTTATAAAGCTTGAGCAGAACCTCCTTGGACTTGTACTCCACATACCGTGTTATATAACTGAACATTCTGTTTGCTTTCTTAATGTCTTCTGAACACTGTCTGGAAGTTGATAGTGTCGAGTCCATTATGGCTCCGAAATCCTTCTCATAAGGAGTACTCTCGATTTTCAGACCTCCCATTGTGTATTCAAACCTAACATTTTTACTTCATATGTGCAATATCTTACATTTACTGACATTAAATTTCATCTGCCACAAATCTGCCCAAGATTTCTGCTATTCTGTGCATTGGAATTAGTCTAGTCTTCTCTCATCCAGCCAACTGCTAACACAGTGCTTTAGACACTGGTCTTTGATCTAACTGCTGGTGGCCAGTCAAATCTAACACAACCATTACTAAGAGAATATTAGCCAACTAGATAATGTTGGTGGGCTCTTAGACTCCAGTCCAGATCCCGACTGAGTAATATTCTCTGTGGGGTTTGCGTGACTTCCTCATTCTGTTATTGGGACAACTCTAACGTGGCTTGACACAATAGAGAGTGAGTGTTGGTATGTGTGTATCCTTTGATGGACTGGCAAGCTGTTCATTGCAGATTCTTGATAAGGTTCATGGGTAAGTGCAAAGAATAACATCAGTGAGCCAAATTGTTAGATATAAAGTTGCTAAGTAAAATGAACATTTGACCATATCTGTGTCTGTAAAGGACTGGCAGGTCGCATTTCAGGGCTCGCAATCCTACTAGCAGGATATTGCCATTTCATGGTTCTGGTACCAGCAGCTGCAGCCTTCTTTATTTTTAGTGCTCCGTAATTTTAATGATGCTAAGACCTACTTTTGTTTCCCAGTACCCGAGAATAGTGTAGCCTGATTGAGATGGACGTGTAATCTCAGTCAACCTATCAAATCACAAATGGGAACTAAGATAAACTGCAACTTCAACAAAACTTTGTATCGTCAAATTGCCTGTGATCCTGTTAAGCACTGCATCTGATTAGCATATATTGAATAATGCATGCAATTCTACCACAGATTTTTTGTTCCAACTCTTATTTTTAGAAAAGTAAAATAAATCAAGTGCTCCCGATAGACGTTATCTCAGAGTGTTTCTGTTTTCCTTTAAAACCTTTGCCATTCATGACACCTTTGAAAAAGTGTGATCTGGAATTAGCCAGAGAAATCATGAAAAACAAACCGAAAACTAAATCCAAAAATAGTAAACTTCCTCCCTGAATGACTAAGCATGTTCTTCTAAGACTTCACTTCAAGACAGTCAGTGCTGGCAAGTTCTTAAATTAGGCCTTCTAAAAAAGGCAGGAGTCCGCCTTTTTAGCTTTATTTATTTAAATACTGTTTTTTTTTTTTGCTGGATTAGCTCAGATCAGATGCAGAACTTTCCATGTGTGCAATCCAGTTCTGTGGTTTTAAGGCCCAGGAACTAGCAGCAGCAGAATTCACCATAAGGAAGAAATCAGACATGGGTTACAATCTATTAGAGACAGGGTGAATTTAGATTGGGATGTCGGTGTACCTGGAAAAAACCTACTTGGAAACCTTCAATGTTTAAATTGCATCACAGAATATTCAAACAAAGGTCAGTCAAAAGGGCTCTAGCCTTCAAGCACTAAAAAATTCAGACTTCATATGCGGACATGGTACGCCGAAACACTGCGGGGTCAAAGGGCCTGCCCAAGCAACTTGATAACAGGCCAACTCTGCCAGGCACAAGGACCATTTCTCAAATGCCAAAAATAAAGATTTTTCTTGTTAAAGAGTTGCGCTGAGCATAACATTAAAACTGCAAAAAAAGATTGTGATGACTTAAGGTCATGTCACATTAGATAACTTTTACAGCAATTTTCAGTCATAGGCTTCATTTACATAATATGAGAGAGTCAGAGGCAGTTGTCAGTGCGCTCCCATGAAGATGGTCACGAACTTTGACATACCCGAGAACTCACCCCATCTAGTCTGCAACTTGCTCTGACAAAATCAAACGGGTGGGAATTTGCCTTTAATCGTAGGGGTAGGCACTGCATGCATGACAACCAACGAATACTCATGTAGTGTGAGATATGGCCGGCCATTCATCCCAGCCAATACCCCCAGTTATTGGTGGTGCCTTCCTTGCAGCATGGAGGTGCCCCGAATGTCAGCAGGGAATTATGGACAATGGAGTTTTTATGCACAGCCCTGTTGGCTACCATGGGGGCCTCCAGGAGTCACTGCAGGGAGGCACAAGGACGTGTATATTCCCTATAACCTGGAAGTAGGTCTTAGTCACAGCGACAGAGGGAATGACGTACTTCCGGGATGAAGAAAAGGAGAAGTTTTTACCTGACCCGGAAGTGATAGAAAGTCACATGGACTGAGGGACAGAAACACTTCCGGGTCATGGACTATAAAAGGATTATGGGAAACCCCAGAAGACTGAGCTGAGCTGGGTGGAAGGGTGGCAATGCATCTGGGAGTGGTGGAGTGTTATTGATTGAGTATTGTAGTGTTTATTTATATGAGTATAGTGGAGTGGAGGGTGCTTTGTGCACATTATAGTCCGAATAAAAATTATTATTGGACTTTAATCTGGTGTCTGGCGTCTGATCAGAGGGTTCAAGGGAGCGATAGTGCCCCCTATCTGTCACAGTAGAAATAAAATTCATATAATGCTGCGACAAGGAATAAGGAATGCAGGGATTATGGACCTCACAGGTATAAGAGAAGCTCCTCTATCTGATGTTTCGTGTTTTATGTATCATGACAGAAATGAAAATGGAAAAAACAAAGCTGAACTCAGCCTACCTGTTACGTTAGAAAAAGGGGCAAGCGTGGATGTGCTGGAAAGTCATCACACACTTGCAGAATTTGACATGCCCAGTGATTTTCAGTTGTGCAAATGGGTCGGGTATGGCAACAAGATTAGAAACTGAACTCGGCAGTCTGATATATCCAATTACTACAAATGTAACATGAGTTTGCTAATTACCATTTAAAATTACTGAGCCGATTTTGCTACTTATTCATTTTTTGCAAAACATTGCCATTTGCTGTACTGGGAATGGGGGGCAATGCTCTACATGCCCCTGATGTAGTGACACCACGGATCTTTAGCTTTCGCTTTGAAAATCTCCTTCACATTCAAAACTCTGTTGCAGCCCTGGTGAAACCAGCTTACTCGCAACCTGAGCGTGTGGCCATAATAAATATCTCAGTCTTAACATCATTAAGTTTTTAAAAAGCTGCTTTCCATCCAACCCCTAATGTCAGTAATAGAGTTCATTAAAATACTACTCCGTTTATTATCATTAGGCTTCATACTGACAAAAAATTGTACATTAACAGCAAAAAAGTGAAAAAATATATTGTACCATTCAATTATTTACTCTTGGGAAATAAATAACTACAACACAAGAGAAGCCCCAAAAGTGAACCCTGTGGCAGCTAACCAGCAGTAAAGTAGAAGAAATCCTTCAAACAGCAACTTAATACTGTCTTTCAGAAAGGTAAGGCTGTGCCAGACATTCCTTTATCAGTCTTTAAGATGAATAACAGTAGTTAAATGCAGAACAGCAGAACCAGGATAATAAGAATACAGCACTCATTTACAGTAGGTCTGCCTTCGGACTGTCGGTAAACAAGCGCGGTAACAACAGCTCGACCGAAGAACTGATTCAGGTCTGAATGGACTGGCAACATTCAAGGTATAAAAACCTTGAAGTTTTGATAGTTGAGTTAGAAAATTTAGAAATCAAGTAAGACAGTGGAGCAGAAAGGATGGAGGGAGAAAACCTCCAACAGTTGGTCTGGACAAAGCATGGAGAAACACAAGGAAATGTTTTTCTCTAATGAGAACTCAAGCAAATGACATCTTTTATTGGGTAACTAAAAAGATTACAATATGCAAGCTTTCGAGGCAACTTGGGCCCCTTGTTCAGGCAAGATGTAATACAGAAACTGGAGTTCCCTGTGTTTATATAGACACCAGGACAGATACAGCACTGGAAAACCTCTAAGTGAGACATCTTAGATGTACAAAATTAATAGACCACTCCAGGCTAAGATTCATTTAGCAACAGAGGAGAACAATGTATAGTCGAGATCTTTTGATAAGATAACTGTCTAACAAAGTCTTTTGAAGTTTTTGATGAGTTTTTCCATGCAATGTCTTTTCTAAGCTGCGGTTTAAGATAATATTTGTACTGAGATGCATCATGAACAAATCTTTCTGCTGTGAAATATGAAATTAAATAATAAATAGATATGATTTTCATACTAATTGAATAGTAAGCTTCAGACCTTTGGCTGATTATGAGGTTATGAAACAATCACACAAGGTAATATACAGTACCTGTTATATGTTGTATATACAGTATTTAACATTAAGGATATTGAAAATGGTAAATACCGAAGATGATTATAGAATTACACCAGAAAAGGACATGTTTTTATGGCAAAAAAGTTGTTAAAAAACAAAAGGTATTCTATTCTGAAAACAGATGAGAAAGACAATACTGAATGTCTGTGTCAGTGCTACTGAACTGTAAGACCTTTGTCTTTATTGCCCGTCCCTACAAGTAACAGAATTCATGCATATACTGTGGCTCTGGGAATATAAGAGTTCTTAAATCTGCTGCTCTGTACCCTCATAAACCTAAAACTGAAGCCTGATGGCAACAAATGAAATTTAGGAAAAAGAAAGAAAATAGCAACTATCAGACAGAAGAACTGTATCACTCTTTTTTCTAACCTGTTTGTAATAAAGTTCGGTGACAGAGGTCTGTTGCTAACCAATAATTTTAATGCTAATTTTTACAGTGTTGTTGAAATAGTTTATATTGTTCAAGCTGAGGTTACCAAACCAACTTATAAAAACAAATGCAACAACAGATTAAATAACAGACTTAGTGTCATTATGGTTTTGTCCACTTAAAAACAGTTGAGCTCCTAAGAAAAAAAAAACTTGTGTCTGATCCTTCCTACAACATTGTTCTGTGTTAAGTTCAGCTTGTTATCAATGACTGTCCCCAGATATTTGTATTCCTCCACCATCTCCACAGCCTCCTCTTTAATTAAAGCTGAGACAGTGGAAGGAGGGGGGCACCTGAGATCTACAGCCTTATCCTTTGTCTTAGAGATATTTAGCTCGGGAAAGGAATCATCACACCATTGCAGTAATACTACTGCTACTAAGGAAATATAATTAATAATAGAACAAATAATATCATATAAACTGTATGCCAAAAAACATAGCGGAGTGCGCAGTTGGATAATTCACATTGTAATTTTCTTCCTGCAGCACATGTCAAGGTGAACATAACTCAAGTCCTAGAGTCTGAATTTGGGTGGGTGCTACAGGACAGTTAACAAAAATCATGAGTGCCCTGTGGAGACCACTAGTAACTCTCCCAAAGCTCATATGAAAAAGTAGCCAGATGGTGGAAATGAAATTTGACACTGAGCTGTGTCACTTTGTCAAAATGGGTTCAGTATGAAATCTGCCTTTAATGCACTCTCTTCAACCCAGTATGTACATTGAGACCGTAATACTTCTGCTTTGGTTTTGTAATATTCATTTATTTATAAAACATTTTAAAATATCTATAGATAGATAGATAGATAGATAGATAGATAGATAGATAGATAGATAGATAGATAGATAGATAGATAGATAGATAGATAGATAGATAGATAGATAGATAGATAGATAGAACTTTATTTGTTCCTGGGGGATATTTGGCTTTCTACAGAAGCTCTTTAAATAAATAAATACATAAATAGGTAGAGAAATAAGTAAATAAACTAATATACTCACACATTTTGGGTTAGGGTTAGCATTAATAAGCACATTTTTAAGCAGTAAGTTAATATTGAAAGGTACAGATTAGACTCATTCATCAAATGACTCCTTTAATGGCCTTCACTTGCATAAGAAGTCAGAAGAATCACAATCAATGCTAACTCGGTGAGTTCAAGGCAGCTGCCGCACAGCTCTCTGCTTTTCTCGGAGGCTTCCTGCCCCAGGTACATCATTACAATGATAATCTAAATGGGTTTGCTGCTTCCAAACACGGACACCGTTACTCCCAGTATGCTGCATTGGCGATGTAGAGCTGAAAGTAGTCACTGAGTGCCAAGCATGTGGCAGGATCAGGAAAATTCAGGCAGGGAATTATAAGAAGTGCAGGTGAGCAGAATCCATTGTGACAACAGTCATTGATGGAAACGCCTTTGTAAGCTGTTGTCCATCTTGTCATGATGAGGTTAGAAAACAACTAAGCAGAAGGAGATTACAAGTTCCAGGTTTTTCTTTTATTGTAATTTAGTTTAATAATTATAACCGGGACATGCGCTTCTGCTAGATAGACTCTGACTTCTGTATCAGTCTGGCTGGGTTTAAAAATGAATAATTGAATGGCAGACTTTTCAACCTGAACACTGGGGTACAGTGATCCCTCGCTATATCGCGCTTCGCCTTTCGCAGTTTCACTCTATCGCGGATTTTATATGTAAGCATATTTAAATATATATCGCAGATTTTTTGCTGGTTCGCGGATTTCTGAGGACAATGGGTCTTTTAATTTCTGGTACATGCTTCCTCAGTTGGTTTGCCCAGTTGATTTCATACAAGGGACGCTATTGGCAGATGGCTGAGAAGCTACCCAACTTACTTTTCTCTCTCTCTTGCGCTGACTTTCTCTGATCCTGACGTAGGGGGTGTGAGCAGGGGGGCTGTTCGCACACCTAGACGATACGGACGCTCGTCTAAAAATGCTGAAAGATTATCTTCACGTTGCTACCTTCTGTGTGCAGCTGCTTCGTGAAGCGACATGCTGCGCGGTGCTTCGCATACTTAAAAGCTCAAAGTGCACGTATTGATTTTTGACTTTGTTTTTCTCTGTCTCTGTCTCTCTTTCTCTCTCTCTCTCTCTCTCTGCTCCTGACGGAGGGGGTGTGAGCTGCCGCCTTCAACAGCTTTGTGCCGTGGTGCTTCGCATACTTAAAAGCCAAACAGCCCTATTGATTTGTTTGCTTTCCTCTCTGTTTCATTGGAAGAGGAAGATATGTTTGCATTCTTTTAATTGTGAGACAGAACTGTCATCTCTGTCTTGTCATGGAGTACAGTTTAAACTTTTGAAAAAGAGACAAATGTTTGTTTGCAGTGTTTGAATAACGTTCCTGTCTCTCTACAACCTCCTGTGTTTCTGCGCAAATCTGTGACCCAAGCATGACAATATAAAAATAACCATATAAACATATGGTTTCTACTTCGCGGATTTTCTTATTTTGCGGGTGGCTCTGGAACGCAACCCCCGCGATGGAGGAGGGATTACTGTACTTTCAGGGCAGCAGGGTCACCACCTGGAATCACTTCCAGGTTTGGTGGCACCTCTCTGTAACAGGGAAGCCTGCTTCTAGCAGCTTCCCCAAGCGGCACCCAAGGACCCCATCAGGCCTTCCCAGCAAAACTACTACTCTCATGCATTCCTGTGGGTGTCCAAATGGGAGCCACACCAGAAGGATACTGCACCCGGTGTACTGGAGGAACACATAGCCCTAGGAGGCAGACATCCTCTGTATTTCCATCATAATGGCCTCCTGACAAGGAAAGGTTCCACTAACCAACCCGTTTGGGATGCCCATCCATCCATATCCTTCTTTTATCACATCCATTCTGGCTGAGCTGCCAGTCAACGTGTGTCTTCTATGACACACATTTTTGGACTGAAATTTCAACCTTTATTTTTGAAATAACAAGGAACAAATAAGAAAAACAGAAATGTAAAACAGCGCAACAACATGAATATAATGCCAACTATGAACAGTTGCACAACAGTCGCTTTGCAGTTCTTCATTATCTTGTGTGTCTGCCTCTTGCAGCCACCACTACCGGACACCTCTGAGCCTCCATTCACACCTAAGCTTTTTCTGAGCATTTTAGCGTGAGACCTGAACGCTTTTAAACCGCTTGTAGAGATGTTTGCCATTATTTTCCATGTTGCTATTCACATCTAAACATTTTAGCAGTGAGCACTTTTTAAAATTTCTGCGTGTAGCAATTTTAAAGTGTTTTCAGCCAAACACTTGTTCCACTTAAATAAATGGCAACGCTTGTAAAACACTGCTAAAAAAAAGACAAAGAGCATTTATGAAGTGTTTTTTACTGGTTGTCACTGCATCTTCTTGTATGAGCCAGTTAAAGAAACAGGTGAAGCTTAAAATCAAGTGGCACAAACTAAACAAAAGATATAAGTATTCATTTAATGTTAATCTTATTAAAGTTTAGGACAGATGTTTTATTATAGGTGTGGAGTGGTAGCGCAGAGCTGTCATTCCTGCCTCACAGCAGAAGAGTTTGCACAGGGTTTATGAGTTCTGCCTGTGCATTTGTGGCTTGATCGGTATTAGTGAGTGCATTAACTGTGGTTGACCACCTGTTTTAATGATAAATACTAGAAATGTGTCAGTAATACTGAACTTCTCAATTAAGATAATATGTTTAGTCCTTAATGTGCTGTGCAGTAAAAAAAATCCTTTAAAAAAAGTTAATTTAACAACATTCTGATACATTATAATATTGTCATATAAATAATGTATATTATGGAATACAGTTCTGAACCTTAAAAAGAGAACATGTTGATTGTGTAAATATGTCATGTCACCACAAAACTACTCTCACATGAAATTGTGCTAGAAAAAGGGCGAGATCACGTCAGGAGCACTGGAGCACAAAACAGCGAGAAAGAGATCTAACTATACCTACTGTACACTTTTTGTTTCAAGTCAACCTACAGCTCCCACTGGTCAAAGCTGCAATGACTTAGAAGAGGAAAGTGATGAGAGAGAAAGAGATGGCTCTTCCAATGAGAACAGTGACCACACAAATAACAGAAAACAATTCAGATGAGAATTGTAACAACGATAGTGAGATGAACATGCAGCTGGTGATGAAACAGCAGTGTCAGTGGTCCAGCACAATTTACCAGTGCTGACAATGCTAGCTTAGTACTTTCATTTAGGGTTATCACTCAAACAAACAACTCCATTGATCTGTGCAGGATCTAAAAACAGACACTCATCCCAATGTTATAACCGCTCTTATTGATTATAAGCAAAATGCTTGACATTTGTGTGTGTTGTGTGCTGGGCGTGCCTTTGGATAGCAGGGGGTGAAGAAGAAGAAGAAGAAGCCAAAGAAATAAACATAAGAAGTCTTGTCAATGAATTTGCAAAAAGAACATTAATGGGCCATGATGAAAAAATAAATAATATCATTACTAGAGAACTGAATAAATAAATATTTATCTATTGTTGCACTTTTTTATATGGTAACATTCGTTCACCCTGCCTATATCTGGCCCCGCCTCATCCCGTCTCCTTCTGCTAGCTGCAGTGTCTTCAGTGCACACGTCTGTAGATGTTACACTGCTTTGCCGTCTGGAGCAGCCGTTGAAGTTGAAGTAACCACTCTTAGGGAAAAAAATTGAAGTAGTAAACTAATTTGTAGATGAAACTGAATGTTTCTCTCTTCAAGTTGGCAGATTCACCAATTCTTTTCATTGGGAGATTTTGAAAGTTTAAAAATGTATACAGATGGCTGCAGTCGAGAAGTCTTAGCAAAAATGTAACAGTCTCAAACATTTTCTAGAAGAATAAGTATGCCAAATTTCTAGAAAATCATTACACTGGGAGACAAATTTTTCATGCAGACAGGCAGACAGATATGGCTATCATAATAGGTGCTAGTCACATTAAATATGAACACATCAATTAAAAAAAGAGATATTTGGACAGTATGGACAGTAGGGGGCGCTCAAGCTCCCCAAACACCTAACACAAGCAGGCTCAGAACACAAGTTAAAAGGCACAAAGAGTCTTTTATTGTGGGAAACTCTTTAAACCAAGCGTTTCCCACCACAGCCACAAGTACAAATATGTACAAACACAATAGCACAACTCTTTCCTTCCTTCTTTCACTAGTCATTGCCTCCTCTGCTCCTCTCACAAAGTTCGTCCACCTCCACCTGATTCTAGCTCCCTGATGTGAGGTAGGCAGTTCCTTTTATTTTAGTGGAAGTGCTCCCAATATTTCGCACACATGGCCTGTCATCAATTCCAGATGAGGAAGAAACCCCATAACATAGCTGCTCCCCCTGGTGACCCCCATGGCACCCCTGGCATGCCCTGCGAGCAGCCATGTGGGGATCCAAGCCTGGGCTCTCTGCCATCTAACGTCCCAGGGGTGCCCTTTGTAAACTGTTGTCCCCTGTCATTCCATCCTAAGGGTGCCCCTCACAACCGCTTAGCTATAGGTAAGCCAAAAAGCTTGACGAACTAAACAATTTCCTTATCTTTTTTATATTTGTATGTTCTTACTGAATAAACCACCATGCTGTTCTCAATCTTTGGGACCAATCAATTCAAATTGTTATTACAACTGACAGACTTATCATGGAGTGAAAGCTCAGCTGGCAGACGCAGCTGGTAAAGCAGACCAGGGCTTTGAAGCACCGACCTCAAAAACTCAAGCTAATAAAAGCACTCTGTACAGCTAACATCCCACAGCTTGTCCTTGCAGCACCCCACACATACACCAGGTAATGATGCTTTACAAACTTCCAAATGACTTCTCAGAGGCCAAAAGTCAGGCAAATACAAGAAATTGTCATGAAATCAGTGGGCTCTGACCGCTGTGACTTAAACCACATTTGCTGCATCAGGGGAGAGAAAGCTTGTCATCATTAGTGGGATCACCTATGACAAGCCATGACAGGTAGCCAAAGTAACAAAGAGAAGAAACCTTCAGGCAATTATTCAGAAGACAGAAAGGTGCCGTAGAATGAGCAGTGACTCTACAGGAGCTGGTGCTTTGGTGTGTTAGTGAGCTCGATAAACTTGGGCTGGTAAGACAGGGAGATAAATGTACTCTTGGAGGAAATTACACATTGCCATCCCTGGACCTCAAACATTTTGAGATCTTCATTCAAATGAAAATTAAAGATAAAGTGAAAGAACAAACAAGATTAAACTGTGATAGTGCTAGCAGCATGGCATAATAATTAAGAAAATGCACTGAAATTAAAAAACTGGTGGATAACCCACTACCTCATAAGCAAGGTACGTCCTGCAAGTCACTTAGCCTGCCTGTGCTCCAGCTGTAAGAAATACAGACGAATGGCTGCATAATGTATTTACACTTGGAACAACAAAGGTTGTTTGTGTAGTCTATTAAATATATGCTCACTGAGCAAGATATTAGGAACACCTGCACACCTGCTTATCCATGCAATTATTTAATCAGCAAATCATGTGGCAGCAGCACAATGCATAAAACCATACAGACACAGATCAGGAGCTTCAGATAATATTTATATTAAACACAAGTCATTTTGACTGTGGCATGATTGCTGGTGCCAGACAGGCTAGTTTGAGTATTTCTGCAACTGCTGCTTTCCTTAGCTTTCCACAATTAACAGTCTCCGGAGTTCACTCAGAATGGTGAGAAAAAAAAAATCCAGTGAGTGGTATTGTAGTTCTGCAGACGTTGATAAGAGAAATCAGAGGTGAATTTCCAAAGTTGAAGCTGAAAGAAAGGCTACAATAACTCAGATTGCTACTCTGTACAACTGTGGTGAGCAGAAAAGCATCTCAGAATGCACAACACATCACATCTTGAGTTGGATGGGTGACAAAAGCAAAAGAAGATATTGGGTTCTACTCCTGTCAGCCAAGAATAGACAGCTGAATTGGGCACTGGCTCACCAACGCTGTAGAGCTGAAGACTGGAAACACATAGCCAGGTCTGCTGAGACACACAGACGTATATATATGTTGTGGCAGAGGCGCTTAGTTGGTGCCGACCCGACACAGACTGACACCAGAGGCACATGTAAAAATAAACAAAAAGATTTTATTTTTCTTCCGCTGGGATATCACATCTTCCCCATCAGCTACAGCACAGTCCCAAAACACACCAAACAAAAAACACCAACACACTCTTCTTCCTCCACTCCTCCCAGGCAGCTTTGTCATCCTCCTCGTCCCGACTCCAGCGCCTCGAGTAGTGGCTGCTGGCTCTTCTTTTAGCCCACCCAGAAGTGCTTCAGGTGATAATTAACCTAATTCAGGCTGTACTTCCGGGTGCGGCTGCATTCCAGCCCATACGGGCTCGTTAAGCCGTGCAGCTCCTTTTGGTGGTGGAGCCCAACAGGGCTGAGTCCTGAAGTCCCACGGCTGTGGCTTGGATGTAACCCAGGAGGGCTGCCACCACGCGTTCCAGGGGACATAGTGTGCATCCCATGGCTGCTCCCCTGGTCCCAGTGTCAAAGAGTCCTGGCCATCCACCACAATATATATATATATATATATATATATATATATATATATATATATATATATATATATATATATATATATATGTGCAGAGGTCTGATTGCAATCTGATATTTGGGTGGGTACCTACTAGGTAACGTTTGTGGTTGGTCAGCCAATCGGCAAACATCCACCACCAAACATTCACCACACCCTCTCAGATGTGATCCGATCTTCACCCTGTCAAGTAAGCAAACCAGCCACCGTAGTGCAGCGTCAGAGGATTCGCCTCAGGTGCTGAAGGCCAAGGTTTGATGCCCGCAAAGGTGCGTATGCCTGGTGAGCCCCAATTAGGGCGAAACACGTGTTGTGTACACTTTTGTAGTATTACGGTACAAAATATATAAAATCTTATCTTATTGTATGTGGTTCCTTTCCTATCTATCTATCTATCTATCTATCTATCTATCTATCTATCTATCTATCTATCTATCTATCTATCTATCTATCTATCTATCTATCTATCTATCTATCTATCTATCTATCTATCTATCTATCTATCTATCCATCTATCTATCTATCTATCTATCTATTGTGGCAGATGGCCAGGACCCGTTCCTGGCCAGGACACTCCTTTGATACTGGATCCGGGGTAGCAGCCATGGGATGCACACTACATCCCCCAGAACATTTGGTGGCAGCCCCCCTGGGTTGCATCGAGGCCACAATGATGGAACACTGGAACTCATCCCTGTTGGGCTCCATGGCCACCGCCAGGGGGAGCTGCGTGGCTTAACGAGCCCATGTGGGCTGGACTGCAGCCACACCTGGAAGTGCAGCCTGAAGTAGGTCAACGAGCATCTGGAGCTCTTCCGGGGGTGCTATAAAAGGAGCCTCCACTTAAAGCAATGACTTCGTATGACTGGAAAGGACATGCAGGCAGCTTTAGCTGAGTAAGACGTGGTGTGCAGTGTTGCTTACACTAACATGACCTTCGAGGAAGATCCATCAGTGGAAAATGTTACCTGCGATTTCAACACAAAAAACATCTGCATCAGACAGGCATTTTAGAACCAAGTCCTGAGGACACATGAAGCTAAAATCAAAATCTTTAGCCACGACCAGCAATTGAAGAAAAAGAACACCTTGATAACTGTTATGGATCTGTTAAGCTTTGAGGTTATTGGGCAGTTAATGGGACAGAAAACATTGTATGAGTACTGAGAAGAATAATTTCCACTAAATATCAATAAATCCTCAAAGACAATGACATACAGTCAGTCAGGAAACTAAAGCTGAAAGAAGGACGGCTTCTACAATAAGAAAACAAAATACACTTCTAAATCTCCTCTAAAGTACCTCAAGAAACACAAGGTGAAGGTTTTGAATGGCCCTGGAATCCCCAAAATCTTTGTGTAGATCTTAAATGTGCTGGGCTTACAAGACAGCGCAAGAACATCTCATGCCTTTGCATTTGCATGGATCTATCTATCTATCTATCTATCTATCTATCTATCTATCTATCTATCTATCTATCTATCTATCTATCTATCTATCTATCTATCTATCTATCTATCTATCTATCTATCTATCTATCTATCTATCTATCTATCTATCTATCCTGTAAAAGGAGGTGGCATCAGAAGAGAATCAGGTGGTAAAATTCCAAAAAAGCAATAAAAACAGTGAAAGCTACTCTAACTCTAACTCTAACTCTGGAAGGAAGGCAAACCCCCCACCCCAAAAAAGCACAAACTACCAAACATTCATGAAATACATCAAACACCGCAGTAGACTTCAGAAAACTGAATGCAAAATCTGACACAGCTAGTGAAGGCCCCAGAGGGGAGAAATGGACACCTCATTGTGGCTATGGCCCTTACAGTGGGATATAAAAGCCACTTGGACAAGGGGGTGAGCAGTTTTGCTTGACTTTGGGACTTTCCCTGAGTGACAGCTTTAGGTGTCCCCCATGCCTAAGGAAATACAAGCCAGGTGGGAAGATGAGCAGGAGCAGTCACACCCATTTGTTCCGTTAATCAATCAGTTGTCCAGAATGCCTGCGCCCAGATGAATACTGTAATAGTTGCATCTCCTAGTTTACCAAATATCCCGTATCTGTTGTAGTAGTTTCTTCTGAGGTTGTTTGCATTTCATTTATCATTATTTGAATGATCTTGTATTTTTCTATCTCACTCATTTGGACAAGTATTTTCCAACTCTGGTGTGATTTCCCCCATAGTCTGGTGCGTTTAGGTGGATGAGAACATGTCATTCAAGATCAAGAAGATCAAAACAACCAGACAGAGACCCTTTAGAAATGGTTGTTTCCACTCAGTCCAGAAAATACTGTGCATTACAGGTAAAATTTGTGCATGATTTGGTAGCCATATTTCACCATTGCTGCTCCAAATTAGGCAATCTCAGCCAAAAAATACACGTAGAGTACATACAAATGTAACACAACAGCTGGACATAAATACCAGTAGTCAATCTAAGCAACCCTAAAAATTGATTCAGACTTAGAGCTGCTCAATCCTTCTAGCAATCAGATAACAACTGGCCAAATTTATTGTTACTTTTGGTTCACATGAAAGTTTGCTGTGTGAAACTCAACCAAAATAACTGGAGATTGAAGCAAAGCAATTAATTACATCCTTATTCGGCACAAAGCGAATAGACCATGAATGTGAAACCACCTTAACATTGATTGAAACATCTTCTAAGTTAGGAAGTTACACTACCCTCTGTAAATAAGACAAAGAGGACAAAATGGAATGTTGGGGCACCATCCAGCTGAAGCCATCTTTAATAACAAAAACATCATAGCATTTAAATGAAAAGAACTAAGGGCATCATGGGTACAGCTAAACTGAGATGGTGTCACAATCAGCTAAAGTTGTGTCCTGATTGTGGGCGCATAAGGGAATGGCCACTCTTGCTGTTGGCCAGTTTACATGATGAGTACCCTGGAATGGGTGGGACATCCCAGGATGGGAGGAAGTGATGTCAGTTGGCTTCCTGGTGTTCTTTCAGACTGTATAGGAAAGTTGAGAAATTGTTAGCAACTGTGTGGAGTGATATTGCTTTTCTTGCCACTTCCCTAAAGGTGTCCCCTAAGTGCACATGTCTGACTCCTGTTATAAAGAATGAAGGGTTTGCATGAGTAGATGTTTGCCCTGTCCTCTTCATAGAGGGACCAAAATCAAAGCTCAGGTATCCACAGTGTTCAGACCTGAGTATGAGTTTATTCAAGGACTGAATGTGAACCTTAGACCGATTCATCCCATGTCGTGAAATTAACATTCTTTACATAGCTGGTATAGAGGCTAGAAGGTGCAAGTCTGCTAACCCCTTTGAAAGGAAAAGCAAATAATGTGTCATTATGGAGGAAATGTATTGTTTTTTTTCTTTGTATTGCACAATGTCATGCCAAGAGGAACCATGCATCCAATAAACAGAAACGCCTGCAAATTAAATGTTAAAAAGACAAAGGCATTCGATGTAGGAATGCAACACTTGTAAATCCGAAAGCTTTGTTCAAGTAAAATAAACCCCCCTTCATTCTGCTAATTTCTTTATGTTTAGTACAGTTCCTAAATTAGCTAGAATTTGAATAATTTAATAGGATTCTTTGCAATTAAAATCTTCAAGAAGGGACCCTTCAAATGTGACTACATGCCTTAAATGCCATATTTCTCAACTGAATGTATTTTTAATGATAACATTTCTTTTTAATGTAAATGGCTTTTTAAGGCTTATCTCTGCCCTGCTTCTTTCCTTGATTATGCTTGAGTTACAGCAGCATTAATGCCATCTAAGTCGACCCCCCCACCCTCCTCTTTACAAGCATACTAATTGCTTAATCAAAATTGGATTCGAGAGAGCTGGTTGCTTTAAAGCTGTTGTCTGGTTAATCTGTATAAAGAATGATATCTAGGCAGTTTGCAAGATAATATTTTATCCAATGGCCCAGCTCACATCAAAGCAGATGTTCTCCAAGGCCTCATTTTTATACTTTTAAGTAATTTTTTTCTTATAGTCTATATATTGTATATAACAGTATATAACAGTGATATAGGAGATGAAGGAGGCTTGCTAGTAGGTGCAAGCAAATCACTGAACCCAGTTTACTATTGGTGCTTTTCTCACAATGGGACCTCTTTTCAGGAACCAGGGACTTTCTTGAAGCACAAGAACTTTTGAAACAGTCCCACTGCAGGAACTGGAGCCATTTGAAGTTCCTGGTAGGTAGTTCCAGATACTTTTTTTAGCTCCTACTCCAGGGTATGCATTTTTAGTTCAACTGGGAACATTTATGGGTGGACCACAAACACTGGTGTCATCTTACAAATCTGTCAGTAGTTTGGACTTTGGAGAGATATGGGTGAAGATGGAGCACAGCACTTTGCACTGCATAACTCTTTGTAGCTGCCTCCCTGGTGACTGAAACAAAGCAATAATCTTCTCCGTGAAATTATGATTGGTTTGAAGCAATAATATGGGGGGTGTCCAACATGAACTCCTGACTGTGACACACTTTGCACTGCATCGCTCTTCATAGCTGCCTCACTGTTGTGCTGTACCAGGTGCTTCATCAAAGCAATAATCTACCCTGTGAAGTTAAAAAAGGAGGAGGTGTCCTCTGTGAACTCTTGATCACACCACACTTAATCATTGATTAAATGCAGTGCATAGCGCAGTGCATCGAAGAGGTGGCTATGAAGCGTGATTTGGTGCAACGATCTCTCCATGGAAGGCATTATTAGTTTGAAGCAGTAAAATGGTGGTGGGGTGGTTTCCCCTGTGAACTCCCGAACTTTTTTCACTTTTATTCTCTCAGTCACGATCACGATACATGTTACCGCCCCGCCCCCCCAAGGGATCTGACGCTGTTAGTTTTTATTTGATACTGGGGAAAAACTGTAGATGTGAGTGGTGTTTTGAGACAATGGAATTGGAATTCTCAGATCTGGATGGATAAAAGCTGACACACAAACGCTGGTGAATCTGCCTTCTTCCTATCTCATTGTCACTTGAATTTTTTTTTTATTCAGTTTTATTGAATGTTCCTGCTCACACTGAATTAGTATGCGCCTTATGGTCCATGATGTCAAAGCTACACTTGCAAAAAACAGAGACATAGGTATAGAGAGAGTAGAGAGATATAGCAGAGTTGAACTCAAATGATGACGAGGGTTTTACATCAGAGAAAGAATGCATGTCACACTTTTGCTGTACTTTGTATATAAAAGCCAAATCAAATGTTATTTACCTATTTACCTTGATTTATTTACTTACTTCCTACAGCGTAAGTCACAAGTAGATTGCAGAGCTTTCTGTGTTTGATTGACACGGGCATGCTCAAAAAATACATGTGTAATGCCACAAAATGTGCATGCTGACACTTCAGTTTGCAAGCAATGGTATGAAGATGCAGTCAGACTTCTTTTTTGGGCACATACACCATCCACGTCTAAACACTAGCATGGAGAGTCGCTTGCGTACTGAAGAGTCTATAGTTGCAGGTGGAAGCTGCCATTGCTGTACTTTGTATATAAAAGCCAGATCGAATGTTATTTACCTATTTACCTTGATTTATTTACTTATCTTCCTAGAGCGTAAAGTCACAAGTAGACTGCAGAGCTTCCCGTGTACATATACAAAGTACAGTGATGTCAAAAGTGCGACATGCATTCTTTCTCTGATGTAGAACCCTCATCATCATCTGAGTTCACCTCTGTTACAGTGCATCTTTATGTAAAAACAGCAGTGTCAATAAGGGGGAGTGTGAACATGACTGGGAGAATAAAAATGAATAAAAAAAAACAAAACAAAGCTAACCTTTACAAGTATCATAAATTTACACTGGCTGTTACAGACTCAAATCAAATGTTTTTATTCTAAAATAGTAAGAATAAGAGCAGCTTACTTCTCAAAAAGGAGCCGTCCGGGGTCGAACTCATGATCTTTTGATTACCGGTCAGCAGTTCTTACTGCTGCACCACCAAAGTGGTCATATTAAAGACATGTCAATGTCACACCCTATCGCGGGTTCTTTTTCTGCAGTTATATTCTTGAATAAAAGTGTACTTGTTTTGTTATACTTGTACCTTTTGTGAAAGTGTTTATTTGATATTTGGACTTCAGGCTTCACACATTATACACTTCATATCTACATTTTGTCAATTATTAATAAACATGAAAAACGCTTCTGTTTTAACAATGTGTTTACATAGATTGTTGTAGACACAGAACATACATGAAATGCATGTGTTCCAAATAACGATATAGTATTTACTCTATACAACTCTAAGCAACTGACATGCAGGTAAACAGACTTGAGCTGAGAAAACTTTGTGCTGCGTTGGGGGGGATGTGATAGCAGGCTGCTTGCTGCTTATCGACACATTTACAAGACAAAAGATACTGACGGAGAGGTGCGAAGGGATTTAAGGTGGCACGGATTTAGAAGTTTTTTTGTAGGCTTTGGTAATTCTAGTGTTAAAACCTGTAAACATCCAATTGCTGCTTGTAAATTAGTCCTAACTGGAATGGGCTCCAGCTTCCCTGCAACAATGCTCAGGAATGGATGATAAGCTTGCCTAGAACTTTGTCTAGTGCTCAGCGTTGAGGCCCTTTGAAATCAAGCACAGGTCACTATCAAAGGGTTTGCCATAATCAAACGCCAATTTCATACACGGAATCTGGGTGAGTTAGCATCCCAGAAATATATTGAAATTTTTTTGTTCATGTTTGTCCTAAACTGACATCATTCACAAATACAGACATAGGTATGACTTCTGAAAGTGAGAGGTGAGTGATGAATGACTTAGCAGTATTTTTTGTTTTCTTTATTTTGTTCAAATATGTACACAAGCAGCTTATTAGCACTTTCATTTTTCAGGGATGCTAGACTATGAACCTTTTAGAATTTTCTCTTCTCCGACATAAATATAACCTAAAACGTGATTAGATTTTTACATAAGTTTTACAACTAGATAACGAGAAACCTATTAAAATAAATGGCACAAAAACATTGTTCATTTATTTGTTAAGGAAAATGTTCCAGGCGTGTGTGAAAGTGTACAATATGTGAATGTTTGCTTTTAGAAACTGGTGTGACCCCCTTGTGCAGCATATAGCTTCAACTAAATATTTTCAGAAATTGTTGATCAGCCTTGCTAATTGGCTTGAAGGAATTTTAGCCCATTCCTCCTTGTAGAACTGCTTCAACTTAGGGATTTTGGTGGGGTTCCTTGCATGAACTGCTTGTTTCAGGCCATACCTCATCATTTCTACAGGATTAAGAGCAGGTTTTGGACTTGGCCATTCCATAACATGACATTTCTTCTGCCAAACCATTCTTTGGTAGAATGCCTTGTGTCTTTAGTATTGTTGTCATGCTGCAGGTCCCAATTTCTGTTGCGCTTCATTTTATAACATTTTCATTTAGAATTTGCTGGTACAATTCAGAATTAGTAGTTCTATCAATGTTTGTATTCCATCTTGGTCCAGGACAGGAGAACAGGTCTAAACCGTGATAACGTCACCACCATGGTTCACACATAGGATAAGGTTCTCATGTTGAATTGTAGTGTTTGCTTTTGCCAAACATAATGCTTCTCATTCAAACCAAAAAGTTCTGTTTTGGACTCAGAAGTCCATTGAACATTCTTCCAATAGCTTTCTGGCTTATCCACATGGTCTTTGGCAAACTTTAGATGGACATCAATGTTTGACTTGGAGAGTAGTGCCTTTCTGCTTGGAATCCTGCCATGACACCATTGTTGTTCTCCTGATGGTGGGCTCATAATCAATGACATTAGCCAATGAAAAGCTGCCTTTATATCATTAGATGTTACATTAGGAATTTTTGTGACTTCCTGGACTATGACATGCCTTGCTCTTGGAGAGACCTTTTTTTGGTCGACCACTACTGGGGATGGTAACAATGATGCTGAATTTCCTCAATTTGTACTCAATCTGCCTGACAGTGCACGTGTGGATTTGAAACTCTTTAGTAATGGTTTTGTAAACTTTTCCAGCCTAGTGAACACCAACAACGTTTTTCTGAGGTCCTCAAAAATCTTTTTTGATCGAGGAATGACAAATTTCCACAAAGACCCAGATTTGAGTTCTTTAAATAGGACAGAGCTTACCATACTCCTACCTGATTGTCATCCCATTGATGGAATCACCTGATTCTAATTTACCCTTCAAATTAATTATTAGAACATGAATATTCAGCTACTGAAGGGTGCACAACGTTTAAAGGTTATGCTCGCTCAACATCTTTTCCTTTTGCTTCAATGTTTGCTAGTTTCTAATTTATGGAAAACTGTCTGTGAAGATGATGGTGCTAGGAGACTGGTAAACCCTGGTCAGAAAAAGCAAAGAGGCTGCCTCAACATGGGAGAAGGATTTTATTTAAACTATACATCCTCTGTTGCATTGGGGCACATCGTTAGTGATGAAACCTGAGGTCATTGTGTGTTTTTGTTCTTTCAGCATCGGACATCCTCGTCCAGGTGCCCACACCCAGGCTGATCAGGCCCTGGCCATTGCCCCAGTACCATTCTCACTGCACAGCTCACTCATCCTGATCCACAGAAGATCCTTGATGTCCATGCTCTTGCTCAACCCTATCACACCCAACAAGATCTTGACTCTACTGAGGTACTTGCCCACAAATCCCTACACCCTACCTCTGCTGACTCACACTGAGCCTTTCAAATGTGGCTATAACACAGAAGGTTCACTTGGTTAGACCTTTTCCTCTCATTGCCCTCCTCCATTCTGTCTTTTCAGTGAACAGTGAGTTCCAACATGAGCAGATGATTTAAACAGCAGGACGGTGTCAGGCCTTAAGGTAGTCATGAAGTGAACTCTTGAAGTCTTAACTGCTTCATGAGGTGAACCATCTGAAGAATCCCAGCAGCTGCTTTCTTTTTCTGCTGAGAATCCATCCATGCCTAACAAATCTAATAATGAACTGTGATGGCTGGAGGTGCCTAATGTTACCAGTGACATTAGAGATGCTTTTTGCTATCTCCTAGAATGCCTGGTCATGTCACTGATTATGGTGCCCGACTTTCATTGTCTTGGGGAAGCTGCTAATGATATGCTCCATTGTCGCTTTTCTCTGGCACAACGGGCAAGCTGTTGTTTCTGCCCTGCTCCACATGTAGAATGGAGTAGGCAGGACATCATAGACAACTCGGATTAAGAAAGCAATATCTTAGGGTGTTGCTTTGCAGAGCTGGAGCCACATGACCTTACATTTGATTGCTGCCTCCTATCGTTTTTATGATCCTTGCTGCCTTATGGTGACTAATCTGCTCAAACCTTTTCTTGGACCAACCTGTACCAGTCCTTGTCTCAAGCCTGCCCATACTGCACCACCAGTAGCAACAATCTCCGTCAACTGTGCTGAAGGCAGGATTCTGTAAAGTACACTGCTTCCTGCGCTCTCTAATTCCTCCTCATCTCTACTCTCCTTGGTGCTGGCATCTGAAACTGTGTGGTCGCTGGAGTCCCTGTGCTATAAAATCTCCCTTGCATGTGCCAACATGAACTTCTCATGTAGTCTACTGAAAAAGAGCTTACACTTGCTTGTAAGGATACAAGATGATGCTTCCAAGGCTTCAGGGAAGACACATCCACCTGCGTAGGTGATAGCTTACCCTCCTCTCAGAAGTCTCAATGGGTCTGTCAACCCTGACATTCACTGTTATGGCAGAGTAAAGAAGAGGATACTGCTGGTTGTGGTAGGCCATGCAGTATTAGAACACATTACATAGTCTTGGACAGTGATCCCTGACCACCGGGTTATGGACCAGTGGATCATTTGGTGTGAGGCCACACAGAAAGATTAAAAAACTTGTTTTTATTTTATTTCCATTTTATTGACTATCGGAGTCTATAGGGTGTTTTATTTTGACCAGATCATCTCTGTACGGCAGGGACTATGTTCTGTTGTTTATGACCTTGACAGCCACTGGTCACGAGTCTATTCCAGGCCCCCACAGTGACAGTAGTTTTTCATTCCAACCAGTTTTAAATCCATGAGTCAGTCTTAATTCTACTTGATATTATTGTCTAATTAGCTGGTCTTCTTTTATTTTGCACTCGGAAAAATGTGCTAGCGTGATATTTTCTTTTAAAGGAATTTCAGAAATGTGTATTTTTTGCCATAGCTGTAAATGCCTTTTATCATATTCTTTTTATTTCACCCATTCCTGTGAAGCCTGCCATATCCAAATACTGACAGTTAGTGACGATCAGTACACATGCAGTTCAAATGACACCGCATGCTAAAGCAGATCCACTTCCTCAGTGTCTTATTCCCTTGTGTGCTAATTAGTACAAAAAAAAATGCTTAAACAATCATAACGTAAAAAAGAGCAAACTCTTAAAAAGCAAGAAAATTATACATGCTTGCTATATTTTAATGAAAATTAGCAAGCCATTTTGTAATTTTTGGATTGACACAAATAATGCAGAGACTTGGATATAACAGCTTTCTTAATGAAGGAAAGGGTCCAGTTGAAAGCAGACTTGGATAAACTGGCAGGCACTTAAGGTGGGCTACTAGACTGAGAACTGCAGAGTTAAGACTTTCTGAGTAATTACGACAGACATTGACATGTCACTGAAGGAGCTGGTCCCTGTAGCATTCAGTGTCACTTGAACAACATAACAAATGAAAACTAGCTGTATGAAAATCAATGAAATAGAAATTAAAAACAGTACAAATATATACATTCTTCACTGTTTCTGTTTGATCCCCTAAAAAACAATTTTTATTGAGTTTTGCAATTGTGAAATTGAATATGAAATGAAATGGCGCCTGTTCCTTCTAACTAATCACGCATGGTGTGATTTAACAGAATTATACATATGACTGACACTTTAATAACTTTTCAGAAATTAACACATTTTTTTAAATGACATAATGAGTGTATACACAATAGCATGCATCCATTTTCCAAATCCGCTTATCCTGGGCAGGGTTGTGTGTATACACGATATGTGAAAATCCATAAGATGAAAGCCAGTACAGGCAGTCCACGGGTTACGTACGAGATAGGAACTGTAGGTTTGTTCTTAAGTTGAATTTGCATGTAAGTCATAACAGGTACATTATTTTAATAAATGCTGTTGTTGACTGACTGTAACCAAGTGCTCTGCCAATGAATGATGGAGTTTCACCTCTCTCTGACCTTTTTATTATTTCTACTTTATTTTCAATGGTGATGGTTTTTCTCTTCTTTACTGTATTACCAGCACTTGCATCAGATTTGTGTTTCAGAGACATTGTTGAAGGGTGAAGACAAACGGTTAAGATGATCTCTTCTGCACAGTACTGTACACGCTATCACAGCAGGAAGGCACCCCTGGTCAGCACGTCCAATGTACTGACAAGAGACTTCCTGCTATGTGCATAACAGTACAAGCAGGCTTGCTATTTGAGAATGAATGGGGGCAGCGAGGGGCGGTTCTCCACCCGCCCACCACACAGTCACCTCCACTTGCATAGAGTATGCTGCCTGCAGTGTCAGCCCACCAGGAGTGAACAGGGTGCGGCCAAAGGCGGGTAGTGAATCGCCCAATACCGCCCCCATTCAACAGGCAGCCACCAGAGACACACTACAATGCTGCCCCCTGCCGCCCCTTTCAGCCACAACCGGGTCACCGCTTGCAGCATCACCAGCCGCCCACTGAGAATGAATGGGGCAGCTGTTCGAGGAACACTGCAAGGCTGTGTGGTGGGCGGGCAGTGAAATACCCCCCCTCTGCCCCATCCAGCCTCCTCCCAGTCAGGAGCAGTAGCTGTGGCGGCATGGTGAGTGTGCAGCGAACCGCCCTCCTCCCCCCCATCAAGCCTCTGTCCTGCACATGAGCGCTTGCCGCACACTCAGTCCACCCACTGAGAATGAATGGGGTGTGGCCCCCACTGCCCCATTCATCAACTGGAGCCGCCCGAGGGACACTACACTGCGCAAGCAGCGAAACCGACCCCCTCCAGCCACCGCTTGCAGCGTCCCCAGGCCGGAGATGAAGGAGCGGCAGTTACTGAGGAGCCTGCGTCGCGTCCCCTAGACAGATGAAGGAGCAGCTGCGGCCCAGTTCATAAGTCGTATGTCGGATGTCCGTAACTTGGGGATTACCTGTGTCACATAGCTTCCAATACGCATGTGCTGTTTTGTTTCTCAGAAGCTCATGATGCAGAGGAGTCGAGTGAATTACGCTAAGGAAAATGTGAAATTATAAAAATATTTTTAAAGGCATTATATAAATAAGACACTGGATGTGTACATAATTTATACTTGTTTTTTGTATTGTGCTTTTTCATATAGAATGGGTATAAACTGGTCTACAACAGCATATCCATCAGGAAGCAAATATGGGACGACTATGCAATATTCAGAAGCATTCAGCAACACGAAAACAGCTGCTTTGCAGCCTGCTGCTCCAGCTCAGGATGCAGAGCACTTTGGACATGCATGCAAGCACCAAACCTGTGATGAAACAACTGTCCTGCCCTTGTGCTTTAAGTGACATCTAGGAAAACTGAGCTATGGTTAATCATAGAAACCATTATTAGAAGAGCTCTAACTTTTCTGGACATTACACCATTATTTTTTTGTAATACCACCTAAGGAGAATGCCACACAATGATAGCACTATTCGGAATGCAAAGTTGGAAGAAAATAATGAGAGCTAATCAAAACATTAGTTAATTAGATAGAAGTGTGATTCTTAGATTTGTCACTCTGGCTGAGCTTCAGCTGGAACCTGTCTGGACATGGGAGAAAGTTCCAAAAGGACCATTACTACCCTGGACTTTACTGCAGAGTGGCCAGATGACACATAAAAGCCCGCTTGGAATTTGCAAAAAGGCATCTAAAGGACTCTCAGACAATGAGAAGCAAGATTGTCTGCAGTCGTGGCCAAAAAGTTTGAGAATGGCACAAGTATTGATTTTCACAAAGTTTATTGCTTCAGTGTTTTTAGATCTTTTTGTCAGATGTTTCTATGGTATACTGAAGTATAACTGCAACTATTTCATACGTTTCAAATGCCTTTATTGACAATTGCATTAAGTGTACGCAAAGTCAATATTTGCAGTGTTGGCCCTTCTTTTTCAAGACCTCTGCAATTCACCCTGGTATGCTGTCAATCAACTTCTGGGCCAAATCCTGACTGATGGCAGCCCATTCTTGCATTATCAGTGCTTGGAGTTTGTCAGAATTTGTGGGTTTTTGTTTGTCCACCTGTCTCTTGAGGATTGACCACAAGTTCTCAATGGGATTAAGGTCTGGGGAGTTTCTTGGCGGGCGGCACGGTGGCGCAGTGGGTAGCGCTGCTGCCTCGCAGTTGGGAGACCTGGGGACCCGGGTTCGCTTCCCGGGTCCTCCCTGCGTGGAGTTTGCATGTTCTCCCCGTGTCTGCGTGGGTTTCCTCCGGGCACTCCGGTTTCCTCCCACAGTCCAAAGACATGCAGGTTAGGTGGATTGGCGATTCTAAATTGGCCCTAGTGTGTGCTTGGTGTGTGGGTGTGTTTGTGTGTGTCCTGCAGTGGGTTGGCACCCTGCCCGGGATTGGTTCCTGCCTTGTGCCCTGTGTTGGCTGGGATTGGCTCCAGCAGACCCCCGGGACCCTGTGTTCGGATTCAGCGGGTTGGAAAATGGATGGATGGATGGATGGAGTTTCTTGGCCATGGGCCCAAAATTTTGTTTTGTTCCCCAAGCCACTTAGTTAATTACTTTTGCTTTATGGCACGGTGCTCCATCATGCTGGAAAAGGCATTGTTCATCACCAAACTGTTCATGGATGGTTGGGAGAAGTTGCTCTTGGAGGTTGTTTTGGTAACATTTTTTATTCATGGCTGTGTTTTTAGGCAAACTTGTAAGTGAGCCCATTCACTTGGCTGAGAAGCAACCCCACACATGAATGGTCCCAGGATGCTTTACTGTTGGCATGACACAGGACTGATGGTAGCATTCACCTTTTCTTCTCCGGACAATCATTTTTCCGAATGCCCCAAACAATCGGAGTCTGATGTCTGTCCCTGATGTTTTTCTTGGCTTCTTTGATACTCTTCTTGACACCAGACCATCCTCCACAAGTCTTCGCCTCACTGTGTGTACAGATGCACTCTCACCTGCCTACTGCCGTTCCTGAGGAAGCTCTGCACAGGTGGTGTCCTGATCACACAGCTGAATCAACTTTAGGAGATGGTCCTGGCAACTGCAGGACTTTCTTGGGTGCCCTGAAGCCTTCTTCACAACAATTGAGCCTCTCTATTCTAACTCATTCAGCATGACAGAGTGATCTCCAGCCTTGTCCTTGTCAACACTCTCACCTGTGTTAAGGAGAAGATCACTGAAATGATGTCAGCATGGCCTTTTGTGGCAGGGCTGAAATGCAGTGGAAATGGATTTTTTGGGATTAAGTTCATTTTCATGGCAAAGAGGAAATTGTAATTTGCAATTAATTACAATTCATCTGATCACTCTTCATAACATTCTGGAGTATATGCAAATTGCCATCAAATGCAGCAAACTTTGTGAAAATTAATATTTGTGTCATTTTCAAAACTTTTGGCCACAACTGTTGTCTGATGAAACCAAGATTGAAATGCTTGCCTTCAAATCTAAGCATCATGTCAGCAGGTAACCAGGCCCTGCTCATCACCTGTGTAATGTCATTCCAACTGTGAATCACGGTGGTGGCAACATCATGCTGTTGGTCTGTGGACTAGGAGACTAGTTATGAGCAACGTACAGAGATATCCTTAATGAAAACCTACTCTAGAGTACTCTGGACCTCAAACTGGGCATAGGGTTTGCCTTTCAAAAAAACAATACGCCTAAACACAAAGCAAATACAACACAGAAGTGCCTTTGAGACAGTCCTGGGAATGTTCTTAAGTGGCCAAGCCAAGGCCTGAAGTTGAACCCAACTGAATATGTCTGAAAATAGCTGTCTACTGAGGGTCTCAATCCAACCTGACAGAGCTTGAGACGATCCGCAGAGAAAAACAGAGGAACATCGCCAGATCTAATAGTCTGGAGCTTGTCACATCAAACCGAAGAAGACTACAGGCCTTAATTGCTGTCAAATGGGCTTTAACTACAGTAAGTAATGCGTAAAGGGTCTGCAAACTCGTGTCAATGGGATATTTCAGTTTTTTATTTTTAATACATTTGCAAAACTTTTTAAAATTTAGTTTTTTGCTTAATCACAATGTGGTATTCATTGTTGATTAATGAGACTAAAATTTGATTGAAATGATTTTAACATAAGGCTGCAAAATATCAAAACAAAACAAATTAGGAATTGTACCATGTTGGAAGGGGGTGCCTCTTTTTTCTCTAGAAAGGATACCTGCTAGCTAAATAGGGTTATACCACTTGGGGAGGGGATGTCTTTCTACTAAAGGCATGTGCATTCATTCATGAGAATTTAAAAGCAGCTGGACTGGCCCACCAGGAAATCTGTCGGTGTTCCCCATGACCTCTGTAATATACAACAATATTTAACAATTAGGATTAATATTTAAAACTATGAACAATCTTTAACAATTATGAACAATATTTAAAAATTATGAAACAGATAAATATATAGTCTAACTTTCAGTTGTACAAATTTTTTATTAATTATTTCTGCAGGATAATTTGAATGGTACATGTCATCTTAAAATATTTGGTTCTATAAATAGGGAAAAGACGGCAACCCTTTCTTATTTTTTGTTTCATGCTTAAAAGTGATAATGCCAGGATGTGGCTACTCTGGTAGCCAGTTCAGGGTTGACCTTTCCCTTTTTCCTGAGCTTGTCGGTGTTAGAGTGCTGCTTTGGCTCCCCATAACGCTATAATTGGATTAAGTGGGTTCAGCAAATGAACGGATTATTTAGTGATGCTTTGCAGGGCATTGAGATCGTCTGTAACTGTCTGGAATGGAGCGGCAGTGCAGCTGAAGAGCGACAGCTCACTAATTGTGTTATTATGCTTTGAACTGATTAATGGAAATTTAATCATCACACACACATCCATAATATTATGTGAAACTCCTCTGCATAAATGTACAAGATAATAATCTGTAATTTGTTAAACATTAATAATTGAGTGGTTTAAATTGTTAGCTGAATATATAAAGGATTGGTGAAAAATGTGCAGTGCTTCCATTTGGACATGCCTAGATCTCCGTTGTCAGCTTATTTTGTAATCTACTCAACTTTATTTTATGAGGCTGGGCAAGTACAAGGCTGTTTGGTCTGACTTTATACGCCATGTATAATGTGAGGCAAATTATGAGACAGTAGCAGGCATAAAAATTCTTCAAAGTAACAATGGCTTTATTAGTGCAAGTCATTTTCTAATTATAGTTAAGAGTTATTTGACAATAATTCTATAAGTCAGCTCTGCATGAAGGAAAAAAAAATCCATTGTGTCACGCACGCGCATCTAGGGAGCCGCGGAAAGACCCGATGAGCAGCGTACAACAGTCGGCCAGGGGATGGAGACAGGGCACTAACCTTTCTTTTCTTATTCCCGCAGAAAGCCAGACGCAGCGCCGCCTTAAACACTCTCAAGATGCCGTGTAATCCACCCGTAACCACTTCCGCATTTCTAACCCTTCCTCTGACCTGACCTGATGACATCACCTACCCATAAAACACCTCGGTTCCTCCCAGCATTCCAGTCACCAGTGTCCGGTCCCACCTTATTTAAGTTCCCCTCTGCGAAGGGATGATGTTCTTGGTTGGATGCATGTTTGCAAGAATAATTAATTTGATTTATAGTTTTGACAGTATACGGGGCCAGAAACCCCAACCCTTTATGCGTGTCTTGACTTTTATTTACACTGGCGTATTCGGCAGGATACAGAAGTCCGGAGAATGAACGAAGGACAGGACCTTAATAGTGTGCTGACCAACCTGGCGAACCAGCTGCATGCCCTGCAGCAGAAGCAAGCCGCCACCGAGCAGGAGCTGGCGGATACCCAGTCTCGACTCACAGCAGCCGATGCAGCTAGACCGGAGCCCGCGCGGCCTCCTCCTCCTCCTCCTATTGTGTCTCTGACTGATGCCGATGACATCGAGGCATATCTTTCTACGTTCGAGAGGACTGCCTCTCGTAATCAGTGGCCGCGCACGGAGTGGGCCTCCATACTGGCACCATACCTGAAGGGGATCGTGCAGAAGGCTTATCATGACCTACCCGTTGAGGAAACAGCCCAGTATTACCTCCTAAAGGCTGAAATACTAAGCTGATACGGCATTATGTCGGACCAGCAGGTGAGTGAGTGGAGGCAGTGGAGGTATGACCCCGATCGCCCAGGCCGAGCCCAGGGCTTCGAGTTTTGGAGCAAAATGGGACACTGGCTACGGCCAGACGTCAATCAAGCCTGACACATAGTCGAGCAAGTAGCCTGTGAGGGCTTTATTAATGGCATGCCAGATTATCTCGCCCAGCAGGTCCGGCGGCACCTGTTTAGTGACATGAAAAGCCTCCTGGATGTTTTGGAGCGTCAGCTGGCGGTGAACTGAGGTGGGGCGGTTGAGAGGTCTGCTCGTGGTGCCCGACAGGGACGCGTCGCCACCCCTGAGCCCTTCCGTCGCAATGCGGAGCCTCCAGGTAAGCTAAAAGAGAAACCCCCGGCTTTGCCCCGCTGTTTCAAGTGTGGCGAAGTCGGGCATACCCTGCCTGCCTGTCCTCAAAATGTGGAGCCAATGGATTGCACCTGGGTTAAGGGAGAAAGGTACTGTGCTCTATCTAATCCCTTGGCTGTTCCAAACACGGGAGTGGTGTTAGTTAATGGACACTCGGTGGTGGCACTGTTCGATTCCGGGAGTAACATTACCATTGTTGCTCGCAGTTTTGCCTTACCGCGACAGTGGGTATCCTGGTGGGTGAAAGTTACGTGTGTACATGGTAAGACCAAGTCATACAGGTCCGCTAACTGTTTTATTACCTGGAAGGGTGAACCGAGACGGCTCCGAGTTGCCATGCTTCCCGATCCCCCCTTTCCAGTTATATTAGGACAAGACTGGTCTGAAAGCAATTGCGGTAAGAATGTCGCTACTCCCACCGCCGGATTGGGTCTTATTATGGACGGGCAGGCTAACGTCCCCGCGGCCCTCACGCCGTGCACTGCGGCAACTACTGATGACGTAGGCTCTGAGGGGGGAGATATTTTGGTGACGGACCCTGGCCCGGAAGTTCAGGCACAGCCGGTCAGCGTCAGCCCCCTGGATCCATTGTGCTGGGTGGATAGTCAGTTTAAAACCACCCCAGCCTCGTTCAAACGAGAGCAGTGGAATGATGACTCTCTAAAGTTTGCTCGAAATGCTATTGTGTCAGTTGACGGCAACATGCCGCTTGTTCCCATACCTCCGGGACCCTACTTTGTTTTAGAAAACGATCTGTTGTATCGCGTGGAGGATCATGAAGGCGAGGTACGGAAGTTGTTGCTAGTGCCACGAACCTACCGGCGGGAGGTTTGTGAACTGGCACATGCCCACCTCCTTGGCGGCCACCTCGGCGCCGACAAAACACTGGAGAGGATTAAGCTCCGGTTTTATTGGCCCGGAATTAATGCGGAGGTCCGTCTTTTCTGTCAATCCTACCCAGATTGTCAGCTACGGCAGATTCCCTGAAGGGACCGTGCTCCTCTCATTCCGATTCCTCTTATTGACATCCCGTTTGAAAGGATCGGAGTCGATCTTGTTGGGCCCCTGCTGCCTTCCACCCGTGGCTTTAAATACATATTAGTCATGGTAGATTACGCCACCCGGTACCCAGAGGCGGTTCCATTGCGCTCTGCCAATACGAAAAATGTCACATGGGAATTGGTAGCCCTTTTTTCCCGAGTAGGTATACCTAAAGAAGTCCTCACGGACCAAGGTACACCGTTTACTTCAGACACGTTCAGGGAGGTTGCCAAATTACTCCGTATTAAGCATCTAAAAACGTCTGTGTATCACCCTCAGACGGATGGGTTAGTGGAATGATTTAACCAAACCCTGAAACAGATGCTCCGCAAGGTAGTCGACGCAGACGGTAGGAACTGGGATCAACTTTTACCGCTGGTCCTGTTTGCTTACCGGGAGGTGCCACAAGCCTCTACAGGGTTTTCCCCTTTTGAGTTATTATATGGCCGCCAACCCCGGGGAATATTGGATTTACTTAAAGAAGGTAGGGAAGGAGAGGCACTTCCCTCCCCCAATATTTTGGAATACGTCGTGCAACTGCGTGAACGTTTAGAGAAGGTTCGGCCTCTGTTAAAAGAAAACGTGTCAAAAGCTCAAGCGGCGCAGGCGCGTCAGTATAACCGAAACACCACCCTCCGGGAATTCCAGCCGGGGGATCGTGTAATGGTGCTCGTGCCTACTTCCCACTCTAAATTGTTGGCTCATTGGCTGGGCCCTTACAAGGTGAAAGAGAGAAAAGGGCTCGTCGACTATCTGGTGAAACAACCAAATTGTCGACCGAGCGAGAGAGTATACCATATCAACTTGCTAAAACCCTGGAGAGACAGGGAAGATAATTCCCCCCCAGGGAACGCCCTCTCCCTTTTCTCACAAAAGGTAGACCTTAACCTCGGACCCGATTTGACCGCCTCCCAAAGACAGGAGCTGGAGTCAGTCATCCTGTCCATTCTGGAAGTAGTCAGTGAGACACCAGGACGCACCTCACTGATTGAGCATGATATCGTGACTGACCCGGGGAAGGTAGTGCGGGAACGCCCCTATAGACTCCCGGAAGCAAAACGAGCTGAGGTGGAGATGGAGATACAAAAGATGCTTGCATTGGAAGTAATTGAGGAAAGTCACAGCCCTTGGTCCAGTCCCATCGTCCTCGTTTCTAAGCCCGACGGCTCATGGAGGTTCTGCAATGACTTTAGACGTCTAAACCAGATCTCCAAGTTTGATGCCTATCCCATGCCTCGGGTAGATGAGCTTATCGAGCGCCTGGGTACGGCTCAATATCTGACTACCCTTGACATGACGAAAGGGTATTGGCAAATTCCCTTAACGGCATCCGCCAAGGAAAAGACAGCCTTCAGTACCCCTAGTGGGCATTGGCAGTATAAGGTTCTCCCCTTTAGGCTGCATGGAGCGCCAGCGACTTTCCAACGTCTGGTAGACAGACTGCTAAGAGTCCACCAGCCCTACTGTGCTGCCTACCTGGATGACGTGGTCATCTATTCTAGCACCTGGGAGGAACATATCCTGCAGGTTTATGCCGTTCTCTTAACGCTAGTGAAAGCCGGCCTCCGCATTAATCCGTGCAAGTGTTACTTCGGATTAACTGAGGCCAAATATTTAGGCTACCTAGTGGGTGGAGGTCTGGTAAAACCGCAATGCTCCAAAATTAAGACCATCCTAGAATGGCCCCGTCCGACTATCAAGAAGCAGGTGCAAGCTTTCCTGGGGTTAGCGAGTTACTACCGCCGGTTTGTACCTCGTTTCTCCGAGAGGGCCGCACCCTTGATTAATTTGACAAAGTAGAGGGCCCCTTTGCATGTGGTATGGGATCACCTAACTGAACAAGCATTTAGTGACCTAAAGTTGGCCATAACCACGGCACCAGTATTGAGAACCCCTGACTTTTCTCTCCCTTTTGTCCTCCAGACCGATGCTTCGGACACAGGTCTTGGCGCCGTGCTGAGCCAAAGCATCGACGATATCATCGAGATATGCTGCGGTGGAGCGGGAAGCCCTGGCCATCAAGTGGGCGGTAACTCACCTGAGGTACTACCTGTTGGGTCGGGAGTTCACCCTGGTGACGGACCATGCCGCCCTCCAGTGGATGGCAGTCCACAAGGAAACGAACCCTCGGGTCACAAGGTGGTTTTTGGACCTTCAGCCGTACAAGTTTGCCGTCACTTATTGTCGAGGTAACCTGCAGGCCAATGCTGATGCTCTCTCCCGGGTCCACGACCTCTCAGTTCGGGCCGCCCGACCCGATGGGTCTGGGCTGAAGGGGGGGTCATGTCACGCACGCGCATCTAGGAGGCCGCAGAAAGACCTGATGAGCAGGTAACAACAGTCTGCCAGGGGATGGAGACGGGGCACTAACCTTTTTTTTCTTATTCCCGCAGAAAGCCAGACGCAGCGCCGCCTTAAACGCTCTCAAGATGCCGTGTAATCCACCCGTAACCACTTCCGCATTTCCAAGCCTTCCTCTGACCTGACCTGATGACATCACCTACCCATAAAACACCTCGGTTCCTCCCAGCATTCCAGTCACCAGTTTCCGGTCCCACCTTATTTAAGTTCCCCTCTGCGAAGGGATGATGTTCTTGGTTGGACGCATGTTTGCGAGAATAATTAATTTGATTTATAGTTTTGACAGTATACGGGGCTGGAAACCCCAACCCTTTATGCGTGTCTTGACTTTTATTTACAATTGGCACAAAAAAAATTAGTCGGCAGTGTGCTTTTGACTGGAATATCCATGTTAGCAGCTCACAGACTGGGGAGTACGAGCACAATGAATCCACTGGTTTAATGGCCTTCACCCAGCTGAATGTCTCCTTTCTGCTTTCCACATGTTTAAGCTTTCTTAGGGCTGAGACTCAGTCTGCTCACTACGTTTCAATGATTTGGACAAGAATATAATGAATAAAATGGTTAAGTTTGCAGATGATACCAATCTAGGAGGAGATTAACTGAGAGAACATACAGGCTTGGTCAGATATGTGACAGATGAAATTTAATGTAAGTAAATGTAACGTATTACATGTAGGAAGTAAAAATGTAATGACTGAATGCACAATGGGAGATCTGAAAACTGAAAGCACACCTTATGAGAAGGACCCTGGGAGTCATAGTGGATTCATCGCTTTCTACATTGAGACTGTACACAGAAATGATCAAGGAAGCTAAATGGATGTTAAGTTATCACAAGGTGTAGGGTACAAATTGAGAGGGGTTATGTTTAACTTAAACAACACACTATTGAGACCTCATCTGGGGTATTGTGTTCAGTTTTGGTCTCCATATTACAAAAGAGACATAGCAGCACTAGAGAAAGTCCAAAGAAGAGCAACCAGGCTGATTCTGGTCATTTGAGCTATGAGGAGAGACTGAAGGAGTTGAACCTTTTCAGTTTAAGCAGTGGTGACTAAGCAGTGACATGACTGAAGTGTATAAAGTTATGAAATGAATTATTAATACAGTAAATCCCTGGTTGTTACTTTAAAGTAAATTCTGCAACAAGAACACAGTGACACAGTTAGAAACTTTTTAAGGTCAGATTTCTCACAAATGTTATACATTTTTTCTTCACACAAAGAACCATGGACACATGGAGTGAATTACCAAGTAGGGTAATGGATAGCAGGTGTGAGAGTTTCCCGGACACCATCAGTCGGAGACCACATCTTTATAAAACTCACACGTATATTAAGCACCATTATACAAAAGTTTCAGTCCCAAACACCACACACAGCACTCAGCAATAATCTCCACAATGAAATTCTTTCTATCTCAGTCCTTAGCCGCCTCTACTCTCCTGATGGGAGCTTTGTACTGCTCCCACTCCCGACCCAAGCTCCCAGACTGTAGGAAGGCACCGCCTTTTTATTCCCGTCTGGATGTGCTCCAGGTGGCTGGTGACAACCTTCCGGCAGCACTTCCTGGTGTGGCGGAAGTGCTGCCCTTTGCACTGGAAGCACTCTGGGCGTCCCTGGCAGGTTCATCCGCCATCTTGCCTGGTGTGGTGGAAGTGACCGTTCTCTGGGTCCCACGAGGCTTGAGGCGCCCCCTGGTGGTGGTCATGGGTCCCAACAGGCCAGAACCTCTTTGTTCCTCTCCCGTGGTCCTCTCCTAGTCCAGGGCGGTTGCCCCCTCGTGACCCGGATGCTATCCCTGTCCCTTTCCCTTTCCGGTCTGTCCAGGCATCCTGGCCAGGTAAGAACCCTAGCGATCTGCCACACAGGACTTTATGGGCTTTCACATTTCAGCTTGTAAAGGTGGACAGTAAAGGTGAACAGGATGAACAAGCTTGTTAAGATGAATTGCCTGTGCTCATCACAGTTGTTCTAACGTTCTAATATTTGGTTTCCTTCTTTTCACCTCCATGACAGGGCTCCAGTTCACCTTCATGGTCCTCATACCTGAACCTTGTCACTTCACAACTTGACAATATTCATTTCTCTCAACTTTCTTGTCTATCTCTGCCTTGATAAAACTCAAGAAATTCATCTGATCACTCTGATGTCATTCCTTTCCAACTGTAATTTGTATTTTCCCTTCATTATAACTGGAGCTATCATCAGACTAACTTTGGTGTACCCTGCTCACAAAGGGACCTTAGCTGAATAACAGGAAATGTCCAGGTTTTTACCAAAAGGAAAGACACTCAAAGCAACCAGCTATCCTGCAGCCATCTCTACCTGACTTTGATCTGCGTGATAATAAACCTGTCCAATGCAACCAAAATAAAAGGCTTTTAAAAGACAAATATGAGTGGGTAAGACATGATCAGAGCAGATGTCTAATAGGTCACAGTTAAGAGATTGTGTCATTCAAAAGCAAGTGCCCAGTAGTGCAGTGAAAGAAAAAAATAAGTAGAAAGAAGCAAAAGATGCTGTATTCCTATTATTTGTACCTGACATTTGCAGCTTTAAATAAAATCTAAATGATGATTTCAGTAAATACCTCAGCTGAGCTGAATGGACTGACCTTCAATATTACGTCTTCTAGCAGCTTTAGCAGCAATCTGAAGCCTAATAACACCAACACAGACGTGAGCCACAATGTGGTAGACAACAAGGAGATAGGACACCCCAAAACATCACCAATCCTAATGAAGATCTCCATTCTCGTCTTTTTGTTTAAATACTGGAAACATAGAGCCCAAACTGCTCAGTTACATATCACCTTTCTGCTATAAAGTGGCCTAAACTTTCGTTTTTAAAAATGTGTAATTGATGTTTGTTAACTTCTATCAGACATTGATTTTCTGTAGATGTGATGCTGCACTCATTGAGTTGTTCCTTACATTCATTGTAAAACACAATTGAACAAAAAGGGAAGCTAAAGTTGACCTGATACAAAGTTTTGGTTTCTTTTTTTATTTCTACGTCCATGCCTGTGCCTGATTTATTAATGATGTGTGTGATGTTCATCGTCTCACACGTGCTCATGGGAGACAGTTTATAGCCTCAAATAAATTTATTTCCCCACTGAACTCAGCATTGGCGCTGCCTTCTAACTCTACTAACTTTGTCCTGCAGACCAACAGAAGATACCTCAGCCTAATTCCTCTTCCAGTTTTCAGGAGATGCCTTCCAATGCCATTGTTTCCTCTTCTACCCCTCAAGATCCTGCCATATCAAGACGCCATTTCTTCTTCCAGTCCCCTAAACCTGCCTCATTCTGTCTGCTCTGTATATATCTCAGCCATCTTGCTACGTCAGTCAGTTCTGGAGAAGATCTTATATCAACCTCTTTTTTATTTTGGCTTGTATGACAAATATATGGGGTGGAATCCCCAAACCTTATGGTCTCTTGTGTCTCTATATTTTACATCATATAATATGTGAGTAGTGAGGTGAGGGGGGCCTTTTTAAGTTTTGACAACCTGAGGCTCGTAGGGGTCCTAATCCAGCTTTGCTATTCATTGGTCATGTCTACTTTCCAAAATTGACAGAAATCCTCAACAGCATGTGTAAGTGTTTTCCATTCAAAGCCTAAGAGGATCCATTAAAACATAAAACTCAGTTCCTAGATGGCTGGAGATTTTCTTTCCAACTGCTTTACACATTAATAACCTGTTACTGCGGCTAATGGCATATCCTTCTTTAATTGACCTGCTTCTCGACATTCATAAACCTTAATTTTTTCCTTAACCTGCAGCCAAATAATGAAATGCAAAGCAAGACAAAAGTCGACCACTTAACCTGGAGATCTTGAACTCAATTAATGGATGGTCACCATTTTTGCTATGACCATTTTCTTAATTAGATGCCAGTCTTGCTATTAATGATACCTGTGTCACGCGTGTGCGCATAGGGGACAGTTTAAGGGCTCTGTTGATTGTAATTACCTGCCGCTCCAGGGGTTGGCGCTGTGTTCTAGTACCTTTTCTTTTCCACCCTCTGTAGACTGAATGAATGACAGCTGTAAGATCTCTGGTATCAGTTCTGGTGTCTGCCCGCTCGGACCCTTCTCTTCCTGCAGAACATATGACTGGAAGTTTGGCTATTTTGAAATCTGTTCACCTTGGAACTCCAGTCTGAAAAGACATTCTTTTGCAATTGCTGCTTATGTTTTTCACTTTTCAGTTATACTGGGTCACTGGGTGGTGCCCCAAATCTTTATTGTGGTTATTTAATTCTATAGCTAATTAGTGCTCTCATTCTGCCGCAAAAGGTCTTTTTCAAAACTGTTGACTTACGTTTTCCTGAGAGCACCATCCAGCTGTTTTGTGGACCAGAGCCGTTGAACATTTCTCAGTATGTTACTTTTTTCTTTTCATATATTGTCTAGTAACAGATGTTGTTCGATGGACACACAAGTGAAAATAAGTTAGCTGTGCATCTATTGGCTTGCTTTGCATTCATTGTGGTTAAGGTAAAAAAAAACAATTAAACCATCTGAATCCTTAAAAGCAAGTCAAAAAGGAAACAAGAAGGTTCTATTAGGAACAGCAATTGGTTACTAATTAAGGAAATGTTGGGAACAGAAGCATAAAGCTACTGCGGCCCTCCAGGATCTGAGTTTGACATCCCTGAATTAGAAGATATAACAAGCAAGGCATATAGTGTGCAGCAAAAATATTCATAATTAATATGTCACTGTTATTTATGCCTTAATAGCTTATGCAAATATCCTGTATGTGATTTTTTTTTGCTACATTACATATTTTACACATAAATTAGTCTGCATGTACACACACACACAAATAAAAGTGTGTTAATTTGTGCTGAACTCTTTTCAGAAGTAAACATCCAGGGAGGAATTAGAAAACCAAATTAGAGCTGAAGGCCTACAAATTAAGAGGATTTCTGATTAGACTGAAAGAAAGAGGCATACATGGAGGTCTATCTTTTATTAGGCAAGATGTTGTAAATGTATATCTTTATCTGTTTATCTATATATATTGTCACACACGTGCGAGTAGGAGGCAGCTAAAGGGTCTGTAATAAAACATCCGACCAGGGGGGCGGCGGAGTGTACTGACTGTCTTTCTCAGTTCCCTACAGACCTTTCCTGGGAAATCCTTCAAGGTTCCAGCGCCTCAGCTGACGTCACTTCCGAAGCCAGCCCCTTTGCTGACGTCATTTCAGAAGCCGGCCCCTTTGCTGACGTCACTTCCGAAGCCGGCCCCTTTGCTGACATCACTTCCGAAACCGGCCCCTTTGCTGACGTCACTTCTGGTTCCGGCCATTTTGATGACATCAGTTCCTCTACAGGCCTTTAAAGCCTCCATCTTGGGCTATTATAGTCAGTTCTGTTTTGGACTCTGTAATATGCACATCATGCTACTTATTTCAACCCTTTTGCAGCTGGGAAAAACAATATATGGGTGGCTACCCCAAACCTTTATGATGTCTTGGACTCTTGATTATCACAATATGCATTGTTACCTGTCGGAGGATCTCCTTATAGCCCCTGTCAATGTATGGGACAAGAGGGGGCGCTATTGCTAACACTGTCATCTCCTTTTAGAACATTAGAACACTCTAGACGAGAACAGGCCATTCAGCCCAGCAAAGCTCACCAGTCCTATCCACTTATTTCTTCCAAAAAAACATCAAGTCAAGTTTTGAAAGTGCCCAAAGTCTTACTGTCTACCACACTACTTAGTAGCTTATTCCAAGTGTCTATAATTCTTTGTGTAAAGAAAAACTTCCTAATGTTTGTGCGAAATTTACCCTTAACAAGTTTCCAACTGTGTCCCCGTGTTCTTCATGAACTCTTTTTAAAATAACAGTCTCAATCCACTGTACTAATTCCCTTCATAATTTTAAACACTTCAATCATGTTGCCTCTTAATCTTCTTTTGCTTAAACTGAAAGGCTCAGCTCTTTTAATCTTTCCTCATAATTCAACCCCTGTAGCCCTGGAATCAGCCTAGTTGCTCTTCTCTGGACCTTTTCTAGCGCTGCTATGTCCTTTTTGTAGCCTGGAGACCAAAACTGCACACAGTACTCAAGATGAGGCCTCACCAGTGCATTATAAAGGTAGAGCATAACTTCCTTGGACTTGTACTCATCGTGCTATATGTCCTAACATTCTGTTAGCCTTCTTAATGGCTTCTGAACACTGTCGGGAAGTCGATAGCTTAGAGTCCACTATGACTCCTATATCCTTCTCATAAGGTGTACTCTTGATTTTCTGACCGCCCATTGTGTATTCAAACCTAACATTTTTACTTCCTATGTGTAATACTTTACATTTACTGACATTAAATTTCATCTGCCACAAATCTGCCCAAGCCTGTATGCTATCAAAATCCTTCTGTAATGATATAACGGATTCCAAATTATCTGCTAATCCGCCTATCTTGGTATCATCTGCAAACTTAACCAGCTTGTTACTTACATTCCTATCTAAATCATTTATATATATTAAAAATAGCACGGCCCTCGCACTGACCCCTGTGGAACACCACTCTTAACATCGGCCATTTCTGATGAGGTTCCTCGCACCATCACCCTCTGCTTCCTGTGTCTGAGTCTATGTTTTCTCATCACAGTGCTGAGATACTGCTCAATGAGGGTAACTGTCTCTGCCCCTTCTGGTTCACTCTTCGTAAAAGCTCGAGCTTCCTGGAAGGAGGAGTCATTCTCAACAAGAGCTACCTGTCGAACAGAGCTCTGCTACAGAGTAACCTAACTTGTGGCCAACCCGCTTTGCTTTGATTAGCAGCCCTGTTCCTTGTGACACATACACTGAAGAGCGTTATATTTTTGTTGAATAAAAGTAGGTTTAGAGTTGTTTGTGTGGAAAAAGACACACAGGTTACGATTATTACAATAGCTTTATTAACTTTACTAACTCAAAAGAATGTCACAATAGCACAGTGCACTTAGGTATGTTCTGCTCAAATTGTTGGCCTTGCGTGCTCAGAACTGTAAACTTACTTTTGCAGATCCCTGTATGTAGGGGCTTCGCCTCTATCGCTGACGTCCGAGGTTCGATTCCCGTAAGGGAGTGCAGTGAGTGTGTACGCCTGATGAGCCCAGAATTAGGGCGAAACACGTGTCGCGTACTCTTTGCATTATTTGACAGTAAACTATTTCAACCATTCTATGATCTGCTTCTCACAACTGAGGGCACTGTGGCGGATGTTAGCTGACTTGCTGACCAACCACAAGCGTTACCTGGTAGGTAACCACCCATACAATCAGATTGTGATTCAGACTACGAATACCGTGAATGTAATTACCCCGATCTACATGCTGTCAAATAAACGAACCACACGCCGTGGCGCAACGCTAGGGGCTTTGTCTCTAGCGCTGACGTCCGAGGTTCAATTCCCGTAAGGGAGTGCAGTGAGTGTGTACGCCTGATGAGCCCAGAATTAGGGCGAAACACGTGTCACGTACTCTTTGCATTATTTGACAGTAAACTATTTCAACCATTCTATGATCTGCTTCTCACAATTGAGGGCACCGTGGCGGATGTTAGCTGACTTGCTGACCAACCACAAGTGTTACCTGGTAGGTAACCACCCATACAATAAGATTGTGATTCAGACTACGAATGCCGTGAATGTAATTACCCCGATCTACATGCTGTCAAATAAATGATCCACACGCCGTGGCGCAACGCTAGGGGCTTCGTCTCTAGCGCTGATGTCCGAGGTTCGATTCCAGTAAGGGATTGCAGTGAGTGTGTACGCCTGATGAGCCCAGAATTAGGGCGAAACACGTGTCGCGTACTCTTTGCATTATTTGACAGTAAACTATTTCAACCATATATATACATATATATATATATATATATATATATATATATATATATATATATATATATATATATATATATATATATATTTGTCACACACATGCGTTTGGGAGACAATTTATGGGCTCAAATAAATGCATTTACCTGCTGAACCAGGGGTTGGCAGTGCCCTCTAACTCTCTTTCCTCTCTCCTTGTAGAACAACTGATGAATTCACAATTTAACCAGCACTTCTGGGGCCTCATGTATAAACAGTGTGTATGCACAGAAATGTTGCATAAGAAAGTTTCCACGTTCAAATCGTGATGTATAAAACCTAAACTTGGCGTAAAGCCACTCACATTTCCACGGTAACTCATACCCTGTTGTACGCAAGTTCTGCACTTCGTTTTGCAGACTGGTGGCACCCAGCGTCAAAGCAGTGCTACTGTTCCTGTGTGGTTTCCCTTTCTTTTTCAGATCCACATCCCTGACGCGGCTTTATAAATACACTGAAATTAACCGCATATTGTTTATTAGTTTAAGGCATCTGATTGTAATTAACCTGTAACAATATAATGGTCCACGGAATGGTCAAACTATTCTAAATACAATAGCTGCTTTAGCGTTGTTACTCTCACTGCACCTTCTTCTTCTTCTTTCAGCTGCTCCCACATCGGATCATCATTTTACATATTCCTCTCACTGCACTACTCGGAGTATTTATATCACTGTATCTGAGTGTGAATCACAGCTGTACAGTAGCTGATCGGAAAGAGAATTATCGATATACAGTATTAAGTACATGCTGCCTCAGCCATTCGCTATTTGAACTGCTCTCATCCGACCAACGCTTCAGAGCCTTTCCTGTTCGGACTTCGCAGTTCACAAACAGTTTCATCCCTAGAACTATAAACACACTCAATCAGTCCATCAAGTGCTCCTTGTAGAACTGTTTGTACTTGCAAGTTTACAGTGAGGTAATTATACTTATGATACAGTTATAATATTGCAAAACCTGAGCTACTTTATAAAGTGCGTATTTACATATGATGACGATATAATTTTTAAGATGAAATGCAGCAAAATATATTTATTATATTATACAGATAAGACTTTAACTTTAACTACATAGTGCCGCAGCGCTAGCGAGCTTGAGCTTTGTTCACGGTTTGTTCCTGCCTCGCGCTGTATTCTTGGTGTGGCTGGCATGACACTGGAAGGATAGATGGATAGAATAATTAAACATTACGAATATATTTCAATGTTCCTTAAACGTTTTGAAGAATCAGCGTTCTAAGCTTACAGATGGCTTACTGTCTATTACAGAGCTGATTGTGTGGCGATTGGGTATTTGGAGAAAGAAAAATAAGGACAGGAATTGGGGGTTAGTACGTTTGAAAAAGACAGTACTTCTGTAATAAAGCATTTCATCAAAGGTCGCACATAGCGCAGCCAGCATCTTGCTGTAAGATATGAACAATCACTGCGCCACCGTGTTCCCATGTTTAATAACATGCTTTAACTCCTATCATCATGAAAATGATATCATGTATACTTCTCAGTATTTTAATTATTCAGAGAGCTGTAATATTACGAATGTAATGGATTCTGTGTCCTGTCGGAGGAAGACAAAGCCCGGAAGCACGTAGTGATTCACACACATAGAGCACATAGAAGATCAAATACAAAAAAAAGCATTTAACGTGCTACGTTAGTTACGATGGGATTTGAGAAACTAGTAAATTAAACGATTTTAAGATGAAGTTTATGATGTTCTACTTTAATGACAAAATAAACTACGTGATTAAAGTGGAAATTTCGAGATTAAAGTTGACATTTCTTGCTTTTTTCACACTGTGTGCCTTTTTTTTTTCTCTGTACCCTAATAAGCTTTCATATGACACTTAGACGGTGGGCTACGACTTGCCTTTTCACGGCGACTTTGATATCTGACAACTTCTTCTTTATTTTGGGCACTGTGTGACTTTGTGAACTTGAGCTTTTGAGTTTCTCCAACACGCTATGTCACTCAATCAACTTTCTTTTAGTTGTTTATACCTCTGTTTAAACCAACAAATAGTATGTTTTTCTTTGCCTCCACTTGGTATTCGCTGAAATTCTTCTATTTTTCCTCGTATTTTTGCCATTGCCTTTTCACAGAACACTGAGCTTAAGGGCTATTTATATTGATTTGCATATTCAAAGAGGCGTAATTCTGGGAGGAGTTGGGGTGGGGCAGCAGGCACGTGCATGTGCTTTAATTTCCACGCTGACCGGGATTTATGTAGCGGAAGAACGTGGAAGTTGGCGAACGCACAGATTTATGCATCTGGATTTTTTTGTGCGTAAGTACATTTGCGCTTTTGTGCTTATGTCATGTTATAGCGCAAATTCTACGCACGGCGTTATGCATGAGGCCCCTGGTCCTTAAACAATAATGTTATTTCTGGTTCCAGTCCTTAAGACCCTGCCTCCTCCTGATGTCACTTCCAGTTCCAGAATGCCTTTCACTCATGACATCACTTCCTTCTGCCAACTATATATACAACCTCCATTTTTGTCATGTTCCATTTTGAACTCCAGTCTGTAAAGATGTCATTTCCTTTTTTCAACTGCTCTACAGTATACAACCTTTGAAGGTTTTTGTGTGCTTATTTTGCAATTTATGCATACAATGCAAAGTTCATTCACTAACTAATTCACTCATCAACAAAAATACAATTTCCAGTTTAGTTAAAGAGCTGAAAATTTGGCAGGGTTGCACATCTAGGGCATTAGAAAAATATAGACTAACTAAATAGAAAAACTACATGCATCAAAAGTTTAAAAATGCTTTGATGGATTTGAGTGAAATTTGGTAAGATTATCCATCCATCCATCCATTTTCCAACCCGCTGAATCCGAACACAGGGTCACGGGGGTCTGCTGGAGCCAATCCCAGCCAACACAGGGCACAAGGCAGGAAACAATCCAGGGCAGGGTGCCAACCCACCGCAGGTAAGATTATAGATAAAGGAATATTAGCTGACATGTGCTTTATTGTCTAAAAATTTTTTATTTGTCGATATTTAAGCAAAAGAAGATTCAGATGAGACATGATTGAGGTATTTTAAATTATGAAGGGAATTAGTTCAGTGTATCGAGACTCTTATTTTAAAATGAGTTCATCAAGAACACAGTTGGAAACTTAAGGGTAAATTTCACACAAACTTTAGGAATTTTTTGTTCACACGGAGAACCATAGACACTTGGAATAAGCTACCAAGTAGGATGGTAGACAGTAGGACTTTATGGATTTTCAAAATTCAACCTGATGTTATTTTGGAAGAATTAAGTAGATAGGACTGATGAGCTTTAATTGACTGAATGGCGTATTGTTGTCTAGATTGTCCTAATGTTGTAATATTTATTAAAATTAATGTAACTAACATGTTGTGCCCTGCAATGACAGGGTGCTTTATGCAAACAAAGTACACAGCAGAAGTGATTGACGGGCCACATGAATAGCACCACAGGGTGGAAATATAGGCAGGAAAAAAGAGATGTGATCATGTTGTAAAATGGAAGGAGAAAGTTCAGCGAAACAACAAGGAAGATGCAAAGCTCAATTGTTAGCAAACATTGTTTTTTGCTGTTGACTACCAGCACTCTTAGATACACACCAGCTCCCATCTTGGTTATCAATTCCACTCTGTCGATTCTTCAGCCCTGAGTCACATCTCTGAAAACTACAAGGGAACCGACTTTCCAAACTCGATCTTCAGTTGCAGTGCTGCAAACTCCAATAGGGAACTCATCACGCCACCCCCTTAAATCACACAATATCCCAGCGTCAGTCTTAGATAGGGGCAGTTGAATTTCTAAAGGGGAAGCCACAGAAATTTTGTCGTGTTGCTCAAAGTTACTGCCTCCATGCTCACTACTGTTCACGTTATTAATACATCAGAGTAACACATACAGCACATTATCGGCACGTCAGTATATCCACTTCAAGCACTGCTTTGTGTATACACACATCTGTGAACTTTAAAGAGTACTAACTACAAGTGATAGAAAACATGAAAAGAAATACTGGACTGGAGTGAACGATATAAGCAAATGAAAACTGTAAACATTTATTAATGATAATAAAGCATATTCAAACTTCACATATTTCTTACGGATTACTAGTTTCAATTCAAAGGATTACATTTTCCTGTAAATTATAAATATCTATACAAAATTTGAACCATCTATCTGTAATTATAACCATAGTTTACTTGAAAATTCGCAAAAGTATTCAATTAAAGTGTGGCCCAAAAGTTGATAGAATTCCTTATTTTTCATATAAAGCAGGAGAACAAAATCTTATTGGCCTACTGTAAGAAAAAGTGTTTTCGAGTAATCCTGTTTACACAACACAGACACACAGACAGACATACAGTAATTTCAAAAATGGTATTTTCAGACTCAGTAAGGTCTAAAACATCAAGATTCATCAAAATCTTGAGATAGAATTTTTTCCACGATTCCTGTACTCTCTCTATCCTATGTATACGAGAAAGTAAAAATGGTGGCTAAGTGTCAACCTCCACCAAGTTATTGGGGTTTGTGTCTTTCTTACAGCAAACTGCACAGGCAAACTGATCGAGAAGGTGCTCTGGCAGAAAGAAAGAGAAGAGTGGCGGCCGAAGAGTTGGGCGAGCTGATTGTTTGATTAGGTCAGCTGTTCCACATCGGCACTGTGTGGACTGCAATCAGTACATGGCACCCATAGGAGTATAAAGGGAGGGAGAATGGAGAAAGATGGGAGGTTAATGGAAAGAAAAGGAACAGAAGGAAAGAGTCGGGATCATAGCTGAGCCTATGCTGCTACAGAGAGGAGGCAGGCTGTGCAGGAATTCAGCCTAAGTGGAGCAAAGGCACTCCAAGGTGGGGTCGCTCCTGCTGACTGTCCAGAGTAGATATAGTGACCAGCAACTCTGAATGGGCTCCCCCTGAAGGCCAAGGCAATACGGCGGGAGAAAGGAGTGGGGCTTGCAGAGTCCGAGGGATGGCAGCGAGAACACGACCTGAATTAAAGGGCTGACTGCACCTCTCAGAGGATGACCCTCTTGCTGGGCAGCAGAGGAGATGTCTGTTTTAGAAGGAAACACAGAGGCTCAGAAGAGATTTTAAAGGACAAACGTTCTGCTTTTAACCTTCACATTTTAACCTACTTGTATTTATTCGTGTATTTGTTTAATGGATTTTAACCTCCATTTAGTATTTGCTTTTATTGGGATTATTTATTGACTTATTTATCAATTGAACTGCCCCGCAATTTGTTTATCAATGGCCACATTCGTTGATGGAATGCACCTGTTCTTGTCAATCTGCATCTTCATTCACCCTGGCCCATCTCAGGAGTATACCAGCTGCTGGTAAACCGGGCATCACATACATAAGGAGGTGCCGAAGAAACAGGAATCATTCCATAGAGCCAGTTTCCTTACCGCAAGTCATTCAAGCTCTGAAGTGGGGTGTGAGCTTGGGTTCTGCCTTCAGCATGGAGAGTGCAAAACACATCTAGCACAGTTTCTTTAGTCTTACTTAGCAGAAAAGCAGATATTGGGGACAGCTTTGTCTTGAAATGTTTATTTTTCAAAGTGCTTAAAATTCTGATCTATGAGGCTAAAATATTTTTATAAATATCAACATCCTGATTCAAAAGCTCCAAATTTTTCTAAGAGTAATTATGGAAAAAGTATATGTTCTTGCTATTTTTATTTTTTAGTTATAACTGAAAATATATACATTTTAATTAAAGACTTTATGTATTACTATATTAGTAGTGATATATCTGTATATTTTTTTTTATTCTGCTGGCTTGCTGATGAAATCAAAAAGGGAAATATTGGGGAAATGTCTCCTCCTGCTGGCCACAAAATGAAAAGGCTTACAGCAATCATCTCTATATATAATCTTCATTTGGATCTTGATCTTTGTTTGTCCGCGAATGAATTAGAAGAAGAAGCACTAGATGGCAGTAGAGAGACAGGTAAAACATAGGCATTGCATTAAGAATCTCCTCCAGGCTTATAGTACTGAAGACTGAAGTACTCCAGTCACACCTCAAAACACAGACATTCAAACTAAACAAATTGTTGTGCTTTAAATTAACTAATCTTTATATATAATCTTCATTTGGATCTTGATCTTTGTTTGTCTGCGAATTCATGTTCCCCTGACAATGCCTTGGTTGTTACTTTTCTTTACAAACACTGTTGATAGCACTCTTTGTGTTTAGATCTGGCGTTGACACCGTGCTTTGTGTTTAGATCTGGCATCGACACCTGCTTCGTTGTCGAGACTGTGTTATTTTCTATTTCTATCGACCGTCGTTGGCAGCACTTCGTCCAAATCGAATGTTCACCCGCTTCTTGGAGTCGGCAGTCAGAGTATATAAGTCGGACACACTTCTGTGATTTTTCATCAGTCGGCGTTTGGAGGTCAAGAAAGAAGCATTGGTTCTTCCTTACTCTTTGGATTGCCACAAAGCAACCTGCGAGATTGGAGAAAGGTTGAGAAGAGATTGTGAGAGGAAACGACAGCGTCGTGAAAAAGAGATGGACTGTGAATGGAGAGACGCAGAAATGCTCCTCCACCACCACATAATTACTATTCGGACAGTGATTCCAAGTAGGCCGTTCCTATCGAATCAATGTCCAAGGGTTTTCTTTTGTAATTTTGTTTCCCTTATAAAAAATCATAATGCTGTACGACGAAGGGCCCAGTTCACGACTAGCAGCCGCGTTTAAACAGGGAGCCCTTCACAGACAACTTTAACACGTGCAACGTAGTTGTGCGCACATGGCTAGTTATCCATATTAACTGAGCCCAACCTCATTTTCTGCCTTTCAAGAAAAGATGGTGATAAGCGAAAGGTTCTGCTTTATCTTTTTAACCAAATAATTACAGCTATAAAACAACAGGTAAACTGAAGACACAATAACTTATTTAACATACTATAGTCGGAACCATTTATTCTATTTCACGATTGCAGGGGCCATGGCTTATACTGGCAGCATCGGGCATAAGGTAGGAGAACTGTCACAAGGTGCCACTCCAATTCGGAGCCAACAACTCATAAACAGGTCCATACTAAGCAAATTTGAAATTTGTATCTAGAAGGGGATGTGGACAAAACTAACGCACTGAACCAGTTTTGTAACAGATTTTCCCTCCTTCCACTATAAGCAATTTTTTCCAATGACCAGTTCCCCCCACAACACCACCTACTACATCAACAAGTATTACCACTTCGATTGGTATAGCCATGACCATGAGTGTGGGCTGTCCATAAATAATGACCAAGTGAAGAGACAACTGATGAGGCTACACACAAGAAAAGCCACAGGACCAGTAGGAGTCCGTCCTTGAGCTCCTAAGGCCTGTTCAGTCTGTCCCTAACACTCCAGAAAGTGCCACTGCAGTGGAAAACTTCCTGCATTGTTCCAGTTCCAAAGAAGGCAGGTGCTTCATCTAATGACTACAGACCAGTGGCACTTACGTGTCACATCATGAAGAACTTTCATCTTGTGAAAGAATACCAGCACCCACTGCTGTTTGCTTATCAGACAAAGATTGGAGTGGAAAATGCAATTATCTATCTGCTTCCCAAGGCTACTCCTACCTGGACAAGGCTGGCAGCACTATGAGGATTCTGTTTCTTGATTCTTTCAGTGCCTTTAATTCCATCCAGCCATCCCTGTTAAATTGGTAAATTCAGAAATATGTACTGTAGGTGGGTGAGCCTGTGGTGTCCTGGATGATGGACTATCTGTTGAGCAGACCACTGTTTGTGAGACCCAAGGACTCTGCTTCTGATATGAATGTGAGCGACACTGGAGCAGTCTTGTCTCCCATCTCTTCACTCTGTACACCTCCATCTATAAATAGAACACCAGGTCATGTCACTTGCAGGAATTCGCAGATGATTCTGCAATTCTCGGGTGTATTGATAAGGGGATTAGACAGAGTTCAAGAGTCAGGTGGAGAACTTCGTTTTTGGTGTAGAAAGAATTGTCTTAAACTTAACATCAGCTAAACCAAGGAACTGGTTATTGACTTTCAGCACACCAAAGTGCCTCCATGTTCGGTCACTATTCAGGAAGTGGATGTAGAGTTGGTGCACTCCTACAAGTACTGAGTGGTTCACATTAATGACAGTTTGGATGGTTCTTGGCATATAGAGTGACAATATAAGGAAAAGGCAGAGCAGGCCCTTTTTCCTTAGTAGACTGCATTCCTTTAATGTGGAGAGTGACATCCTTCACGTCTTATATAACTCTGTGATGGCCAGTGTGATTTTCTACTCTGTGGTGTGCTGGGCTGGTAACATCACCTCAAGATAGGCCCACCACATCAACAAGCTAATTAAATGGGCAAGTTCAGTAATGGGACATACTGTGGACCCCCTGAATTAAGTAACAAAGGAGATTAAAACAAAGCTGCATGTCATTATGAACAATGCTGCACATCCTCTCCCTGACAGACAAACACAGAGGACTTTCAGCCATTGAATTATTCAGCAGAAGTGTGTCAAGAATGCTACAGGGGTTCCTTTATAACAACAGCATTACATCTGCACAAGGCCTCCCTGGGACTTTGACAGCCAAGTTAGAAGTTTTCTTTTCTTTCTTTTGAATTGTTCTTGCTTTATAGTAGCAGTGTGTTCACACAAAAGTGTGTGTGTATATTTATTTATATGAAATGCATCTTTTTCGAATACCCCTCAGGATCAGAGCACAGGGTCAGCCATTGTACAGCGCCCCTGGAGCAATTGAAGGTTAAGGGCCTTGCTCAAGAGCCCAGCAGAGTAGCATCTGTTTTGGCAGTGACGGGGATTCGAACCGGCAACCTTCGTGATGTCAGCGCAGATGAGCTATCTATCTATCTATCTATCTATCTATCTATCTATCTATCTATCTATCTATCTATCTATCTATCTATCTATCTCATTTTTCTTAAACACTTTAAACTTAATTCAACATATGAAATGTGATGTATAAATTAATTTATTAATTATAATAACAATAATAATAATAATAACAATAATAATAATAATAATACTGCAGTGGGTTGGCACCCTGCCCGGGATTGGTTCTTGCCTTGTGCCCTGTGTTGGCTGGGATTGGCTCCAGCAGACCCCCGTGACCCTGTGTTTGGATTCAGTTGGTTGGAAAATGGATGGATGGATGATAATAATAATAATAATAATAATAATAATAATAATAATAATAATAATAATAATAATAATAATAATAATGCAAACACAAATATAGTTTTTAAATGTTTTACCTTTTTGTACTTACCTGAAATGCTCCACAGGATTTAATTGGATAAAGGAAGATATTGGTCAGCCTATTAGATACATTGGCACTCTCTGGGTGTGTCATCTGAGTCACCAACATGTCTTTTTTTGCTTCCTGGTCATAGTCAACCTTTGGCTCCGTGTTCACAGCTGTACTTTCATAAGAAGCATTTTGATGTGAGCCAGTAATAGAATTAGCAGTCTGCCTTTGTCTAGACCTGGGAGTGTCAGGTAGGGTGCCAACATGGACTTTGCAGCTGAATGACGAGGCCAGTCCTGATGTTTCATCATCTGTTCCAGTAATGCTGCATGTAAGTAGTATGGCTTCATCAACCCGGATTGGACTCTTAGCAAATGACTCCACAATGAATTTCAGGAAGGTCTGCACATCTTCAAATGTGGACATGTAGCCAAATGATATCCTGACTGATCCAGTGGGTTGTCCATCTACAATATCAATGTTGTCTCCACAGATGTGGCCTGCCTAAATGAACCAATATAAAGTGGACCATGAGATGTATTTTCTGGATATTAGCAGGTCCAACTAATTGATAGCACTCAGATTAGAAAGTTCAAATGAGGTGCATGACATAGTAATACATTACATAGAGAAGGAGGGAAAGGTATATGAAACAAGTGTTTATTTTCAGTGTGGCCTGTAGGGGTACCACAGAGCCCCAAATCCCAGACACCACTGCACTGACACAAATACCAGGTTCAAATGAATACATTAATTTAACAAAATGCCTTCAGACAGGCTTCTCCTATAACAATAAGCAGTGACATTCTTTGTTTTTACTTTTTTTAATTCTCTGCTCCTCCCTAGAGGACCTTTGTCCTCTTCTTCTCCCAACATCAACTCACCTGAGTAAGGCAGAATGCCTGCTTTTATGCCAAACACAGGAGTACATCCCAGGAAGCACTTCCAGGTCAGGCAGAACTGCCATAAAACAGGGGAGTCCCCTGTTAGCACGCAGGGAACCCAACATGGCTGCTCTTTTAGAACTACAGTTGTCCAAACTGAATTTATATCACTTTTCAGAGACCTGTTTCTACTTTGAGTTTAAAGAGTTTTTTTTCTGTTGATCAGTGTCAAAAAAGCCAACGTAAATCAACTGTGATTCATTGCTATTTAACAGTAAAATGTGAACATTTCCAAGGGATGAATACTTTCTATAGGCACTGTATGTAAAATAAAGACTAACTGACATTTTTGGAGAGCTTGCTGCTACCCACTACTTTACCTGTTGGTTCTTTTTTATTCCCTGATTGCTGATGCCCAGGTGGAGCTGGCATGCCCCCATGTTGCAGAAACAACCTGTGCGCAGGTGAATATTGTGCAGACTGGCCAGTTTATCCACCTAAAATGAAACAGAAATATTAGAAGTTAACCTTTTACCAGCTTTGTGAAGAATGAAAATTTTGATCCAGACTACTTCTGATGTGTTCAGTTTGTTAGTTTTGTGTGTTTTAGTAAAGCACAAGTATTTTTTTAAAATTGTGAAGTAAATACATCTATCCAATGTAGCTGTAGCTGGCCTGGTTTTGAGTTGTCACATTCTCCTTAATCTCTGTAGGCCACTCTCAGGGGTCTCCAGGTTTCATTCCAAAGCTGTTTGCTTCAGATTAATTGGTTAATAAATGATTGAGTTTGGGTGTATGAGAGAGCCTGTGTCCTGTGATAGACCAGCGTCCCATCCAGGGTTGATTCTTGCCTTGTGCTTGTTGTTGGTTGACCATGTCACCCTCAAATAGATTTAAAAGGTTGGATAACCTGGAATTGACAAGCCAGTAAACAATGGGTTCAGGATTGATTTCTGAAGATTTTTCCTTCAAGCAGAAATTGAAGATCTTTGCAGAGTGAACTATCTTGAGACATTGACTTGTTTACCTCAGGGTTTACTACCACAACCTGTCATGACAATAAAAGCACTGGAATGGCTTTTTAAGCTCCAAACTAATCTGTTCAAATCCAAGTGGATCAATCTGTTAGTCATGAACATCTATATAATGCTCACAACATTCAATAAGATTTTTGCTAAGCACTGATAAGTGTACAAAATAAGGACTATAACAGGTTACAAGCAGGCTGTAAAGCATGCAGAGGAAGGGAACAAGAGCAGAGCTAATGAGGAAAAGCAGTTCTTCAACAGGTTTGACTCATTTTTGTCAGCCCAGTCCTCCCTCAACATGGCTAACCTCTGTGTGCAAGCTGAGGAGATTACAACTATCATCTGCACCCTGCATGACCTACCCCTACAGTAATATCACACCTGTGGTGTCCAGCCCCCATCCACTCCCTGGACCATGTGTCTCTGCTGATCAAGTGAGGAGAGAGCTGGGAACACTCTGCATAAACAAGGCTTCAGAGCTGGATGGAATCAGACCCAGAGTGCTGAGAACATCTGATAGCCACCTCGGAGGGGTCCTTCAGCACCTGTTCTCTCTTTCCCTGAATTTACAGAAGGTTCCCCAGCTGTGGAAAACTTCTTGTGTGGTCCCATTGCAAAAGGAGGACATTCCAGTGATTCCAAGTACTTCAGACCAGTTGTTTTTACTTCATACATCATGAAGACCTTTGACAGGCTGGTCCTAAAACAGTTATGACCCCTGGTTTCAGAACAACTGAATCCTCTGAAGTTTGCCAATCAGACATATACAGGTGTGGAAGATGCTCTGATCAGGATCATGTTCTTTGACTTTTCCAGTGCTTTTAACACCATTTTGTTTCATCGACTGGGAAAAAAGCTCAGTGTTTTGCATCTTGATGCCCCCACAGTCTCCTGGATCATGGACTACTTGACCAACAGACAGCAGTTTATAAGGTCCAGGGACTGGTTGTCAGAAACAGTGGTTTCTAATACTGGAGCACCTCAGGGCACTGTCCTGTCTCCTTTCCTGTTTACCCTCTACACAACAGACTTCTATTACAATACCAGCGCTTGTCACCTACATAAATTTTCAGATGAATAGTCCATCATAGTCTACAGTGTACAGGAAGGTTGTGGAGGACTCTGTCTTGTGGTGCAGGGAGAACCACTGGTAATTAAACATCAGCAAAACAAAAGAGCTGGTGGTGAACAAAATTATCAGGCAAGGATGCTCCATCACAGGGCAAACTCCAGACATAGTGGGAGCTATTGTGGAAAAGAGGATGTTGGTAAAATTGCCTGTCATCATATCCTCCGTCTCCTACCATAGGCACTCACTTGGAGCACTTTTAGCCACAGGGTCATTACATCACATTGTGCTAAGAAATGCATTTTGAAGTTTTTTCTGCCTACAGCTATCAGACAATTCAGTGCTTTCTCCTGACATACTTTTTAAGTTCATTTTCAAATTTCTGCACAATATCCATTTATTTATTGATTGATAGATTGATTGATTGTATTATCTGTCCTGTGAGACTTTATTTTGCTTTTTATGTTTCTGCTGCTGTATGCATATGAGTTTCCCCTTGGAATAAATAAAGTTTATCTAATCTTATCAAATCTAATCTAAGAAGGCTGAGGCCACCCTGGGTTAACGGGTAAACAAAATAAGCACACACTTAGGGTGCCAAGGGAATGGGAGCAGCACAGAGTTTCTTCCCCCATTGTTAACTTTTTCATTGCCACACTCAACTTTAATTGAGTTTGTTTGTTATTGCCCTTATCTGCCATATTTGAATTTAATTTGCATTGTATTTTCTTTGGCATATGAGTAACTAAAGTTTAAAAGTTTGGTGTGAAAGTGCCATCAGATATCACATTTGCTTCTGTTTTATGGCATAAGAGCTTCACTTCCATTGAGTGTAAACACAGCTGGCTAAGCCCGGCTAGAATGTAACTCATCAGCTGATTTGTGTAACAGATCCTTAAGCTTGTTCTTTTATTATTTCTTTTACTGATTTTTCACATAAATAAGGTAAGTTTTGATCTGTTATTTCATCTTCACTACTTGTTAAATCTTAATGCCTTGACAGGAGGAACCGACAGTGTGCCATTGTTGGGCAGTGCTTAGGGCATCAGTTGGCATAATTCAACCCTGGGTGAGGTGAGTCACCGTAAACCTTTGTGAATGAATGAATCCATCTTTCTTTCATTATCGTCATCACCATTTATAAAAACTGCGACATTTAATTTAATCGTTAATGTTCTCTGAATACTGTATCTCAGTATGCCATCAGCCTCACCCATTCTTGTACAAATCTCAGGCTCAGGTTTTATTGCTGCCTGCTTCTGATAAATTTACTAAACCAATCAAGTTTTAATTTCCTGCCATGAAGAAACAAAAGTGCTGCTTAACCGGGAAGCCTGTTTCACCTGAAACCTGGAAATGTCTTTTGTGCAGAATAAAAGCCGAGCTTCAAAATCACCAGGTCTGCTGTCAAAAAGCACACAATGCTTCATACTCCACTCTGCCTTGCCTTTGTTCTTGAGTGGGAGCAAGCTGACAAAATTACAATAGCATCTGAGCAACACATTTTTAACATCAGCAACTCTGACTCTGTGAAAATGTAATAAAAAGCCTAAGAGACACACACGAGGGGGAGCTGAAAAAAAGGAAAATTGGTGGATCTCTAAAAGCGGACTACAAAGGTGATGACAACAAAGGCTGTGTATCTGAAATGGGAAATCATTGTTGGAAAAACATTACTTAGTAAAACTTATTTCTGAATTTAAACTCTGTCTTGGTAAGAAGTCCTCAGTTATCATCGGACCCCCCCCCCCCTTTTATTATCCAAAGGAAATCCAGACAACTTTGTTAGTTACTTATTTCCATATCTAATAAGGTTTTCTAAAAGAACAAAGGCATTGCCAGTTATTAGATTGGACATCAAATGCCTTTTCCATTATTTCTGGGGTCCATTGACTCTTTTTACACCTTTATTGGGAATTTTCAGAGCCGTAGATATGGAATCTACTGTTAGATTTTGTAGCTAAGCCTTAATTTTGCTTTCTTATCTTTCTTTTTACCATTCTCATCACCATATTCTGTAGGTATGGCTGTCTCCTTTTTGCTCTTTGGTTGTTAGAGAACTGACAAGAATCTGGATATTATGGCAGCTTAGCTATTAGCTAAACAAACGGGCTTGGCGGACTGAATGGTCTCCTCTTGTTTGTCAAATTTCTTGTTTCTTATGCTCTTATGTTAGGGCCCCCCTTGCATCTCTAAGGGCATGAATTTGGATATCATGAGGCTCACCCAATTATTCGTAGTGGTTAAAAGTCACTTGGATAGAACATGTCCCTATCCGAGCAGACAGATTCCAAATCAAGCCTTTAGTTTAGGGCCTTTTTGAATCCCTTTTAAATTCTCAATTTTTTTTTGGATCCTTGTCTTTCTTTTTCAAAACTGATTTTTGGCTTTCGTAACAGTACGTTTGACTTCTTGGTTCTCAATCTTTTTTTTTTTGGTTTTGACTATATCTCTTGTCCCAGTAACTATTTCAAACTTTTTGGTTTGTTTGTTAGCATAACACCAGGATGTCACAGAATAGAATAAATACAGACAAAATTCAAGAAGAGTACCTCATCCAAGAACCAAGGGGCAAAATCAGTAAATGCAAATGAGAACAAAACAAATGCAGTGGAAATCAAGAATTAATCACAAACAATCAATGCCAAAGCTGAAGTCAGCATATCACTTTCACCTTAAAGACTTGCTGAAGCTATCTCCTAGCTGTAATATTAGGCAGCCCAGTCTCCTTTGGCTCCAGATAAAGGAGACAGGGTAGATAACTCTACATAGAAACATAAACAGTCACAGAACAGCAAAATAATTAATAAAGATAATGTCATGATTTAGGATGAAAATTGATAATACCATATTGTGTACTGTTGTCAGGGTAATGTCCCTCGTTTCCAGGGGCAGGGTCTCCAGGGTCGTGACCTTGACATAATCAGCAATGGGCATAAAAGATCAGCGTTTCTCTAGAAACCTTATCTGATCTGTAGATAAAATCCTTAATTTCATTTTGATCTAGTGTGTGTTTTCTCTTCTTGGATTGCCTGGTTTCAACTTATTGCATGTAATTTGACCTTGAATTTGCCTCTTGTCTGGGTTATCTTGGTTTATTTTGCTTTTCTTTTGTTTTGTCTTTTGCCTGCTTCTCTCAGTTTACTCACAAAATCAGTTCTCCTATTTCCTGCTGAGTCAAGACAGATAATATAAGAGAAAATCCTAATATTAGAAAAAAAAATACAAAAAAGACTAAAAACAGAATTAATAAGATAATATGAAACACTACATTTAAATAACAAAAAGACTAAATAATCAAAATATAAATTTAAGCCAGGGCAATAGCTCTAGCTGAATTGTATCATACTAGGGCTAATACTTTTGTGTGGTGCTTTGACTTTGTTTTTACTTAATATGTTGGTTTGGCTTGGTAATTTTCGCCTGGTTTAGAGGTCCCTGCTCTTTGAACCCTGCAAGTTACCTTTTGACTTTTCCATCTCCTGGTCTTTCATATAATCTTCGATTTGCCTTTTTGTTTTTGGTAGAACAGCCACAATATAGCATTCGTATTCTAATCTTTCTATGTTGCAGTCTCCTTTATGGTTTGTTTTCAAGTCCCATTAAACATTCAGATCCGTCTACTGTGTTTTGCTAATAAACTGGACCTGATAAGCTGATATTGTCCCACACACCATTGACACCAGGCTGACCAAGTTAAAACAGGGATCAGAATGGGGGTATCTACTTCCACTAGTCTCATTTACTCTACATTGTATTGTCACATTAGTCAATCAGAAGTCTAGAAATAAAAATCCATTTATAAAATATTCTGATTAATCAATTCTAGAAATATTTTCACTTTCTTTAGTTTTGTTTTTCAAGCATGGAAGAGGTCAGTGCAATGGTTCAATGGATAGCTCCACTGCCTCACCGACCAAACATCCTTTGTTTAAATCCCTGCCTGGTTATTGTCCATGTGAATTCTACATGTTCTCCCTCAGGCTGCATGGGGTTGTGATGCCCCGTGCCAGAGACACATGGCCTTGTCCCTTGGTGGGGCATCTAGCAGTTTGAAAACTGAAAACTGAGGAAGGATCAGTAGCAAATGAAGAGGCAGACAAGAAGTAAAGCGCAAAAAGTGCCAAGTGTTTATAAAATCTTAAAGAATTAACATGTCCACAGTGTATCAAAAAAAACTCCAGTGTCCAGGATGAATAAATAAATAAATCATTACAAATATTTCATTAAAGCGCAAGAGAATCTAAAACAGCGAGTTGTCTTCTGAGAGAGATCATGCAAAATCAGTGCATATAAATAATAATTTAAAAGAAACGTGTAGTCCACTTGGGCAGCTGTTGTGGGTACTGATCCAGAGAGTCGCACACTGTTCAACCCCTCCCTGGAATTTGAGTCAGACCCCCTGGCAACTTGCCTTATGCCACCATTGTTCAGAGTCAGAATCCCGCATACAGCAGCAGCTTCACTCAGCTTCATAGTTTCGCCAGAGCTGTCTTAACAGCACCATAGGCCACTGGGCAAAGTAGTACACTGGGTCCCCTGTTTTGATAGCAAAACAGAAACATACATAGGCATCAGAAACATTGTGGGCCCCTCTGCTCCTGGGGTCTTGGACCAGAGCCCATTATGTCCATATGTTAGGATGGCCCTGGACTTTCTGCCTGGCATGCTTGTCTCTCAGACTGTTCCTTGTTTTTGCCAGCCTCCTCCTGGCTTCACTGCTATCTGAGATTGATCAGCAGATCCGGTCCTCTTCTCCTCACTGTCTCTCTCTTCTATGGAAACCCGCATCCAGTTCATGCCATACTGTCCTGCTTTCGACTCTCTCTCACTCTTGAGCTTCTACTCGTTCTTTCTCCCTTACGTTTCCATCCTCCCACTTAGCCCCTCTCCACTTTTAATATTGTGCTCTGACAACCTCAGCTGATGCCTGGCACTCACCCTGCTGTTAACCGCCATTTGCCTTGTTAAGGTGAGTGCACGTACATGCCAGAGCCGATTAACCTGCGGACTAAATAAAAAGGTAAAATATTAATAAATGAAAGCCGCTAAGACATCCTAATAGACGTGCCCCACCACAGAGGTTTTTCCTGGTGCTCCGGTCAGCCTCCGCAACAAATCTCCAGATGGAATGCTGTCCTGTCCAGAATCGTCTCCCAGCTGGTGTTCAGTTCTGCCAGGGTACTTTCTAACCCCATGTTTCTCTGACTTGGATTAAGCAGGTTTGACAATATATGAATGTATGTGTGAATGTTTGAATGTATGTGTATTGTGAACTGAACAATCACAGAGGTGTTGTAATTGTTGGAGTGTCAACCCTGCCAATCCCCATATAATAACAAAACTTCAAAATAAAACAACATTTCATAGGACACAAATAAGACAAAAATAGTTAGTGCTCCCTGCTCTTCTTAACAGTGAAATCAGTTGTCAAGATTTCCATCTCAGTATCTTGAGCTAATCAAAAGACGACCTCCTTCTCTGAACTTGCTGTTTATATCGGCCCACTCACAGAAGTGGAGGCACTTGTGATCTAAACAACTTGTGTCTAGGCGACAGCTCCATGCTCTAGAAGGGACACATTTGTAACACTGTCACATAGTGCCTTGGTCTGGTTACTGTTGTGTCTTTATGTACAGTATATCATCTCTGCGTTTGCTTATGTGATGTTTACTGTTTGTGGGGAAAGAAATACAGGCAATGGAAGCAACAGCTAAAACATAAAGAACTCTTTCCACGTAATGTTCTGGGTTTCAGTCAATGTTACTGAAGTTGCCTTGACAACATAGCATCATACAGTAAATAAAGGGAGCGTGCGGGAAAATCAAACTTATAAATCTACTTTTCTTTCTACTCACATGTACAGCTAACACAAAGCCAGACTTAGCACACAAGGGGTCATCATTTAGAACTGCTAGGCAAGCATTAGAAGACAAGACAGGGACAACTGCAAAATGGGCATTGTATACTATTTCTGTGTGTCAATGTCAGCATGAAATTGTATCCTCTCTTTGCCTTGTTTGGAATGGCTTGATTCACCTAAGTGGGGGCCTACAGGTGAAGAAAGAGTATAAAGCCTTTGTAACATTGCCCGGCACACCTTTGAAGCCGACGGACAGATGGGAGATAATGTCATCTGATACTGAAAATCCTACCAACGCAGCGACAAAAATGGCAGACTCTGTACATCGGGCCCCGACTCCCGAAGGTCTTGTCATGGCTTCCTTCATCTGTTATGCCGCATAAACCGTCATTAAAGAAAGCAAGGTTATTTCTCTTATGTGAATTCTTACTGCCGTATCACTAAGGCGGGGGGGAGGGGGGTATCGCCTTTTTATATTATATCTATATAGTTTCAGGTTATGTAACATGCCGCAATTACAGAAGAACTTATTCCAACAAGGCAGCTAGTGCTCCCTGCTGGATACAGATGGTGAATGTGGCCACCTCAAAGATGGACAGCGCGATTGCCAAGAGACAGTGAGGAATTGAAAGGTGAGGAGGCACTCAGGTCTGACCAAACTCTATGTTCCAGACGGGTGAGAATGAACTGATTTTTCCCTCCATAGACGTTGGAGTAGAAAGGCTACACTGAGCCGAGGATGTAGCAGTGACCTGGTGGCTGATCTCATTGTATTGCACTGGCTGTTTTATAAAGGTGACTGGGACATTGTGCTCTGTGTAGTTTGTTTTTAGTCAATGTTTACATGTAGTGTATTATATTTACAGTATATATATACGTCAGGGCCGGATTAAGAGCTTAGGGGGCCCGTAGCACATTTCAAATTTGGGGGCCCTTTTGGTCATGCATCATCTGAAGTTTAGATTCTGAACAGTTCAAACCGGACTAAATAATTATTTTACTCTCGATTATAATAAGAATCTATACTAATAAAAGGCAAAGCCCTCACTGACTCACTGACTGACTGACTGACTGACTGACTGACTGACTCACTCATCACTAATTCTCCAACTTCCCGTGTAGGTAGAAGTCTGAAATTTGGCAGGCTCATTCCTTACAGCTTACTTACAAAAGTTAGGCAGGTTTTATTTCGAAATTCTACGCGTAATGGTCATAACTGGAACCTGTTTGACTGACTCACTCATCACTAATTCTCCAACTTCCCGTGTAGGTAGAAGGCTGAAATTTGGCAGGCTCATTCCTTACAGCTTACTTACAAAAGTTAGGCAGGTTTCATTTCGAAATTCTACGTGTAATGGTCATAACTGGAACCTGTTTTTTGTCCATATACTCTAATGGAGGAGGCGGAGTCACGTATCGCGTCATCACATATTACGCCTCCTACGTAATCACGTGAACTGAAAACGAGGAAGAGATTTACAGCACAAGTCAAACGCGGGAACGAAGGTAAATGACGTTAATTGTTGACTGTCTTTTAATACTGTGTAAGCAGATATATTAACATATGTGCAATTAAACGTGTGCATTTACGGGGTGATTTCTCAGGCTTAAAAGCTCACCTTTTATTAAAAAGGTAAATGCAAACTCTTTTCATTCTTAAGGGCACAAACCACGTTAGATTTCAGCCGTTAAACGCGCAAAAATGTCAGTACACCAGATAAATAAGCGCAACATATTATCAGTTGTATTTTATGCTTACAATACATATAGAAATGTGTTAATCGTTAACTAATATTATGGGATGGTGTTTTTCGACTTGCGCCTTGATTTAAACGATTGCATGTCTTGGTGGGTTTGCATAGCTTATTGTCAATATCTTTACACCTCTTTTTAAGACTTAATTTAAAAAGGTTTTCTTTTCTTCCTAATTAAAATTTAAAAGCAATACTTCACCGCTGCGAAGCCCCTCTAGCGCTGACGTCCGACGTTCGATTACCATAAGCGAGTGCAGTGAGTGTGTACGCCTGATGAGCCAAGAATAAGGGGGAAACAGGTGTCGCGTACTCTTTGCATTATTTGACAGTAAACTATTTTCATCCATTCTATGATCTGCTTCTCACAACTGAAGGCACCGTGGCTGATGTTACCTGACTTGTTGGCCAACCATAAGCGTTACCTGGTAGGTAACCACCCACTCACTTCACTCCAATACGGGAATCGAACCTCAGACGTCAGCGCTAGAGGCGAAGCCCCTAAAATTGCGCCACGGCGTGTGGTTTGTTTATTTGACAGCATGTAGATCGGGGTAATTACATTCACGGCATTCGTAGTCTGATTCACAATCTGATTGTATGGGTGGTTACCTACCAGGTAAAGCTTATGGTTAGCCAGCAAGTCAGCTCGAAGTGATCACTCGAGTGAACGCAGCTTCACAAAAAAACAGATCCTTAACAAACTGTTATTGGTATATTTCCCTCAATTTTAAAAGGTTTTCTTTTCTTCTTAATAAAAATTTAAAAGCAGTACTTCGCCGGTGCGAAGCGCGGGGATTTGAGCGACTGACGCATACAGACATATTCATGAGTGCAGGTACTTCGGAAAGAAAGCACCGTGTAAACCTAAACTTTAAATTAAGTTCATAGACCTACAAAAGGTTGCCATTGATTTGAGGCAAGATTGCTTTTCTCATGTACAACTATACGTTGCATTCTTAACAGTAAGCTTGCACAGCTTGGTCATATTACAACCTGAGTGCTGAACTGACAACGTCGTATACAAACAGAACTATAACAATCGTAATAAACAAACAAAAAAAAAAGCGAAGAACCCTTGGATTTAATAAAAAGGCTCTTTCCTTGGCGAAGCAAGGAAAAAGGAAGACCTTATATGGCATTCGTTTATAAAACAGCGGAAAAGCTGTGTTAAGGCTGCTTCACAAAAAAACAGATCCTTAACAAATTGCTATTGGGATATTTTCCCTCAATTTAAAAAGCTTTTCTTCTTCATAAAAATTTAAAAGCAGTACTTCGCGGGGATTTAGATATATATATATATATATCTATACATATTAATAAAAGGCAAAGCCCTCACTGACTCACTGACTGACTGACTGACTGACTGACTGACTGACTCATCACTAATTCTCCAACTTCCCGTGTAGGTGGAAGGCTGAAATTTGGCAGGCTCATTCCTTACAGCTTACTTACAAAAGTTAGGCAGGTTTCATTTCGAAATTCAAAGCGTAATGGTCATAACTGGAACATATTTTTTGTCCATATACTCTAATGGAGGAGGCGGAGTCACGTATCGCGTCATCACGCCTCCTACGTAATCACGTGAACTAAAAACAAGGAAGAGATTTACAGCACGAGTCAAACGCGGGAACGAAGGTAAATGACGTTAATTTTTGACTGTCTTTTAATACTGTGTAAGCATACATATTAACACATGTGCAATTAAACGTGTGCATTTACGGGGTGATTTCTCAGGCTTAAAAGCTCGCCTTTTATCAAATGCGGGAACAAAGGTAACTGACGTTGTTCACTGTCTTTTAATACTGTGTAACCATACATATTAACACATGTGCAATTAAACGTGTGCATTTACGGGGTGATTTCTCAGTCTTAAAAGCTCGCCTTTTACTAAAAAGGTAAATGCAAAACTATTTTCAATCATTCTATGATCTGCTTCTCACAACTGAAGGCACCGTGGCTGATGGTAAATGACGTTAATTTTTGAGTGTCTTTTAATACTGTGTAAGCATACATATTAACACGTGCAATTAAACGTGTGCATTTACGGGGTGATTTCTCAGGCTTAAAAGCTTGCCTTTTATCAAATGCGGGAACAAAGGTAAATCACGTTGTTCACTGTCTTTTAATACTGTGTAACCATACATATTAACACATGTGCAATTAAACGTGTGCATTTACGGGGTGATTTCTCAGTCTTAAAAGCTCGCCTTTTACTAAAAAGGTAAATGCAAAACTATTTTCAATCATTCTATGATCTGCTTCTCACAACTGAAGGCACCGTGGCTGATGTTACGTCACTTGCTGTCCAACCATAAGCGTTACCTAGTAGGTAACCAGACACTCACTTCACTCCCTTTCGGGAATCGAACCTCTGAGGTTTTCTTTTGTTCTTAATTAAAATTTAAAAGCAATACTTCACCGCTGCTAAGCCCCTCTAGCGCTGACGTCCGAGGTTCGATTACCGTAAGCAAGTGCAGTGAGTGTGTAATTACATTCACGGCATTCGTAGTCTGATTCACAATCTGATTGTATGGGTGGTTACCTACCAGGTAACGTTTATACTTGGCCACCAAGTCAGGTCGAAGTGATCACTCGAGTAAAGGCAGCTTCACAAAAAAACAGATCCTTAACAAACTGTTATTAGTATATTTTCCCTCAATTTAAAAACGTTTTATTTTCTTCTTAATAAAAATTTAAAAGCGGTACTTCGCCGGTGCGAAGCGCGTGGATTTGACCGACTGACACATACAGACATATTCATGAGTGCAGGTACTTCGGAAAGAAAGCACCGTGTAAACCTAAAGTTTAAATTAAGTTCATAGACCTACAAAAGGTTGCCATTCATTTGAGGCAAGATTGCTTTTCTTCTGTACAACTATACGTTGCATTCTCAAGAGTGTGCTTGCACGGCTTCGGATATAGATATATATATATATATATATATATATATATATATATATATGTATGTCTATATATAAATATGTAAGCTTATAAGTACTGCCTTACTTCTCTTTAAGAAAGGAAGATGTAATGATACTTGATTTAAACGATTCCATGTCTTCCTGAGTTTGCGTAGCTTATTGTCAATATCTTTACACCTGTTTTTAAGACTTATTTACTGAAACGGGCTTTCACGAAAAAAGTTAGGGCTTTGCTACAGGATACACCCTCCACAAGTTAAGAAAGTAAAAATAAAATATATATTTCTGTTTTATTTAAACCTTTTAAGTTCGTATGCATAGCCCCATTTGGCTGTTTAATTTTTTTTTCTTTCTTCAGTAATATTTAATCTCCTTAAAGAAAAACAACATATCCATTTTACTTTTTTTGTATCTCTTTAGTAATATTTTAGTGTAAAATGATAACCAGTATTTAAACCTTTTATGTTACTTTATACATTTATTTTACACAATGTTGAAAAATTAATAAGAAAGCTACATATTTTGGCAGCTGCTGCTTTCATTTTCAATGAAATGAAAAAAGCTCTCCAAGAGAAAATGTCAATGAAGAAGAAACAGTTTGCACTATCTAAAAATCAGAAACCCTCATTTATAAAAGTTTGCTGCAGATGACTTAACTGAAAATAAATGAATAGTTCCTATGTGTATAATACATATTTATCTATTTGACTTATGCCTTTATTCCACCAACTTACAACATCTGAGGTACAATTTGTTACATTACTTTTGTTTTTTGCAGCACAGGCAGGTGAAGTGACTTCCTCAGGGTCACACAGTGGTGTCAGTACCAGGATTTGAACCGACAAGCTCCGGGTTTACTGAAATATTACTGAAGAAAGAAAAAAAACGAAAACGGGCAAATGGGGCTATGCATACAGATGTCCATCCGTCCATTATCCAACCTGCTATATCCTAAATACAGGAGCTAATAAGTACATATGTATATATACAGTATATTTATATATATATATAGATATATATATATATATATATATATATATATATATATATATATATATGTGAATGTATGTATGTATATATGTATGTCTATATATATATATATATGTAGATATGTAAATTTGTATATGTATATATATGTTTATGTGGATGTGTATATGTGTATATACGTATGTATATGTAGATATGTATATATATGTATATGTATATATATGTTTATGTGTGTGTGTGTGTGTGTATATTATATATATAAAAGACAGCAACACTCATAACAATGACAACACAATTACATTGACAATCGTGTTACGTTATTTTTAAAATGTTTCCTTTTTTTTTTTTCATAACCTCTTTAACACACTACTTCTCCGCTGCGAAGCGCGGGTATTTTGCTAGTATATATATATATGTGTATATATATATTATATATATATATGTGTATGTGTGTGTGTGTATATATATATATATATATATACTAGCAAAATACCCGCGCTTCGCAGTGGAGAAGTAGTGTGTTAAAGAGGTTATGAAAAAGTAAAGGAAACATTTTAAAAATAACGTAACATGATTGTCAATGTAATTGTGTTGTCATTGTTATGAGTGTTGCTGTCATATATATATACATATACACATATACACACACATATACAGATATATTATATATACATATACACATATATTTTTTATATATATATATATATATATATATATATATATATATATATATATATATACACATACATACATACATACATACATATACACACATAGATGCACTTACAATAACATAGAAATCAATATAAACAACATTAACATCATTATCATATGAGAATATGAAGTAATATATAAGAAGCACATTTCATATAAATATAAATTATTAAACAGTAAAATCTTCTTCTATAATTTGCTACCGTGGCTTTTCGTTGGTCTGTCCAGGATTTTAAATCACCTGTAGCTTGCAAACCGTTTCACCTATTGACTTGAAATCTGGTACACATATAATACGTCACGTCTACTATCCGCTTTATGGGTGATGAATGTATTACTCTTTTTATGTTTATTTTATTTTAGAATCAACTCCTATCTGCGCACACCAGGGCGGCCGTGGGCAGATGCGTATGGTGTATTCACTCCATGTTATCGTGCATTGCGCTGTCACTGGTATTTTGATAAAAGAATTTGAACAATATATAAGAAGCGTATAAATTATTAAACAGTAAAACATTAACATTTAAGAAGTAAAGTTACATTAAGTACTACTGCAGTGCCTTCGGGTATACCTCATTTTTTGTTTGCCCATTACATGCTTAAATGTATACATTTTTTGGTGTACCTACCCGAGAACACGCGACATATAACCGAGCGTGGGAGAAGCATGGATTTTAAACACGCGTTGAGTTCATCTGCTGGTCTCCCTCGTGGAATAACTGGTAATGTTTGACTAAAATGTACAGCGAGTAAAACGACATCACCTCCTTTTTTTTTGTTACGATCTCTGAGATCTTGCTTTTTTCGGTTCAAGGCTTCATAAGCTCTTTTATGTGCCATGGTGTACTTAATAAGTACTAATTATCCCAAACCATCATCTTTGAATGTTGCAAGACTTTCGCCTTGTATGTAGATCGGGGTAATTACATTCATTGCATTCCTAGTCTGAATCACAATCTGATTGTATGGGTGGTTACCTGGCACTGTAGGGTTGCCACCCGTCCTTTAAAATACGGAATCGTGCCGCTTTTGAGAATGAAATTGCGCGTCCCGTTTTGAATCAATACTGGACGGGATTTATCCCGTATTTTTTTTATCATTTTTTTTTTAAAGCAGCGTGTCATGCAAATCATCCCACACGCATTTTATGAAGATGCCTCCTTTCCTACTTTTGATTGGGTAATACTTGATGTCATCGTTAGTTTGATTGGTCTTTTTAACTGTCCAGTGAGGAGGGCGTGTCTTTTAAGTACAGTCTGCAAAGTGTTGGCACTGAGATGTGGCGTCAGCGCCATAGTTGAAGCCCCTAACGTTGCGGTCAGCAAGTCGGCTAACATCCGCCATGTGCCGTCTTTCAGTTGCGAGAAGCAGATCATAGAATGGTTGAAACTGTTGCCCTTAACGTTGCGCCACGGCGTGTGGTTCGTTTATACCTCGTGTCTTCTCATTAAACTTTTATCTCGCGAATATGTTATTGCAATCCGCAGCGGGAGCGTTTCTATAAACTTAATTTAAACTTACGTTTTACACCGTGCTTTGTTTCCCTTATGAACATGCTTGTATGCTTCACTCGCTCCGTTCTCAATTGTTTA